>NW_024080674.1:2126648-2317205 GCF_003009895.1 Hyaena hyaena
AAAAAAAAAAAAAAAAAAAAAAAAAAAAAAAAAAAAAAAAGACGAGGACAAAGGATGACCCTTTGCTGTCAAATCTAGAGTCCATGAGGTGAGGAGTCAGAATGAAAAGAAAAGATATAATGTAAAGAATAGGAGAATGGAAGGAGATTCCAGAAAACATGCTAGGCATTCAGGAAGTGTCAGGGTGCAGTAAATTCCATGTGGCAGAAAAAGATCTAAAAACGTCCAGGATCCGTGACAACTTACAACATGAATGCTTTTGTTCACTAAATAGTTACCGAGCCCCTGTTCTGTGACATACTCTGTTCTGGGCGCCAGAGACACAACAGTTAGTCAATAAAATAACAAATTACCCAATGTATACACTCAACAATTTGAGGCCGTTTGCTGCCCTGGGTTGTGATTTCCCTCCGCTGCCCCCCAGACCAGCAATAAAACTCCGCTACAAACAAAACCATTGCTCGAATGGCGCTTTGGGGGAATAAGGGACAACAGATGTTGTCCAATGTGAGTTAAAGTAACACCAGCAAGATTAGATGACAGTCACAGGAAGGAAGAGGAATGGCGACACATGAGTCACGTCAGACAAACGGACTGGGGCAAAGGCTGACTCAGGAAGCCTCAGAGAGATCCAGAGGTGATGGTCAGATGTACGGAACAAAGCATGGCGGTGTGGGAATACCGACGGCCATTCGTCAACACATCAGTGAGTGCCCCACATTTCAGGAAAATGGTCGAATTGCACGTTGTTGCCTCCTTCAAGTTCAGCACGGTCCTGACGCTCGCTTTGGCCAATGGAATACGAACAGACATGGAACTGTCCCTTTCATGGTGATGCTCTTTGAATAATAGCAATAAACACCCATATTCTTGTGTTCCCCCACCCTAACAACCAGAACCCACGCGGGTAGCAAAGGCTGTGTCCGGAGCCTCTCTCAGCGAGGAGATTTAAGAAAGAGCCCCCAGCTCACTGGAAACAGGCACGAAGCTGGAGCAAGAAATCAACTTTTGTTGTTTTTAGGTCACTTAACATCGGGGCTGGTTTGTTAGTGGAGCGCTGCCTTGCTTATTCTAGCTGATTCGGTCGGAGAGCACCAGTCCGTGTGGCTGCGGAAGGGACGCTGTAGGGCACAGGGACATGAGAGACCTCTACACACCTTTTTCAATAACACGGTCCTCTGAAGGAACTAGGGAGAGGGTGTGCTTTCAGATGCCAGACTGGAACAGATGAGAACAGAAAAGCAGTAAATTCAGCCCTAAGGATTCTAGAAGGTAAGGGAAGCATCCTGACAGGCGTACTTGTCTTTTTCTGACAGGAAAAAGTACACACCTCCTCCGTTCAGAGACAATACTTTTGATCCCCCAGAACCAAATTCAAGCTGGATGTGTCCTCTGGGGATTTGTTTAAAGGACAAGTAGCAGAGTGAATAACATCTCCAGCCCCGAAATCGCAGAAAACCACAGTGAAACTGGACAGTCCCTTCAGTGACTCCGTCGAGACAGAAAAGGGCATAACATAAAATGGTGAGGCCATGGAGCCATTTGCTATGAAGATGTGAAAGAACCTGGGCCAAGCAAGCTACTTAGTCTTTTTTTTTTTTTTTTAATTTGTATTTATTGTTGAGAGGCAGAGAGAGACAGAGCATGAGCAGGGGAGGGGCAGAGAGAGGGAGACCCAGAATCTGAAACAGGCGCCAGGCTCTGAGCTGTCAGCACAGAGCCCGACGCGGGGCTCGAACTCACGAACCGCGAGATCACGACCGGAGCTGAAGTCAGCTGCTTCACTGAGTGAGCCACCCACCAGGTGCCCCAGCAAGCTACTTGCTATGAAACTGTGAGAGACCAAAGCAAGCTACTTTGGTCTTAACCCTGACCTAAGTCAAGGTTATCCAAACTGCAGGCATCTGTAAAACATTTCACAAGCTGCCCGTCCCCAAGACCACCTGCTCTCCACTGGGTTACTTCACATTTTATTCAAATTGATTGCCATTTATTTACTTAGATTTATTTCTAAAGGGAAAAAAAGGGTTTTTGAATAGTATGAATTGAAAATCGGTACCATCCGTCATAAATGGAAATACACTGACAACCCCCAGGATGCTAAATACCCATAAAAGCAAAACAATGGACAAAAGTAGTCACTGTTATCTGGATACGGTAACTTGCCAAAGTTTATAAGCCTGAGGCTTGCCTATTGCTAAAAGGGGGGATTAAAAATGATAACATCCACCTGACTCTTTCTTCTGCGTGCAGCAGGACGGAAGGGAATGATAAAGAGAATCATTTGAATACCAAACAATTCGATGCACTCCCTGAAACTGTTTCGAGTACTCTTCCTGGCAGGTGTCCCACATCTGGGGACGCACTGATCATGGTGGCTGTGAAGCCGGGCCTCTCGGATTTCCGACAATGGGGCACAAGTGACCGACAGGCCCAGACGCTGTGCTCTGATCGGCCACCAGGTTCTCACAGAGGCCACGCTTCCCACAGGCCGCTCCCGGCCATGACTGAGAGAACAGGGTGCTGGGGCCAGGACACCGGTCCTCCCGTGACAGGCCACTGTGGCTCATCAGCCTTGGCAAACGTCCTCAGACCCGCGCTCCTCACTGGAAGCTTCCATCCCACCTCTCTCCACCCGAATCAGACCCTCCCCACAGTCTGGTGGCTCTCCCCGCATCTCTCCAGGACCCTCCTGCTGTCGGCTGTAGGTACTTCCCCCAGTGAACTCGTGTGTCCCCCCCCCCCACCTCACATCTGCTTCTCAGAGACCCCAGGCTCACGGGTTGACATGCCTAACGCATCTTTCGGAGACACAACACACAGGCAGGAAAATACCCCCACGAAGCTCTTCTGGTCCAGGCATCCGATGTCTGAAATGAATCTCAGATTGGGGGAATCTCTGTCTCATCGTCCCCCAAGCTACACACCACAGAAGGTCCGTCATGTTGACGCCAGTGAAATTCGCAAGATCTGAGGAGGGGGACCGAGGAAGGCAAAGCTGACGCTGTGTGGTCAAAGTGGAAGAGCTGTGTTAGATTCGTCTGCCAAACACCAGGCCCCTGATGGGCCCATGATGGACTCCTCGGCTCAGAGACTCCGTTCAAACTCCACGTGCTCTGAGAAGTCTTCCCCAGGCTGACCAGCCGCCGTTGGCCTGCGGATGTGTGTCAGCACACGCTTTCCTGAAAGCATCGACCACGCTGCCCTGTGAGAAGGGTGGAGTCAGATCTCATGAGAATCAGGCTGAAAGATCAGCCTGGAGCAAAGATTATGGGAGGAGAAATCCCTTCTGATGGTCCCATGATGCAGAGGGACATCTCAGCGAGTCCTGGCTAGTGTTTCCTCCCGTGTTGGAAAAAACCACCCTGCCTTTGGTTAAGCCCTTCGTAAAATAGTTGGCTCGCATCTAAAGACCACATTGTAGGAAAAACAGAAGCATGTTGGATCTTTAGATGTGAGAAATCGCACTCGGCAGGAGATGTTCCCTGAGAGGTACACACAACCTGAGGCTTCCCGAGAAAATCCCAGCATCCTATTCCCACCTCATCTTCCGGCTGGGTCTGCATCTGTGAGTGGAGTAACAGCCACTGAAATCATTATTTCTCTCTCGTACTTTTCATACTTCGTGTCTAGTTGAATTCCCAAAGGTTGAACTTGGTATCTATCACATCTGTCGCTCTCACTAGAGTCTGCTTGGCTGGAAGCTTCCTTGCATCCGCCAACACTGTGCACACAGCTGGCATTAAAAATACGAGGCGGGGAGGCGGGGTGCCTGAGTGGCTCAGTGGGTTAAGTCTCCCACTCTTGATGTTGGTTCAGGTTGTGATCTCAAGGTCATCGGATCAAGCCCTGCATCGGGCTCTGTGCCGACAGTGCAGAGCATACTCGGGATTCTCTCTCTCCCGCTCTCTCTTCCCCTTCTCCGCTCATGCTTACTCACTTTCTCACTCTCTCACTCAAAAATAAATAAATAACATTTAAAAATATAAAAAGACGAGGGGGTGAAAGAGGAAAGGAGAGATCGATGCAAAAAATGGACACCAGCCAAATGCACTCCTGGAAGTTATCTTAGGTTGGTTCCCCCAGAAAGACAAGGATTGGAGGGTGATCCGGGATCATGAGGAGTCAGTGAACAAAGGATAGAGCCCTTCCAGAAAGGACGAATGAATGAGCCAGTGGTGCTGTGAGCAGCTGGGGCTCATTCCTACTGAGGGCTTCGGGGACACCTATACAGCACACAGCCCGGAAGTCCCCTATGTAAGGCAAGGAGGCTCCGATATTTATCTACCAACAGCACCCACAAGCACTAGCCCACATTCCCGTGGTCAGAGTGATCCCTCAGGATGAGCCTTACAAGCTTCGCAGAGGGAGCCCCCGGCGTATAGGAGATGGGTGAATTCTAAAGGAACGAGGATGAACACACAGGCACCCTTTTATTTCAATCTATGTCCACTTTCTAATTAAAAAAACTAAATAAATAAAACCTGTTCTAATTTGTCTCCCCAGTGAGCACTGTCGATTACAGCAAGGATGCCAGAATTTGAACACCTTGGGATTCTGATATTTTTTCCCTCCTGCCAAACACTTCTGTGTTATGATTGCAATTTAACCAGGAGCCTATGCTATGTCACCTGTGTCTCTCTTGTGAGCAATCTCGCTGTAATTTGTGTATAAATGAGCGCCCTGGTTTTGAAGCAATTTTTGAAAGAAAAAGTCTGCTTGTAACATTATAACTTCATTCATGTTTTAAATGGGCATAAAGAAATATGCCAAATCTATAAATCTGTGTAATGTTTCCAGCAATTAGTTACACAGTATTCTTGACTCCTAACATCATTCACATTTAAATGTTTATACTAAGCAGAATTTTTTATTAGTTAAAAACAAATCTATAGGGGGAAATTAAGATTTTTTTATGGCCTTGGAAAGAGTTCTTTCTCATTGTCCACTAAGAAGTTATCAGGATGGGGGTGCCTGGGTGGCTCAGTCAGTTAAGTGTCTGACTTCGGCTCAGGTCATGATCTCGGGGTTCGTGGGTTCGAGCCCTGCATCGGGCTCTGTGCTGACAGCCAGCTCAGAGCCTGGAGCCTGTTTCAGATTCTGTATCTCCCTCTCTCTCTCTGACCCTCCCCTGCTCTCTCTCTCTCTCTCTCTCTCTCTCAGAAATAAAGAAAACATTGAAAAAATTTTTTTAAATACGTTATCAGGATGAAGCATTTGTAAAACATAAAGGTTAAAATTAAAGAGCACAGGATCGTGAGGCAAGCAGCCTCTCCTTTAAATTTTCACAGACATGCCAATGCTTGACTGGAGAGGTGAGGACCTGAGTTAGATAGTTCTGATTCAGCGCCCTGGACTGGTGCAACGTGGTGTGAAACTGTGAAAGCCAAAATGGAAGTTCTTTTACTACAAACAGTGGAATAGGAATTTAGAACATCTATGGTTTTGCTGCATTCTGAGGATAAGTATTTCTACCCTGTTCATTGGCCTAAGCCCCAAATACATTTCTGGCCTGTAAGTTTCGATGCAGATCGCATACCGGAACACAAATTCTCCTCGTGGAAATCCCAGTCCGTGTTAGCGTCCAACGAATGTGTCGCAACATTCAAAAAGGTCCACCTTCCTTTAAGCGAAAGCCGTGTGTGAATCCCAGACCTGTTTACTCTTGCTGCTGAGAAGGGAATGGTGAGCTCACTCTCCATGGATCGATGTCTCGACCTTCATCAGCCTCCCGTGACTCACCCCTTCAGTCTCTGCCATGGAGCTCCAGACCCCGACCCTGAACCCTCACCACTGCCCCATGAGCCCCTCCTTAAATAAATAACACCGATGTTTCAAACTCCCAGATGTTTTTGTTCTCTTAGGGAGTGTTGTGGTGTGTTTTGTGGTAAGGACTAGATTGGCCCCTCTGTGGCCACTCCTCAGATGGACGCTCACCCCAAATCTGGTCCACTCGTTGAGACGGATGATACTACACACATACCAGGTGCATATGAAAAGGTTTACTACTTGCATAGTAAGGCTTTCTGGGTGAGCAGGGGAGGCTCGCGACCAGATCCAAAATGCCGTGGGAGAACAAAGAAAGATCACTGACTTGGGGTTTTTTCGGTGGTTAGGGGGTGACCTCCTTGTGGGTGTCCGTGTGTGGTTTAGACTTCCTGCCAGCAATGAAGTAGCAAGTGCCTGGGCTTGCTTATCAGCTTGCCCAGATGTGGGGCTACAGTAAAAGGAGACGTGAGTTTTCAAAGTTGTCAGCCGTCAAGCATCCAAAACATGGAACCAGACTCTTTATTACAGCTTCTCAATTAAGTCATATTTTCAGATAATGAAATCGCAATCGATACACAGTGGAACGGACAGTCAACTTGGGCATTTACAACAGGCCAGGCATGCACTATTTACATACATTGTTTCACTGGATTCTTGTCACAAACCTAAAAGCTGGTGCCTTTGTCTGGGTTCTCCCCAAAGGAGAACTTGGAGGATTTGAAAAGGAGACATTTATTTGAGAAGATAGGGCAGGAATATAGTGAAGGCTTCGGAGGGGGACTTAGGGAAGGCAGGAAAGCCATAAAGGGTCCTATCATAAGCTGGCTGCCACCGTGGGTATCTGGAGCCCAATCCAACTCAGGGCACCCTGAGAGATGTGTGGGACACAGTGCGGTCCCCCGGGGGTGAGGACGTGGGGATGTTTATCCATCAATTTCCACCCCCATGATTTAGAGTTCTCACCTGGAGGCATCACCTCCAGCACAGCCAGCTGGGAAGAGAGAGATGCTGATGCTTGAAAGAACACGTTATCAGCCGGTCTGAGAGTCTCCCCTGCACAGCAAACTTCTCCCCAGGTGAGCCCTGGAGACATCAGCGAGGCAGCCCCTACCTACCAGCAGACAGTATCTATGATCATCCTCGTTTCACAGATGAAGAAATGAAAGCTCAGAGAAGATAAATATTATTTTCTAAGATCGTGCATCTAATAATTAAAGAGCAGGAGCTAATGCCCAAGACCATCTGACTCCTGAGCCACATTGGTGAGCAAGGCGTGGGGACATAAGAAGGCTCTGCCACTTTCAGAAGGTGGCATTGAAACAGAGGCAGCGAGGCCGAGGGATAACAAGATGTGCCCAGAGGTCAGATTGTATCGTTTCAAATCCTAACGCTGCCATGGAGGAGCTTGGTTACCTTGGGCAAGTCCTTTGACCTCTGTGCCTTGGTGTCATCATCAGGGATGACGGGGATACCACCAGCCCGTCCATCACAGGGTTGTCACAGGGACTTTATCAGTGCCTCATAAGTGCCGTCATTTATTTTACAGGTCTGGCTGAGGGTCAGTTTAGCAGGTTTCCTGCTACCTTGTTTTCATTCCAAACCTATAGCTTTAGAAAATAATTCATCTGACCTGGTTTACTTTTGTGGAAACCATTTCGTACATTTCCCTCTCTTTTCTGCATCCTTTTCTCAAATCTCTCACTATGTTTCCTGCCCTAACATCAAAAAAATAAGTGCATGCTTTCCTTTTTTTTTTTTAATATTTTATTTATTTTTGAGAGAGAGAGAGAGACAGCACGAGCAGGGGAGGATCAGAGAGAGAGGGAGGCACAGAATCTGAAACAGGCTCTAGGCTCTGAGCTGTCAGCACAGAGCCCGACACGGGGCTCGAACCCAAGAACCGTGAGACCATGACCTGAGCCGAAGTCGGACGCTCAACCGACTGAGCCACCCAGGCGCCCCAATAAGTGCATGCTTTTCAAATCCTTCAAATTCTCCTTTTTAGGGGAACTTAAACAAGACAGAAAGTTGTATTTTTTTAAATCAGTAAGTACATAGGCGCCATATGTATATATGGAGGAAGAAGATCGGTCATGTCCAAGTTCCAGTTTACTGTTTATTTCTGACCCCTCCAACATGTTGGATTTACAAGACTTGTCTTTCTGAGAGTCAAGGTTTATATCAGCATTTATAGGACTCCACCCCAACATACCACCCCGTCCCAGGCTTTAGAGAGCAGATAAAAAGACACGTCAAATAAAACCCAGGTTTCCTGGCCATTCAGCGTCTAGAGATTACCTGGCCCCTTCATGTGGACACAGCACCCAAGAAAAATCCTCTCTGGGAGGTGACGAGCTGACCAAATATTCTGGCCGCACTGCCTCTGGACCATTCTTCACCCCTGCCCACCCTGCTTTCTCTACTGACTCTGCTGATTCTACTGATTCTAATAAGAGTCAGTACTTACTGGGAATTTACATGTGCCTGATACTATTCTAATCACTTTACATATATTCATGCACTTAACCCTTACGGCAACCTGAGGAGGTAGTTGCTTATTCTTATCATTGTCATTGTATATTCACAGAAACTAAGACATAATCAGGAATTGGGCTGACCTCTATCAAATTTCAGGAACTTCTTTTAAATGGTCGCTTTGGCCGTCTGCATTATGGGTAACCCATCCAATGAGAGCCAACATTTCAAGACCAGGCCTGAAACTGCAAACTTGAGACTTTCCTAAAATTGCTCCATCCATTCATTCACCCACAAAAACTCACTGCAACCCTGATTCAAAGCCACCTCCCTAAACCTGACCGCCCCAAAGAGCTTCGGAAAAGTTCCACCTGACCGCACGGAGATATCTTTGGATAATTCAAGAAAGAGAAGGAAACTAAGGCAGAATGTGAAAGAAAAAAAAAAGCCCTCTTTACTGCTGGCTAAAACACTCACTTCACGAACTGCTTATCAGGTGTTTTTTTTTTTTTAATCAAGAAAATCTTAAGAGATTTCAGCATAAAGATAAAATCCTTTCATCGGAGGCTATTTTCATATTCCTTCAACACCAAGTAACACTCTCACCTTGTAGATTTTGATTTTTTTTTTTAACAGATTCTGCCATCAGTCAGTCTAAGATGAGTGTTATCATACTGCCCTGGATAAGATAATCTGAGCTGAGCCTGCATTTATTCACCATCTTGAGGAATAGAGGTATGCCCCAGAGGAATGCTCTGGATGCTATGGTTAATTAACTAATTTACTCAATCAAGTTTAACAGTGGTTTTAACTTTAATGAGACCATTACATTTTAATATGGAAATAACAACCTTGTATCCTTAACAATCCCCACAGCCCGAAAATCCACCTCCCTCTTCCGCCCACTTCGCACCAGCGTCCATGTGGATTTTTGAACCTGAACGCTCAGTGAGTGTCCCACCCAGAACTTGTAATAACATGAGTGGGAGGGTCCCTTATAGACACAGCCCGTGTAGACCACCATTCTACCTTCTCGTGGCCCCCGATGTCTATGCTCTGAACACATACAGCACTTGTCACTCATGGTAAGAGCCAATGTTTTCTCATCCTTTCTAGATGAACGTGCAGTAGGGGCTTTTGATACTGAAAACTTGGGTGAGTGAGGAAGGAAGACAAGACCGTGTCAGAAGATCCAAAAGGAGAGACATGGAAGGAAGTGCCCCCACGGGCAACCTGGGTTTCAATTTCCTCGGGAGACCCCCCTGCCCCTTGGACTACCATCCCCAAATTGGGTTGCATTTCATCTGGCTCCTCTATGGGCCAGCAAATCACTAATATGATGGCCTTCTGTGCTCTTCTTGAGAACTTTTATTATTCCAGATACAGTACTTTGGAGATTAACTGAGAAAAGTTTTACAAGACCATGAAGGTAATGAATCATGAATCCTGTAAGGGTAAACCCAACATGCAGAAACCGAGTACAGCTGTCTTATATTTGCTCTGTGTGCATTTTGCTACCCGTAATTTTGTCATCAATTTTCATCTTTTGTTTAAACATATTTGTCTTTTGGACAAGATAGGTCATATTTCATAGGTTTGATGAATTTTCTCCTTGGTCCAGTTTTACAGAATTTGCACTTAATTAATTGCCCAACCTTTAATTCGACAGACTGTTTTTAATGGCTATGTAGTTTCAAAAGCATATACACAGTGGAATTTCGAAAAAGTAATTGTTTTTGTGTCACTTCCAAAGAAAGTCGCAATTATTAAAATGTGTAAAGAATTTGTCAAATGTGCAATGGGCAATAATTAGAAAGATATCAAATAAACCTTTAATGGATATTTTTAATTTGGTGTTCAGCAGGAATATTTAAATAATGCAACAAAATATGTCAGTTCTCGCCTCAGGACTATAGACGCCAAATCCCAATGTGAAAACGCACCTTTCAATTGCATAGACTGGGTCGTTCTGGAGGTGACACTCATAAAAGATTTTTCTGGGTCTTAGCAGAGCCGTAAAGCAGGACCCCCTCATCCGGCAGACAGCACAGAATCCAAAAATCTGCCTATCAAAGCATCATTCAAGCCACAGGGCTCTTCCGTGCCTGGTAAAAAGCAGGCAGAAAAAGAGAAGACAAAGGTCAGCCCTTGTCAATTCTTTATAAATGTGATGGTGCTGGCAGTTCGCAGGGAGCCGCTGTGTTTCCCTAGCAACTTTGCGTGTGTGGAGATGCGTTTAGTACATTTTTTCCCCTTGTTACTTTCAGACCGTCTTCTTGTACTGCGGATGATTTTGAATGTATTCTCTCGGTTACACAGGCCTTTTTATTAAGAGGATTAAGAGCTGACATTTTGGGGAAGGGAAGTTTGCTGAATTGGGGGCAGTAAAAAACCAGAGTTCAATCTTTAGTCAGACGGCAGATAAAAAGCAGGAGGGAGAGAAAATAACATTAGGCTGAGAGCAAGCAGAGAGTATCCAGTTTCCAGAAATTGGGACCTGAGATACCATGACATTCCTGAACTGGCGCTTTGTCATCTCTTTCCAGGAAATGTTCGGCAAGGCTTCCGAGCAGACCCCACCCTGCCTTCCAGGTCCCCCTTTGAGTTTGTGATTGTCCCACAGCCTGGGGTCAATATTTAATTTCGATTCATCTGTTCCTTTTTCTTGTGTATCAGTGGCAGAGGAGGGACATTGGGAAATAATTTGCACCACGCTCTGCTCTTTATTAATTCATCTGCTACACTTATTGGGTGCTTACAGATTACACGGTCCTGTGCAGGGCACACAGCAAGGGGATGTGAACTTTGTCTGCACAGCTCCAGATAGTAAGTATTTCAGGCTCCCTGGCAGCCAGACCGTCTCTATCACCAGTCCTCACCTCTGCGTCTGTGTTGCAGCAGCTGCAGACGATCCATAAATGAAGGGGCGTGGCGTGGCGGCGTGCCAATAAAGCTTTCCCTATGGACACTGAGACCTGAATTTCACGTAATTTTCACAGGTCACAAAATACTATCCTTTTGATTTTTTTTCCAACCATTTAAAAATATAAAATGTATTCTTAGCTTCCGGGCCACACCAAAACAGGCAACGGGCTGGCTATGGCCCACGGGCCATGGTTTGCTGACCCCGCAGCAGAACCACCCAACGTGCTCTCACGAGAGTAACAATATGGACACAGGCAGTAGAGAGGATATAAACATGATGGAATCAGGCTCCTGTAAGGGACATGAAGGAAATGAAACTGGAAGATGCAGTGGAGAGTGTCTGAGGGGTGGAGGCTACCTGGGATGGAATCGATAGGAAGACCTTGCCAGGACCTGACCAAGCACCTTGCTCACCTGGAGCAAATGGCTAACTCCCTAAGTCGGCTGCACTTCCACCCAACTATTAATTCATAGACTCACACTGCAAAACACCAGAAAAGAAAGCAACCCTCTCACTCGACCCTGTTTTCAAAATTGTGGAAGATAAGCATATGCTAGCAAGAATAATCCAACCTATTAATATTACAGATTTCCAGGTGCTGTGGGGAACAGTTAATCCCCAGGCACTAGGAGACAGGAGTTTTAAATGTGCAGCACCCTTTTTCAAAGCAGGGGGTTTCTTTCACTGGAAATAGTGCACTGACCTCAGGTCATTTGTCTCCTCCTTTCACTACTCTTAGGGTTGACATAATGGCACCCTCTCAAATGCCAAAAGCTTGAATTGACTGGGCCTCCTTTATTTACATCCTCCTGAATGACGCAAACCTTGTTTTTCAAGCTGCTAAAATATTTTTTCAAGAGAGACGAATTATCTTCATGGATGTTCTCTCGGGGAAAGCAGAATCATAAAGGGACTTAGCACTTGATTTGTCTTTTGGGGACAGGCCAAAGGGGAATAATATTTCTACTCGTTTCCTCATTTGCTGGCTAATTTCAGACACATAAGAGTTTCTGCTAAAGGCAGACATCTTTGTTCATCCGGGCTCTCACAAATCCACTTGAAGAACAATGCTTGCTTTCCACTAGCAACTATTTACACTGCTGTCGAACTACCTCTTCAAAGTCACTTTGGAAAACACTCAGGAAGTGGCTAAAATGAGCAAATCAGAGAACTCTAGATGCTGGCGAGGATGTGGAGAAACGGGCACCCTCCTACACTGTTGGTGGGAATGTAAACTGGTACAGCCCCTCTGGAAAACAGTGTGGAGGTTCCTCAGGAAACTAACAATAGAACTCCCTTATGACCCAGCAATAGCACTGCTAGGAATTTACCCAAGGGATACAGAAATGCTGAGGCATAGGAGCACATGTACCCCAATGTTCATAGCAGCACTCTCCACAATAGCTAAAACATGGAAAGAGCCTAAGTGTCCATCAACAGATGAATGGATCAAGAAGATGTGGTTTATCTATACCATGGAATACTACATGGCAATGAGAAACAATGAAATCTGGCCATGTGTAGCAACATGGATGGACCTTGAGGGTGTTATGCTGAGCGAAATAAGTCAGGCAGAGAAGGACAAATATCATATGTTTGCACGTATAGGAGGATTAGGAGGAACTTGACGGAGGAACAAGGGGGAGAAGAAGGGCGGAAATGGTGGGGGAAAAGGAGAGAGGCAAACCATGAGAGACTCTTGAATGCTGACAAAAACTGAGGACTGATGGATGTGGGGGGGAGGGGGGGATGGGCATGGAGGAGGGCACTCGTGGGGATGAGCACTGAGTGTTATGTGGAAACTAATTTGACAATAAACTATTTGTAAAAAAATAAATAAAAATAAATAAATAAATAAATAAAAAAAGAAAGAAAACACTCAGGAAGAGTGCCCTGCAAACTAGGGTCGTCAAGTCCGTTCAGGTGACAGCAAGAGGGCTCCTCAACCTTGGGCCCGGGGGCCAAATCCCACTGTCCTCTACAGCCTCCAAGTTGGGAACGGCAGTTATATTTTTTTTCAGCAGTTTTAACTTTATTGACATATATAATAAGGTTTCTGTAAATTCAAAAAGTTAAATGAAATGTTTTCATATCCGTTAATTTTAGTATTTTTAATACTCATTAATTTTTTGCATTGGCTTTGTAATTTTAATAGCTGATGTTGAGTATTTCAGAAAAAAACAAGCTGACGGCTGATGGGGGTGGGGGAGAGGGGAAGGGGGGGTGATGGGCATGGAGGAGGGCACTTGTGGGATGAGTGCTGGGTGTTATATGGAAACCAACTTGACAATAAACTATTAAAATAATAATAATAATAATAATAATAAAGAAAAAGAATACTTTGAAAACATAGAATCTAATTTTCATGTTCGGATTTTTACATTAATTTTTTTTCAACTGCAGTATAGTTGACATACAATGTTACATTAGTTTCAGGTGTACAACACACCACAAGGGCAGCTGCCATCTGTCCCCGTACAACATTGTTGACCCTGGTCCCCATAATCTATCTCTCTTCCCCTTGACTTGTTCTTTCCATCACCGGAAGCCTGTGCCTCCCATTCTACCTTCCCCATTTTGCCCATCCCCTCACCCAAGAATAATTGTCATATTTGTACATGGATGGAAAAAAATCAAAAGAAGAATTCTATTTTGTGACACACACAAAAAATTACATGAAATTCAAATTTCAGTGCCCAGAAGTAAAGTCTTTTGGGGAACACAGCCATGCTTATCTGATTGTGGGGTTGAAGAGCCCTTCACTCTACAATGGCAGAGTTGAGTAGTTTGGAGTTAGTCCTCAAAGCCAAAAATACTTACGACCTGGCCTTTTACAGAAAACAGGTTGCCAACCCCTGGTCTAGAGCACCATTTTTTAAAAATGACAGAGAAAGGAATCGAAAATACCAGAGCGTATCCCATGTAGGAAGGAGAACTAGTGTTTTGCGGAACAGTCACTTCAACAAAATGTACGTGTGCTGTGTATGTGTGCACATACTGGGTTATAATGATTATATCCCTCACCATGAATCACAGTCCAAAAAATGGTTTTCATTGATTCTAGAAACAGATTATAATCTGCCTATGTCTTATGCTTACAATTCAAGGAAGTCTTTGGTATCGTTACATAAGGTAGCTAGATGGCGACCAGGGAAGAGTAGAAAATCAAGTCTGATTAATAAATTCATGTAGGGGCACCTGGGTGGCTCATTTGGTTAAGAATCCAACTCTTGATTTCCGCTCCAGTCATGATCTCATCATTGTGAGACTGAGCCCCACATTAGGCACTGTGCTAAGTATGAAGTCTGCATGGGATTCTCTTTCTCTCTCTCTCTTTTCACCTCCGTCACTCATGCATTCTCTGTCTCTCTGTCTCTGTCTCTCAAAACTAAATAAATAAACATTTTAAAAAATTCTGTACTCTATTAGCTATGTCCACATAAAGCATCTCACTTAAATTTCTTTCCCATTGAAGAAGACATGAAATTTGACCAAAAAAGCATTATCAGTGGTCTATAGAATATTCTCCCTTACACTCAGAGCATTTATCAAAGACTACTTACACAGAATCAATGTACATTTCTATGGTTTCTTTAAGCTCGGCGAGGGCTCCATTGCTAAAGTAACTTTCCATCCACCCATCCAACACATAGTCATCAAATCCAGAAAGACTAGGTGCAGAGAGATGTGGGTGGCCTGCGTAAAACCACCCCAGTAAGGATTATACTAAGTAATAATTATTGTAATAACTAAAATAATGTTTACTCAACACGTACTGTCAGGGATTGTACCAAGATGATTCATGTCAGTCAGTCCTCATAACAACTGTATTATATCGGGTAGTTAACACCGCCATTCTCCAGATAAAGATACCGAGGCACAGAGAGGCTGAACAACTTGCGAAGGCCACCCAGCAAGCAAGAAAATGACATGGAATATGAATTCAGGCAACAGGATCCTCAAACCTGCCCTGTTGACCATTTCATTATATTTTTGTGCCGCCCTTATGTCCCATCAATCATGTCTTCTGGGAGAAAATGAACCAGTTGAGTGGTAGAGCCATAGAATATACATTTTAATATGGAAATTGTTCTGTAGAGATAATGCTACAACAATCAAAATAATAAACACCACCCAATAACACGTGTGTGCATTGCTATCGCCGAAAATGTGACCTTCCTGGCGCTGAATTATCCCCAAATTTGAATTACAGAGGCAGAGCTCAAATTATCCCTTTTGCCTGGGACATAGCCCAAATGACGTATTTTTTTGAGAAACATTTTGTGCTACCTCGCCTGCTCATGCCTCATGCCGCCAGGTGAGAGCTACGGCCTTCCTAGCGTGATCCATCAGAAGAATCAAGGGGGAAAGTAGTCATGATCTGATATACTGGGCGCTCTTAAATTACACAGCAGCCGCCTCCCGTATAGCGCAGGGGAAGACAGAAATGCAGTGACTAAGTACATCGCAGCCTGTCACGTCTGTGAACTGGGGAGCGGGGCGGGTCACTGAATCATGTCCTAGCACCTCCGCACGTCCATCGAGACGCGAGGTAGCCAAGCCAGCTTGCCCGAGATGAAAGTCTGCGTAATCCAGACGAGGCTGTAATTCTTTATAAAACATACGCTACGTAGTTTTGTTGATGCTCACATGACATTTCCAAGGTGGTTGGGAAACCAGACCATTTGTTATACAGAATCGGGATCAGTAGTGTGTGCGGAGGAAGATGAGCAACGCTTTAAAAAATAATAATAATTTAATTGAACAAAGGCTGAATAATTCCAGGCTTCCACCATCTCCAATATTAGGTCTTAAATTCAAGATCGAGAAGAATGGAGGGAAAAAAAAAAAAACACAGCACAGCATTATGGCGCGGCACCAGAGCCCATTTCTCTTCTTAGATACCATTTAAAGAAGAAAAGAAGGAATTTTCGTCCCATTAGCCAAAACTATATATATAATATGGAAGTGGTCAACTGATTTTATACCTGCTCTTTTCTTTTTACTTTCTTTTTTTTTTTCTTAGTGGCTGTCGTCAGCGTGGCCCTGACAGAAGCCTGAAAAATTAACACATCACTAGGACTTACCATGTAAGATTTAACTTTTGATAAACAACAAAGTGGGTTACTGCTGTGCTAGCTATTTTTAATCCACCTTGTGAGTGTGCCTTTTTTATTGCTTTATACAGCATATCTGATTCCCTCTAAAGCACCAACTAAAAAATCTATCCAGCTGTCATGTGCTGCCCGGTAACATCTATCATCACACAGCTTGGCAGGTCTAGTCTATGAGGCAGAGGGGAGAGGAGACAGGAGGCAGAGTCAAGGACTGTCACATGGGATGGGAAAAAAAACTTGTCACAATTATTTATGACTCTTGCTGGGGCACATCATAGGACACATAAGCCTGTTTCGGTTTCAAGCACCCCTGCACGGCTGTTCCCTTGTCGAAGTTGGACGCAGGCAGCTCTGCTTTACACATACAATTTCCTGAACAATGCCAGGCACTCGGGAAGTGACAGTGACAAATACTGGGGTTGGTGGCTGTGGCTCTGCGGGCTGCTATGAGCATGCGGGTGTCAGTAATCAGGAGAAGTACCACGTGAAGCCCCAGGACCTCCACTCCCTCATCCCGCTCTTCCTGGTGAAAGACTTCCTTCCTCCCCATTGCTTTTAACTGTTGGGGACACGTGTGTGTAAGAAATAGGAAATGGCGCGTTGCGGCCATATTTTATTATTTGAAGCCATACTCATCCTACCCAAGGAGCGGGCTTCCATATTCGTGTGTTCCTTCCCTGACCCATCCCTACACACAGAGAGAGAACCCAATCCCAAGGGTTCACTGGTAAGTCCTCACCCCTTGGTTTCACGTCCGCTAAGTCTCCAGGATCCATTAAAACTGTGCCTCCAGATGTATTCTCAAAAGCGAGGGCTGGATTCTATGCTAGTTTTGTCCGGTTCTGTCACCTAAGTCCTGCTATAAGACCCTTTGGTCTTCGTAGCCTCATTCGGGTCTAACCTCTGGCCCCCTGGAGGGACTGAGAGGCAACTCCATCAACATTCTCTCTACCCAACAGAGCATGGCAAACCTAAAAGCTGAGCTTGCAACGTTTAAGATAATTAACCATAAAATGCGGGTCCAGTCCAATAAGTGACTCTCGCACACTTTACAACTCTAGCACGGCCCGACATTAACCTAGGTGCCCACACAGAGCCCTCGGGCACCTTGGCATCGCCTGCTCGGCCCCTGCTGATGAAAAATGGCAAAGACCCTAGTTAAAGATAATAGGGGCAGAATGGCCTATATGTACCCTGGCGGCCAAATCAGAAACTAAATATGGGGAAGAAGAAAACTGTGAATAGAAGGCCCCAGAAATAGCGGAAATGGTCCAATTATCTGTTCAGAAACTGCTAAACTCCGGTCACCAGAGAACTTCTCCATTCCCTCTTTACACCCACACCTTCCCACACTCCAGTTACCCAGTCAGCCTCTGATGGTAGTTCAGCTGGCAACGCCTGTTTCCCTCCCTTCGCGATTGTTTTCCCTTGGTCCTTTCATGAGCAACACCAAGGTGACCTTCACCCACCACCCACATCCCCACTGCCTTCGCACATTTCCACAGAGGAGGAGGACCACCTCTCCCCTCGCCAGGCAGGAGATACACGGGAGTAGCCACCTCTCTCTACCACCACCGCCCCTCCATCTAAATAGTGACTTCGCGGTCACAGGTAGACCTGGTGTCTTTGAGGCCACACCCCCTGGCATCGAGTCACTGCGCTGGATTTCCTAACAGGCTCCCTGCTGGAAGGTTCCCACGTGCAGCTCAGCTCACGGGGCACCACCTATCATTCGGATGCGGACTTCACTCAGACGTGTACAACTTCCACCCCTGTCATTTTTAGGAAAAAGAAAAGGCATTTATTCAATCGATTTTTTTTGAGTAATTATGGGCCAGGGGCGGCGATAGAGTGGGGAACGGGAACAACATAATTTCTGTTTTCATGCAGTTTTGTCCGTGATGCCCCTTTAGTTACAGAAGTGAGCTGTGCAAAGCGAAGCAAATACCGGGTGTAACAGAAAACACATTTAACGCAGAGACCTGGCCCAGTCTGGAGGATGAGGGGCCTCTCTTGGTTTGAAATGGCAGGGAGGGGCGCCTGGGTGGCTCAGTTGGTTAAGCATCCGACTTC
This sequence comes from Hyaena hyaena, assembly GCF_003009895.1. Classification (NCBI taxonomy): domain Eukaryota; kingdom Metazoa; phylum Chordata; class Mammalia; order Carnivora; family Hyaenidae; genus Hyaena; species Hyaena hyaena. The sequence goes on from NW_024080674.1 coordinate 2,145,009, forward strand.
GGCTAGGGTCATGATCTCGCGGTTCGTGGATTCGAGCCCCACGTTGGGCTCTGTGCTGTCAGTTCAGAGCCTGGACCCTGCTTTGGATTCTGTGTCTCCCTCTCTCTCTCTGACCCTCCCCTGCTCATGCTGTCTCTCTCTCTCTCTCTCTCTCTCAGAAATAAATAAAAACATTAAAAAAATTTTTTTAAATGGCAGGGAAATAGATCTTTGGGGATACGCAGGCGGTATTCAGGGTGGTGACTTGAGTGAGTCACCCACTGGGAAGATGAAATGAGCTCATGTAGGTAAGGAAGCGCCATATAACCGATGAAAGGGTCAGTCGGTGGTGTTGCAAAAGGAGAAAGAGAACAGACACCCTAAATGTACTAGAGGGGCAGATCAAAGCTGTGGCATCGGACAGTTAGAGTCCTGACTCTTGTCACTCACTCCCAGTGGGTGCTGGGCCATGACTGAACCTTTGTCCGTCTCCATTTCTTTGCCATTAAAACTGGGATAATAACGGGGCACCTGGGTGGCTCAGTCGGTTAAGCGTCCGACTTCGGCTCAGGTCATGATCTCACGGTTCGTGGGTTCGAGCCCCACATCGGGCTCTGTGCTGACAGCCAGCTCAGAGCCTAGAGCCTGTTTCAGATTCTGTATCTCCCTCTCTCTCTGACCCTCCCCTGCTCACACTGTCTCTCTCTCCTTCTCAGAAATAAATTAAAAAAAAAATTTTTTTTTAATATATTTTAAAAAACTGGGATAGTAACACCTGATGAATCAAACAGGAAGACACACGTGAGCCCCCCTCCCCCCATCCCCTTTACAAGTCTCTCTGGCAGATATGCAAAGGTGCTCGGTGAAAGCAAGTTTGCTTTCCATCCTTACGAAGAAAAATGGAAGGTCGGGGATAACAATGTAATTAAGAATCATTGACAGAGAACCATCCAGAATTGCAACATAAAATGGATAATCATACCTTGTTATCTGAGCAGCACCGAAGACGGGCTCAGTAAACACTTCCACCTTTGTGATCTCATTCAGGCCTGCAGCAGCCTCCTTAAGCGAGAAAGACGGGCGCTTCTATTTTCATCTAATAAATGACAAACCATGAATCAAAAAGTGACCTATTCAAGATCTCCCGAATGTTGGAAACAGGTCTGGTTCTGGTTTCTAACGCCTGCTCTTTGACCATGAAGCCAGGGTACTGCAGACCCTTCTTCGGATAGGGATTGGATTGCTTTATCTAGAGCCAGGGACTGTGGCTCCAGGGTCAAATCCAAGCTCCTGCCTTTTGTTGTAAATAACATTTAATTGCAGCAGCCTGTTCATTTACATATTATCTATGGCTGCTTTTACTTACAATGGCAGAGTTGAGTAGCCAGGACAGAGATCAGATGGGCAGTAAAACTGAAAATGCCGATTATCTGGGTCCTTTATGGAAGCATCTCGAAGCATCTCAACAATGATCTATACCACGGGTGATATGACAATTCCAGACTATGTGTTGCCAAAATCAGGGTGGAATTGGGTACTTAATATGAATTTCCAGTGAAACAATTCATCATAACAGGTTAATTCCCAAAGGCAAGATTTTCTGATAGTTTTAATTGCCTCTACAATTTAGGTGGGTGGTTCAGTCGGTTAAGCTTCCGACTTCAGATCATGTCATGACCTTGTGGTTCATGGATTCGATCCCCACGGGTTAGGCTCTGTGCTGACAGCTCAGAGCCTGGAGCCTGCTTCAGATTCTGTATCTCCCTCTCTCTCTGCCCCTCCCCCACTTGTGCTTTGCCTCTTTCTCTCAAAAATAAACATTTTTAAAAAATTTTAATGCCTCTACTATTTAAATGGGACTTATACCTGAGTTTTGTGGTATTGAGAAATTACTAATTTGTGGTTACATTTTTTTAAAGTTTTACTCTATAAAGATATATACATATATTGAATAATTTACAATGAAAATACACAATGCCTGGGATTTGCTTTAAAATACCCCAGGAGGGGGCGCCTGGGTGGCTCAGTCTGTTCCTCCAACTTCAGCTCAGGTCACGACTTCATGGTTCATGAGTTCAAGCCCTGCTCAGAGTCTGGAGCCTGCTTTGGATTCTCTCTCTCTCTCAGAAATAAGTAAATAACCATTTTAAAATTAAAAAAAAATACACCAGGAAAAAAGGGTCAATGGGGCTGGGGATTAGTAAGGCAAAGATGAAATAAAGGTGGTAAAACGTCAGTAATGGTTGGAGCTGATTGATGAGGTACGAAAGGGGATCATTCTACTTTTTTCCTTACTTAATACGTGTTTGATAATTTCCATAATAAAAAAGTTAATATTTAAACAGGGAATTTCAAAAGACCAGATTAACTCTCCTTAAAAAATCTCATCTGACTATAACCAATGCATATTTTTATTAATGCAGAATGTTTATTATCAGAAGATATGGCCCAAATAATCAGCCACATGATTTGCTTTCTCAGCAAAAGGAGACCCAGGGCAACAGTGTACAAAGAGCTCATTGTTCGTCCATCTGTGATGTTCTCCCCTCCCAGCTTCTAACCTGCTCTCTGCTCCTACATTTGTACATTTTTTAACATGATATTAAATATTTAAAGAGTCGTTTAAGGAACTAAAGTTCACTGTGGTTTGATGTCTTGTAACCACAAAATAATGTTGTTCTACCAGATCTTTTGCATCAATAGAGACCAAAGTACTTTGGTCCATACGCGGGAGGCGTAACCCTATCTAAGTCACGCAGTTCAGGTGAGAGTGCATTGGGCTTATGAGCCACTGAACACAGTGAAATCCAACTTGGAGTTGCAATGTTCTGTACATTAAGTATTAGAGTCTGTATATTTATATTAATTTTGTTGACTGATGGAAAGGATATTGTCTTATGCTTGAGATTTTTCTCCCTTTCTGTCAATGTGGGAAACCCTACAATAATCAACATTAGCCTAAGGAAACTGAATACAATTAAAATCTTCAAATCAACGGGGCGCCTGGGTGGCTTAGTCGGTTAAGCGTCCGACTTTCGCTTAGGTCATGATCTCGCGGTTCGTGGGTTCAGGCCCCGCGTCGGGCTCTGTGCTGACTGCCAGCTCAGAGCCTGGAGCCTGTTTCAGTCTGTGACTCCCTCTCTGTCTGACCCTCCCCTGCTCACGCTGTCTCTCTCTCTCTCTCCTAGAAATAAATAAAACATTTAAAAAAAAAAATCTTCAAATCATTTATCATCATCGTCATCATTACCATCATCTTCTTCTTCATCTTTACCATCATCTCCTGCATCATTTATACAGGATTAGCAATTTGCCAATCACACACAGTTTCTTTTATTCCTCACAACTCAATGAGATAAACTGGAGTTATAACATATGTGGATTCAACCATGTTCACAGGGCCAAAAAAAAAAAAAAAGGCAAGAAATATAAATAGAAATCTAATGGCATATCTAACAAACTATAAAATTATATTTTGCACGTGTGCTGTCTCTTTCATAGTGTACTTTATTTTATGCATTGCTATACATTTCCAAACACCTATACTGTATAATTGTATACATAAAACCAAGAGTACTCTACTTAATGGGTGATAGGAGAGTTCTCGGATACAACATTAACTATATCCAATTTATAGCTTAACAGCTAATTTAAAATCTGAACTCTGGGTAAGCTGTAGCTTCACCGGTTTATTACACCTATTGTATAGATAAGGAAAGTGGAGTTTAAACCGCTAAGTGTCTCACGTGAATATTTAAACATAATAATAATGGACAGGTTGAGAAGTGGTCCTAAACCTGTCTAAGAACAATCCTATGCTGTCAACCACTACTCTCCCTTCTCAGAGCAGTTCATGCTGACAAAATAGAGAGAGAAAAAGTGAGGGAATGAGAGACTGAGAGACAGAGACAGAGAGAGAGAGAGAGAGAGAAATAAGATAGGACTTTAACACCTTACATTTTGTTTGCTTTCAGTTAGCAAACAGTAAGATAGGGATGAGGGTGGGACCAGAATCAGACAAACTAAAATAGGAACAGTAGCATTTCGTGGTTGAAACTTCTCAATTTGCTTGTCCACACTGCATGGTGGAGAGATATTCAGTGATGAGGCAGTCCTTCTAAAGGAGTTCTGAACCTCTAATCAGTAGCAAAGCAGAGTCGATTAAGACAATAGTTGAGAAGCTCTCCTAGTCATCTTCAGCTTCTGCCCAGAAGCCATCTTCCTTGCTTTTCTGGTTTCTAGGTTGCCATCGGCTTGTCTTCCTGTTGTAGCAGAACAGAAAACTGCCATGTGAACTAGGTGAAAAGTGGAGAAAATAAAACCTTGTCAACCTAACAGGATGGTCTGCTTAGGATTCCTTCAAAAGAGAAATCCTTCCCAGGCTGTGCTGTGTGTAGAAGGTAGTGCTTTCCTGAAGTCTGTGATCTCCTGGTATCAGAAACCTGGAGGAGATAATTTGCTGAATCAGTATCTCCAGAACTGGGCAAATAAGAAAGTTGCCTGCAGAAAGACCCTCCACTGCATCAGAGAAAGAGACACTTCTGGAAGGAAACAAGTTGTAGGTTTGGCAGTAAATAATAAGCTTTGTGTCCTAAGACAGAACTTGGAATCATGTCTTCGCAAACAGTCCTCTTGGGGCTTTGGTGTTTTAGTTCAAGTTCATTCCTTCTCAAAGTTCCAATGCAACCCCCAAGTCCATGATATCCCCTTTGAAAGAGCATACTAAAGATAGGCATATGTGTGAATTATTCACTCTCTTCAGGCCACAATATCAATACACTTTTATTTAGAAAAAGAAAAAACAGAGCTCAAACAAAATGAAAAGGAATTAATACAGGGAAAGCAGTAAAATTCGTCATTAAGGAAAGAACAGACAAGGCTCTAAGTTTTCAAAACACAAAACACTCAAACTTTAATTTACTCATCAACCGTGTATTTCTTCAGTGTCTACAATATAGAAAAGAACCTTGCCTATGACCTCAGAACTATACGGAAAAAGCTTCTCATATGCTTTTAATTTCCTTAAATTCATCCGTAGGTGTTCAGAACAAAAGACAGTGTACGTATGGAATATGCCACCAATATGATACCAAATGAGCATATGCGCAGAAGTGTGAGATGAAAGATATGAATCTACTCCATATTTTGGGGGAAGGGTTTCTATTTTTCCCTTGGTATGAGCAATCCTCCATTTCAGTGAATAAGGATGCATATCTGTGGTTCAAACAATGAAATAGCAATTGTTTTCATTCCTGGAGGTAAAACTGGCTATGCTGGACTTATTTAGGGTTGATAAAAGTTTGAAATCTATGGGAGAGTTGAGGAATTCTCAGGTCTCCCTAGAAGCAAGTTTTATTATAGGCAACTTTAACCTTACCGATCAGTAACATACACCTAAGCAGTGATTTTACTGTGTAGGAACAAATCCCCAGCTCATAAAATTCAGAGCTAAATGGATGAAATAACAATTAAAAAAATAAAAGAATTAAATCTATTTACAATTTTTGAAGGCTATGAAGAAAAGAGGACTATGCATATATTTCTAACTCTGACCATTGAAAGAGGCAAAGACCACTCAGTAGCAGTGAGCACACTGGATGCCAAATCTTGGTTTCTAAATGCCATTCTCTAATAAAAGAAACCAGGAACCCCTGGAGAAACGGCTGATTCCAGAGCTGTGCAAGTAAAGTAAAAGATGATCCTAGAACATCTGAAGGTACCAAAGTAGTGATGGAAACTCGTCAAAAGGACCCAGGAGCCATCCTTAAATGACTCCCAGGTGCCCAAACTCAAATACTTTGAGAATCAAAATAAAAATATTAACAGAGTAAAATCTGTTGAATAAAAGAAAAACATATGAGTCCATAATGATAAAAAATAAAAGAGGTATGAGCCGAAATTTTCATAAAGAATGGAATTGTACAAAGCAAAATAATGGTCCCAAAGATATCTATGTCCTAATCTCTGGAACCTGGGAATACATTGTGTTTCTTAGCAAGGGGGTAATTTCAATTGCAGATGGAATTAAGGTTGCTAAACAGGTGACCTTAAAATAGGGTTATTATCCTGGATTATATGGTAGAGTCCAGTGTAATCACAAGGCTCCCTAAAAGTGGATGAGGGAGACAGAACAGTCAATGTCAGAGTGATACAGTGTGAAAAAGACTTGACTGTCTTGACTGTCAGCCACTGCTGACTTTGAAAGTGGAAGGAGTCACAAGCCAAGGGATGTGAACAGCCTCTAGAAACTAGAAAGGGCAAGGAAAAAAAACATTTCCCCCTAGAGCTTCCAGAAAGAAACACTGTCCTACCGACACCTTGATTTAAGCCCTGTGCAAACCCATTTCAGACTCTGACCTAAAGTACAGTATTGTGTAAATCCTTGTTGTCTGAAGTCGCTAAATTTGTGATAATTTGTTAAGGCAGGAATTAGGAAACTAGTACAAAACATCTATATAGTTTCAGAGCACCTACCTATGAGATGTTTGTTAATTATAAAAGGAAAAATAGAGAGGCTTCTGGGTGGCTCAGACAGTTAAGTGTCTGGCTCTTGGTCTCAGGGCACAATCTCACAGTTTGAGAGTTTGAGTCCTGCTGACAGCGCAGAGGCTGCTTGGGATTCTCTGTCTCACCCCTCTCTCTCTCTCTCTCTCTCTCTCTCTCTCTGTCTCTACCCTACTCACACACTGTCTCTCTCCCTCCAAAGAAATAAACTTAAAAAAAATTAAAGGAAAAATAGTAACATTAGGGTGGTGAAACCCGGCAGACACCCCTTTAACTGAGTGATCACAGTTAACATCGCTAATGGTAACACACGTTGGCATCGTGTACTTCCTGAAGTGACACGCTGAGAAAGACATAGCGCCATTCCTGTGGAATCGTCCCCAGTGCTGCACAGCCCTGGTGTGACCGAGACAAGCCATCAGACAAACCCAGACTGAGGGGCATTCTACAAAATAGCCATCTGGTACTCTGCAAATACGAAGGACAGTCGGAAAAGGTGAGCCAGATCCAATGAGTCTAGAGAAGAGAACAACTAAATGCAATGCAGGATTTGGATTATATCTTGAACCAGAAAAGGGGGCATCAGCAAGACAGTGTGGAATTTCAAATAAGATGTGCAGGTTAGTGCTGAATCAACTTTAATTTTTGGTGTAGGTTATTATGCTGTGTTTATGTAGGCTGTTAGCATTTGGAGAATCTGAGTAAAACAAAGGTGCCCCCTGGGAAATCCGTGTGCTACTTTTGTGATATTTCAAGTCAAACTTTTTCTAAATAAAAAGGTTTAAAAAAAAATGTGATAGCAATATTATGCTAATAGGTTTGGGCGTTCCAACTACCTTTTATTTTTTATTTATTTTTTTAAACATTTATTTATTTTTGAAAAACAGAGAGACACAGAGCATGAGCAGGGGAGGGGCAGAGAGAGAGGGAGACACAGAATCTGAAGCAGGCTCCAGGCTCTGAGCTGTCAGCACAGAGTTCGATGTGGGGCTCAAACTCATGAACTGTGAGATCATGACCTGAGCTGAAGTCAGACACTTAACTGACTGAGCCACCAGGTGCCCCCCAACTACCTTTTAAAGAGCCCATTCATTTCTCTCTTTGGAGAAATCACTTGAGTGGGAGTCCATATATCCATGTGTCTTTAAGTTTTGGTGATTTTGGTGATCACAAGTATTATGATAAAAAGCAAATATTTGCAATATCTGGGTACTTCATAGGTATTAAACTAAAAAAGCAAATATATGTAACATTAGCACAGAAGTCTTGGTTCTAGAGAGGTTTTTCCTAAAGAACAAATAAATTAAAAACACTCAATGAAGATAGAATATTCATATATATATGAATATATATATATATATTCTCCTACTCCCGCCCCCTTCTAGGCCATTCTTCATATAAATTTTGAATACTCAAATTTTGTCATATCACTCCATTGGTTTAAAGCTTCTTGGTTTCTGGGGTGCTTGCGTGGCTCAGTCCGTTAAGCCTCCAACTTCAGCTCAGGTCGTATATTGAAGTTCATGAGTTTGAACCCCGTGTCGGGCTCTGTGCTAACAGCTCAGAGCCTGAAGCCTGCTTCCCATTCTATGTGTCCCTCTCTCTCTGCCTCACTAACTCTCTTTCTCTCTCTCTCAAAAATAAATAAACATTTTAAAAAATTTTAAAGCTTCTTGGTTTTTTCCATGGAACCCAAGGTCCCACATGGCCACACTCTGTGTCATCGTCTGCCATCTATATCCCCACACACTAATTCCCAACACACCGGCCTGTGTTCTGTCATTTCAGTGGGCTAAGTTCTTTCACACCTTCATACTCCACACATACATTTCTCCTGCCTAGAATGTTCTTCTTCTCCTAATCTAAGTAAATAAATTGCTTAAGGGCAGACAGCTAATAAACGACAAAGTCAGGATTCCCGTGCCCTAATAAATAGTGGTTATTTCCAAAGAATGAATTATTAGTATTAAAAAGTATCACAAAGATCTATAAGTACTGATAAGGAACACAGTCTTCCAAAAAGATTTATATACACACATGCATACACAATTAAACCTTATTTTTAACATCTTAATAATATAGTCACCTATTATATGCCAAAAAATATATATATTTTTTGGATAGATATATTCAATGGCATTACCAATGGTTAATTTGGGGTCCATTTTAAATTTCAACTTAAGAAATATTATGGCAAAGATTTTAAACTGTGGCTAAACTGCCTTGTAAGTGTTGGACTCAACTTGCCATTGAATTCGTCAGCCTTCCATCACCAGAAACAGCAGATGTGAATCAACCACTGGATTCCATGTAGCTCTTTGCTAAAGAGATGAAGAAGGCCTCTTATGCTTCATGCTTTCATATCAATGAGGCGTCAGGACCATCAACAGCTCCTACTGAGGGACCATCCAGAGCACCACATGGACCCTTCAGGAAAGCTCAGTACTGGGTAGAGTAGATGATGTGACCCAGTTGGGAAAGGGCGTCAGCCTCATCTGATCCTGAGATTCCAGAGCCATCGCGAATGTCAGTTTTGTCCTCCTAACATGGAGAGCTCTTCCTTACCAGCCTCTGCCGTGGTTGTTCTCACCAAAATATCTATGTCTTTACACACCTCTGCAGAGCCAGTTCCTTCTCATCCTTCATCCTGCAGGTGAAATACCGCCCTTGAAAAGATACCATCCACAACAAATCACATTCATTTCCTCTAGAAGCCCGCTGTTAGGACACGCATTCAACTTCAACCCAAATGAAAGTTAATCTCTCCGAGGGTGACTACTTAGCATGTTCTATTTAGGTATGATTCTTAGACTTTAGGCCAGATGTCAGTCAATGCTATGCCTGCCTTAAAAGAAAGTGTAACTATACATGACATAACTAACTACATATAAGACCCTTTTTTATTTCAAAATTGTATCTTGGGGTGGGGATGGAATAGAAAAGAGCCTCTCACATCACAGGGCACACTTCTGGGGACTTGCACCAACTTTTTTGCTCCAAATCAAGTCACTGTCCTAAATAGGTTCTACCATCTTCTGGCCAGGCACTATCAGATCGCTTTGTTACCTTTCTCCCTAGCATTTACCACTGCCTGAAATTATCTTGTTTTTGTATTTGTATAAAAATTGCTCCTCGGTAGATGTGTGTTGGGGGGAAGGAAGGAAGAAAGGAAAGAAGAAAGGAAGGAGGGAATGAAAGAAGGAGAGAAGGAGGGAGGGAGGGAGGGAGGAAGGAAGGAAGGGAGGGAGGAAGGAAGGAAGGAAAGGAGGGAGGAAGGAGGGAGGAAGTGATTCTGAACTGTGTGTAGGTTACAGTTAAAACTAATTAAATTCAACAGACCATCAAAAGAGGAGTTACAGTACAAATTATCTTTCTTCTTTCATCTAGGAGTTTAAAATCTTTTCTTTTGGGGAGCCTGGGTGGCTCAGTCGGTTAAGCGTCCAACTTCGGCTCAGGTCATGATCTCACAGTTCATGAGTTCCAGCCCCACATCGGGCTCTGTGCTGACAGCTCAGAGCCTGGAACCTGCTTGGGATTCTGTGTCTCCCTCTCTCTCCCACTCACATTCTGTCTCTCTCAAAAATAAACATTAAAAAAATAAATAGGGGCACCTGGGTGGCTCATTCGGTTGAGCATCCATCTCCAGCTCAGGTATGATCTCACAGTTTGTGAGTTCGAGCCACTGTTGTGCTGAGAGCTCAGAGCCTAGAGCCTGCTTCAGATTCTGTGTCTCTCTCTCTCTCTGCTCCTCCCCCACTTGGGCTCTGTCTGTCTCTGTCTCTCAAAAATAAATAAATGTAAAAATAATTTAAAAGTAAATAAATAAAATCTTTTCTTTTGCTCTTGAGTGTGAATCATTTGCATTTTTTATATACATTTAAAAATTAGCTCTTTCACCTGGAAACCTTCAATAATCACTCCAAGTTTTCTCTTTTTTTTTTTTTTTAGCCATAGATTCCTGTCTCTACACACACACAAATTGTAGAAGTCTTATAAATAAAACAGATGACTTGCAGCTCTTTTGGCCAAAGCCTGGGGTGAAAGCCTGGACATCCAACCACTCAGCAGCCCTTGGGTCCCTGAATCCCTGCAGCGCCCACACCTACCACTTGCATCCGGAAAGCAGTCTAGAAATCACTGAAAGCGGAAATTTAGAACTTTACTTTCAAAACACAAAAGAGCTTTAATTAAAATCGCTGTATCAGCAGTTCCACATTAAGCTTCCATTTTATTCCAAATGGTTATGATTTGATTATGAGCCCACTCAATCGGGTGGCTATGCTATGCTTTTTTATAATTAGATAACAGAAGGTCTGAACACCAACAGTATTCATCTTAGCCATCGGTTCTATATCTTTCGAGGCGGCTCCCCGATACCACTGAAGTATGCTGACTTTTTTTTTTTTTCACTTTTATGCAGATTGCATGTATAATAAATCCATGATATGCTTTAACATTAGTTGTTCTTCAATCTGAAGAAATGCTGATTTAAAACATAATTTAACAAATTATTCAGTCGAGCATAATAAGGACAAAATCCTTCCTCCCATAAAATTTTCAGCAACATTTGAACAACAACAGCAAGAGTTTAGTGAAATTTGCTGAAAACCTCTGGCTCTCCCTGTTTTTTCTTCTTCTTCCCAAAATGTACTATTATGAAGTACAGACGCCCCAAGCAGAGACTGTCCATTAAAAAGCATCTCTCTAATGCAATCTTTAACAAACTTTTCTGGAGCTACAATTATTACCTCAGAACCCACAGCATGAATTTTTTACAACAAATCTGATGCCATTTAAAAGGGATTGACAGCCCTGGAGACTGAAGTCTTCTGTTCAACCACAACCCCGGGTGAAACACAGACAGAGGCAACGAAAAATCTCCCCTGCTTCCCCGCCTCTACTCCTCAGCCTTCCAAAGGGGACACCTCACAGGGCCAAGGGGGCGCTGTGGCTCATGCTGGGTTTAATCACCGCCATTTCACAGGCCGGCTTCGCAAGGATGTTAAGTTCTCACCCACGTGAGGGAAAGACCAGGGATCTCCTCCCACTGACCAAATCAAAGCCAAGGGCTCAGAGACCTGTGCCAACCCAATGGCATCTCACCAAACACGAAGAGAGAACCCAGAACAGATGAGGACAGGATGCCTTCACGTCCCTCCTGCGGAAGATAATGCTAGAAATGAACCTTCACGTTGGTTGATAGTAGAGCTTTGGGCCTTCTCACAGAAAACCTTGTTTATAATCCCAAGGACTTTAGATGACTAAGTCCTGTGAATGAAATCTCAGATTCACCAACAGTTGGAGTGGCAGCCTCTCCACAGGATGCCTCAATCTCCCTCTGCTGACTGGATTAGCTCCTCACTGGGGCAAGAAGACTGTTGCGTGTACTGTGGGGTGTTTAGTGGCATCCGGGGCCCCCTTCCACTAAGGAAGCCAAGAGCACCTGCCCCACTGGGACAACCACAGATGTCTCCAGACATTGCCAGACACCCCCTGGCCTTTGAAATTGTCCCCCCCCCCAACACACACCCATTGAACCTCTGCTTCTGTACATCCTGGTGGCAGTTTCATTTCTTCACCCGAGATACGCACAGCTGTACAAAGGTCTCATTTATTTTTACATTCTCTTCTTTTAACCCCAGGCCTAGAAGGAGAGTTCTAAACACACCGTGTGACGGACATGCTCTTCTACACATAGCTGGGCTGGGCAGAATTTGGCAAAGAGCCGTGGGCTCTGGGCTGTCTTCTGCCCTTTGTAGGGAACGTCTTCCTGTTTTACAGTTGGGTGAATTATGCTCGGGCTCCCAGGCGGAGCGGCTGGAGGAGATCTGATGAAAACCACATTGTTTGGTTCACGGAATGTGATTTACACCCCCTAGATACTGGATTTTAATTTGTTATATATGTCTATTAAACTCTGCCTTCCTCCTCCCCTTTCTTAGGCTGAAAAGCAGATTATTTAGTGCACAATCTAAAAATCGGCCGGTTATTAAATTTTCCTTTTCGTTTAGTTTTGAAGCTTTTATGCCTCTGAAACTTATTTACATGCTGTATATATTAAATAAAGTGTAATCCATAGTACGCATAGGATTCAAGAAATGATGAGGTGCTCTTCCCGGGGTCTCCAAGCAGTGTCTACCTGACTCCTCAAAGAGGGAGACATTTACGGCGTTGATCTACAACCCAGGGATCACTTCCCCCAAAGTGGCAACTTACACCCATATTAGGGAAGGACGCAGATGCAGAAGTAGAAACGGTCCATATCCTCTAAGTCACCCATGGCCGTATTGACCTCTAATGCTATAAAATACAGCCCTACAAGATGTTATAAGCAAAATTCAAGTACTTATATATTATCACATATATCATATATTACATATTTTATGTTTTAGTCAGCAGCATGCTTAGGGAGCAAAAAAAAAAAAAAAAAGACAGGAAAAGCCACAATATTACATTTTCAGTTATATTTTCCTTGCAAAACTTAAGTCAATCTTTAGCATTCTTAAAAATAAAATGCACTAATTTGCATAATCATTAATAAAGTGCCGGATTGCTTTCCTAAATACATAAATACAGCTGCCATATATTTAGTGCCTACTATTATAGGAGGCATATGACATGTTTATTTTTTTAATTTAATGCTCACAATGCCTTGGAATAGTAGGCATATTTAATCCCATTTTGTAGAGAATAAAGGTTCAGAGAGGTTAAGTAATTTTCCTAAGGTCACACGGCTCGCAAGGACTGGAGCTGGAATCTGAACCCAGTCTGCATGACCCTATGGTACAAGCTAGATCTACCTCATTATCCTACCTTCTTTTCCGATCAACTCTCTAAGGCATGAAGTTGCTTGAAATCGAGCCAATATCTTGGGGAAAATCCAAGGTAAACTGCATGCTTAGGATCTTGATAAAATGCCATCTAAACAGAATCATTAGCATTTCTTTTTATTTTTAAAAAGGTCCTGTTCTCAGATCCATAGAAATTAATAACGACATAACACTCTTTGGGTTTGTAAAACAGCAGAGTACTAAACAGTTCTGGGAATCCTGCTCTTCCTCTGCCTTCCGGGCTCACATCTTTCCACGGCTCCCTTTGCAGCCCTGTCCAAGTTCACATCCGTTCCCACCTCACCCCACCCCCGCCCCCATCTCTCCCTCACCTAACCTCAGACGCCATGAGGCAGCCTCACTGAATCACTTGGGCCTCTTTCGGCCTATATCATGCTCACGCATTCGGTGTTCAACTTGTGCATCTGGTACCTGCGCTGTGGTCGGTGCTGGGAAGACGGAGGTGAGGACCAAGCTACTGCCCTCACGAAGTTTACAGTCTATCTTGGAAGAGACAGACAGTGAGTGAAGAAACAAGTAGAATATTCGGCACGTCAGAGAGTGATAAAGGCTTTGGTAGAAAAACAAAGCTGGGAGGGAAGAAGATCGGTGAGTGCAGGAACCATAAATTTAAAAAGGAGAGCCAGGGAAAGTGACCCTGACAAGGTGGACTTCGAGAAAAAACCAGAAAGAGGTGAGGGAGTGTCACAGACTCCAGGGGAATGGGGCTCATGTGGCTGGTGTGGAGTGAGCCAAGCAGAAAGCAGTAGATAATGTGTAAGGGTTGGGGGACAACGGTGCCATGTAAGGGTTTGACAGCCTTTACGAGGGCTGTGACACTCACTTGGAGGGCCCAAAGGGTCTTTCCAGTTTTTGTGCCTTTGGTACCTTGGAAGCTATGTCCTATCCGCAGCATCCGGAGCTGTCTTACATGCTTGTTGCTTTTAATGCAGGGGTTGAAAACTCTGTCTGGGGGGCCAGAAGCGACTAGTAATACAAAAGGGGATTAGAGTGGGATGCCCGGTCTAAGCGGGGCTCCAATGACTGCTGCCTTATAAAATATGGTCCTGGGCCCAAACATCACACCTTCTGGACCTGCTGTGCCTCGTGGGTCCTCAGTGTGGCCTCTGTTGTCACTCAGCATCTGTTTCATGAACAGATAAGGTGCTGCAGTGCATTTCTGAGAAATATTGTAAACAGCAAGAATATTCTAGAAACTCAGTCTCAACCTACATTAAGCCTTCTGTTATAGGCGGAATGTGTCCCCCCAACATTCCTACATTGAAATCTGCCCCCTCTCCCACCAGTGTGATGGCATTTGGAGGTGGGCCCTTTGGGAGGTAATTAAGTCAGGAGCATGGAGTCCCCACGAAGAGAACTAATGGCCTTAGGAGAAAAGGCCAGAGAGCTCACACTCTCTCCCCTTGCCGTGTAAGGATACAATGAGAAGATGACCATCCGCAAATCAGGAAGAGGGCTCTCACCAGAACCGAACTGCCAGCACCTTGATCTTGGCCTTCCAGCCTCCAGAACTGCGACAAATAAATTTCTGTTGTTTACAGGCCGCCCAGTCCGTGATTTTCTGTTATTCTGACTGAAACACCTTCCATCTCCCCGATGGATCAAAAGTTTAAGAGTATTCTTTCTAATGTTCTATCAGCCTGGCCGTGTTTTGAAAAACGATGCTTCCTACGTTTGGTTTCCCGGAGACGACTGTATTGTCCTAAGGTTAATGAGACACCGCCTTCCTCTGACACCCTCTCAGGCTTCTGCTGCAGGAGCGCCTTCCTTAATGGAGCAGGAGGAAACCTATACATTAAATTTACTTAATTGTCACTAGAAAGGATTGCTATCTTTAAATGCAGGTGTAAACAAAAAAAAAAAAAAAAAGAACTTTGTTTAAAAATGAGCCGAGTTAAGCTTAAGTGGGGAGAAGATTTTCTGTTGGCTTTAACTGGAGAAATGCTGAATACGCAGAGATTTTTTTTTTACATTAATAATAATAGGAAACGGTAGATAGTGGCACCTCAGCACAATTTTAATTTAATGAGAAACAATAAAATAGTTTTCCGAAGGGGCCTATTTAGGTCCAAGAAAGGGGGATATTAAAGTTCCAAGATTTATTCTACTTTCGTTAAGGTATGCTGATACACATTTTCTAAGGCTATATTCTACTCACTGATTAGATCTCCCTCTTTATAATTATCTTACTTGTAAGGGAATTAGATTGGTATTTTCCAGGCCAAATAACTTTTAGACAAAATATTTAAACTGAATCAATTCATTTCCAGCACAAGTGAGGTTGATCAAAATCCTATATCACTCAGAGAGCTCTACGAGGCATATTTTTAATATATTTAGATATCGTTAAGTGCAAAACCTTGGGAATCAACTATTACAAAATGGTTTTTAGAAAAGAATTGAATATGTATAAAACTTCTGGCAAAGTACAATCTTTGAATTAAGTTTCCCTCCCCCTCCCCACTTTTCCTGGTGTTTTTCAAATTGATTATTCTCACTAACCAACAGGCATTAGTCACTGCCTTGTTCAAGCTCCATGCCATGTGAGGATGGTGGTGCTGGTGCTGGTAACAAAGTGGTGATAGCTGACATTAATTGAGCCCTTCCTACTGGCCAGATACTGAGCAAAGCACGTTACATCCCTTGCTTAGCTTCATCTTAACATTCATTATGTGCTCAGATGTGTTAACTGTGTAAAGGATGATCCAACGCCTTGTAAGTTACATTGTAATCTCATTTGACAGATGGGGAAACTGACACCATGAGAAGCTGAGCAACTAAGAATCACCGAACCGGACTGGACGGTCGTTAGGGAGAGGCACTCATCAATTCTTGGGGGGGCTGGGAGGGGGAGAACTTAGAACAAACAGATTGGATTTGATTTCAAAGAATAAAGGCATGTGGCATTGTGTACAGTCATGATACGTCCATTCATATTGCCAAGTCTCTGCCTTCCAGAAACACCAACTCTAACATCAATACAGGGAGGAGGGAGTAGCACAGAGGAGGCACCACAAGATGAAGACACAGAAAGCAACGAGCCCTCCACCAAGGAACAAAAATGCCAGTGGTCATCAGTCCTTTGTTGGGGTGTACAAGCTCTTTTCCGGAGCTTACAATGCCAGGAACTAAGGGCTGCTCTTCATTCAGTAAGGAGCCATTGAGGTTTCTAAGTCAAGGCACAGTATGGCTCTGTAAAGGGTTCACTTTAGAGCTGTTCATAAGTTAGCACAGAAAAAGACAGACTGAACGTGTAGAGATCCCATTGGAAGATGTCACAAAAACCCCACAAACCTGAAACATAAGGAGTTGTGGCAAGGAAAGAGGCAACACAAAGAATAAACTTCAGAAGACATAGGACCAGAGTCTAGAAAGTTGTGTATTTTCCATAATGGATTTGAGGATCAGGGCCAGAGACAGTGGACTGTCTGAAGAAACCAGGGAGAAGCCCAGCTCTGCCACTTGCTGGCCATGGGGCCCTGGCTGGGCAACTGCTCAAACTTCCTGAGCATCTGTGTCTTCATCTTCAAAATAAGGGTAACCACGTCCCTACTTCTCCGGGCTGTCATGAAGTTTAGCTGAGTACATAAAGCATTTGGCACACTGCACCAATATGTAGCAAGCTCTCAATCAAGTCTTCCTACTAATATCATCAATGTTTTTGTTTCTGTTAATACAAATAAAACTATGTTTCCCTTCTTTTGAACAATCCCTGCTTACTAGTTAGCAAAGAAAGGGAGGAAGGAAATCAGCAAGAGCTCAAAGGAAAAACCCACAAGGAATCTTCCTTTTCATTTCCCTGCACTTAAAATGTCCTGTGTGAAGGCACCAGATGGTGTCCACTTTGGTGGCTGAATAACTGTCTCTGATCAGAGCAAGTGAATAAATGAATAAATGCACTACAGTTTAAGACTTAAACGTGGCCCATAATCCGGCTGGCTCTCATCCCTGTGGGACAAGTGTCAAGGTGATATCTATCTAACCTGAACTACGTTTCAAAAGCTGGAGATCGTGACTGGTTTTAACCAATCTTCAGCAACATGTTTAAGCTCTATGACAACCCCCTCGTCTATGATGCCATAGTTGTGGGACCCATCCAATGTCATCCCTACATCACTGACATTTCCTGAGACCCATGTCCAAAAACCCCAATAATAATTCTCATTTATCCAGTGCCAGACATTGTACTAATTGGTTCACATACAGCTTTTTCTTTAAATGCAAGTCAAAACATATGCCATAAAATCAAAGTCTGCTTTGTCTCTTTCCTGCTATAGGACAACCATATACCAAATTCCTTCCGGGAAACTTCAATACCGCCTCTTGCTAAACAGACGGGGTTGATCACCTGCTTAAACCTCAGATGACTTTCATTACATTTGTAATGGAATCTAAATGTATTAACATGGTCCCGAGGCCCTACACGATTTAGATCCCACCTGGCAGCCCTATCTGCTAATGTTTTCAGTTTCTAAACTCTCTCCCCACTGCATCCTCTCTTCCCCTGGAGGACAGGCTAAGCTTGTCTTCACTTGAGGACTTATTGTGTTTGCAACATGCCTACTCTGCCTGGAGAGCACTTCCCCTCGATCTTCCTCCCCGTGGCTAGCCCCTGACCCTTCTCATTTTGGCTCTCAAATGTCATGTTCTCCAAGAGATCTTGCCTCATTGCCCTCTTTTGAAAGGAACATAACACAACCCCAGAGGTGCCCGGGAGATAGTTGTGGGCCTGTTTTCACCTGCTTGGCATGTGGTAGCTTGAGGTCAGCCATGGTGGGAGCATTTATACTAAGGAAATTGACCAGCACTACAAATCAGGGTGTATTTCCTCCCAGAGAACCACCTGTTGAACATCTGCCAGCACACCCTACCTCCTTCTATCCTCCACTACTATTTAACACATGGCTCCTCAGTTTCTCCCTAGCATCCACCACTCTGAAATCATCTTTTCCATGTGTCGTTTCCTTTTTTACTAACTTTCCCAGCTCTAATTTCAAGAGAGCAAAGACATTATCCAAATCGCTTGCTGCTGCATCCCTAACAGTCAGAAGCATGTGTACAAAAACGTATTTGTTTATCGAAAAAATGAATTAATTCCATGTGCTTTCTTTGTGTTATTTGCCCCACTCTCTTCACGATTTCTGAATTTCCTAATGGGTCTTTCATGGTTAAGATATCTTCCACCTAGAATTTTCTCGTAGCTACAGCTTCAAGAATGATCAAAATTGACAGTGTACCTTACCAGTCACCAATTGAGAAATGGAATGATGATTTAAAATATAATTTGCTAGTTTTCCTACTCTATAATATCTGTTTGGAAATTGTGAAGAGTTCACCCTTGTCTCTTTTCATTCTAGAGTTCTATGTAGAAAAAGAATGTCTCCCTTCTGAAGGGCACTTACTGTATAATCCCTTTGTTAGGATAACAAGACCATCTGGCCCTATCCATCTTGCTGCAATTTGATCCTGGGTTAATTGTACCCTGTCACTAGTCAAGATTGACACTGTATGTTTTCTCTCTTCACTAAGTCTAGTTCATTATGGAGACAGCTTTTTGAAGATTCAAATTCTTGAGGACTTTTTCACAGCAGAGTGAATGGGACCAAGGACTTCCACTGGGGTTTTCCGGGTGGCCCAAAGATTCAGTGAGTCATCCAAAGTAAGATATGAGAGGAGAAGTTGGCCACAAGAGGGAAGAAGATATCAGGCCTTTGGGAGGTTGGCAAGCAGTATCTAATGGGCAAAGGGGGAGAGGAACAATTAAGCAACCACTCTAATTGATTATCAGAACATGCCAGATGTTATCAATGGGAAATACCATTCAACAAAAGTATGGCATGCTGGAAGTGTGTACGTACGGGACCCCAAATTCAAATGCCTGTAGGAGCTAGGCAGGGAAAGTAGATATTGAGGCACATAGGGAATAAAATAATATGGTGGCAAGTTGATGACATCATCATCCCTCTAAAGGGGGCAACATATACCCAGCTCCAACCAATGTCTACCAAGAGAAAGAATGGAACCTGTAATGTCAAGTTGTTATGGATACTGTTGACTGCTTCCCAATCCCCACCCTCTCCTTCCTTGTGCATGTAGCCGTCTCGCCCTATATGACTCAGGGAAAGGTCATCTTATTCCCACTACATCCTTCAGATTGAGAACCATACTGGTCTAAGCCAGTTAGGAAAATTCTGTTTCCTCTGTTGGTGATTAGCATAAGAACAGATGTGTGATGCAATTCTAGCCAATGAGACATAAGGGAAGGCCACTTCAATGCCTGGAGCTCCAAAGAAACAAGAAGAGATAGTCTTTCTTCCTCTGGACAGAGTTGAAACTACTGTCGCCATCTTGCCTGGGAGAGCCCCAGGGCATCTGGAGCAGATTCCTGAAAAGCCACACCTGGAGTTTATTCTATATGAGATAACAAATTCTTATGCTGTAAGCCAATCTAAGTAAAGTGTTATTTGTTACCTGCGGTCCAAAGTACCTCCAAGTGATATACCAATCTTCCAACTTTTCAAGAGAAATTTAAATATCCCATTTTTTTGTAATTCCATGTTTTAAATTGTGGCTGCTAATTTTTAATATTGTACAGGAGATTTACACCCTCCCCACCCACCCCCCAATTAAAACAACACAAAACAGAACAAATTTCAGGGATGGGGGTGGGACATCTGTTTTCAACTCATGGCCTAGCTGGACACCCACACTCCCAGTGCTTGGTGGACTCGACCCCAAATGGAACACCCTGGGGGGATTTTATGTTCCCAGAGCTTTACGTGTTCTCTCACCACGGATCAAGGGAACACTCAGCCCTGCATTTCACAGCTTGCCCGTCTGCATAATTTAGAGAGAATATCAGTATCCAAATGCACCATAGCGTGGTGCTCAGCAAAACTGACATGAGGCTGTCGGAGAGCAGACCTTCAAGACACGAAAAGGTTTGTTAATTAAGTTTCTTTGCCGGAAAAAGGTCATGAAAATGAGAAAATACTTACCTTATTAAAGTCCAGCAAAACCAATAAACTTGAATTACTATGTATATGAACATGGTTAGTTCTGCAAATATGATCCATTCTTGTCATCTGAGCTCTGCTTGTAACTTGTTCCCTCTTGAAAAATACTCTCTCCCATCCCCTTTGTCCATCCGGGGTTTGCCTAGATTTTAAGACCCAAAGTCTGTATCTTAGAAGGAGCTACTTCAGGTGGAAATTTCTCAAACTGCTTCTTTAAGTGTGTTTCAAGCATCGACAGTGGTTACAGAGTAACCTGGAGTCATCTGTCTGTTGAATAGGTTTCTGGCTCCGGGACCACAATAACCAGGTCTGAACTTGGAAATTTGCAAATTATATGCTCCTCAATTGAGCCTTCTGCACGTTGCATTTGGAAGGCACTTTTCTGAGGTACTTACTATAATAGGATTATAATGGCGTTTTGAATCATTATCTGCATTTATTTTCATACCCTTCTTTCCAAGGAGGTCATATCATCTCAGTTATAAGCTCCTTGGAAGCAAGGACCTTATTTTATACTTCCATATACTTTTTTTAAAATTTATTTACTTTTTTTTTTTTTTTGAGAGAAAGAGAGAGAGAGCACAAGCAGGGGAGGAGCAGAGAGAGAGAGAGAATCCTAAGCAGGCTCTACACAGTCAGCACACAGCCCAATGCAGGGTTAGAACCCACGAACCGTGAAATCATGACCTGAGCCAAAACCAAGAGTCGGATGCTTAACCAACTGAGCCACCCAGGCGCCCCTATACTCCCACATTTTTATTTATCCTTTCTGAGGTACAGTTTACTCATTGGGAAAATGCAGATTTATAGTTCGGGGGTCTTTTTGAGGATTAAGTGAGGCAGTAAGAAAATTCAGATATACTGAATCCTAACTATGTAGTAAGACACAGTTCTAAGCCTTAGGTACCTTATTTCCCTTAATCTTCCAAACAACCCCACCTGGGAGATACAATCCTCCTCTTCCGTGCGAAGGAGGCCACTGAGCCCCTGAGAAGGTAGGGAATCCAGAAGAGTTCACAGCACAAGTAACCGTGGAGCCGGATTTCAAAGCTACATTCCTCTGATTCAAATGTCTATGTTTTTGCTCCTATACTGATGTCTGTACAAATATCAATTGCTGGCAATATGCAAATTCTGGGATATAGTAAAAGCCCAAACTGTACTAGCCCACGGCCAGAGGCGAGGCATGTTAAAACATCCAGCCTAGACCTGGGAGCTAAAGAAAAATTGCTTTCCTCTTCTTGTATCAAGAATGATCAGGGGCGCCTGGGTGACTCAGTCCATTAAGCGTCTGACTTCAGCTCAGGTCATGATCTCACAGTTCGTGGGTTCAAGCCCCGCATCGGGCTCTGTGCTGATGGCTAGCTCAGAGCTGGAGCCTGTCTTCGGATTCTGTGTCTCCCTCTCTCTGACCCTTCCCTGCTCATGCTGTCTCTCTCTCTCTCTCTCTCAAAAATAAATGAAACATTAAAAAAAAAAAAAAAAAAAAGAATGATCAATCCTGGGGCACCTGGGTAGCTCAGTCGGTTAAGCATCCAAGTTGGGCTCAGGCCATGATCTCACAGTTCGTGGGTTCAAGCTCTGTATCGGGTTCTGTGCTGACAGCTCAGAGCCTGGATCCTGCTTCGGATTCTATGTCTCCCTCTCTTTCTGTCCCTCCCCTGCTCACATCCTCTCTCTCTCTCTCTCAAAAAAAAAAAAGAATCAACCCTGTACTAGCAGCATCAGAATTTATCCTAAGGACACTGAAATGAGTCCCACCTCAGAAGACCCTGGGCCCTCACAGCAGAAATTCAGGGAAAACAGTGGCCCCAGTTGGAAAACCCACCAGATTAGAAGCAACCTCTAGAGCCATAGCAACAGCCTGGGCAGGAAGGACACCTGGCACTTTCACTCACCGATGGCATTATTCTCAACCCTGGCCACCTCTACGAATCACCAGGGACACCATTTCCCAACTAATACAGATACCAGGGCCCCAGTCACAGAGATGTCATCATTCTGGGGTGCGCCCGAATGATTCGGACCTGCCCCCAAGCTGAGAAATCCATCCACCCACGGACTTGGCCTGGGTGCGCTCTGACCCCTTCGTAGCCTGCCCTGTGGACGTTCGGCGCATCCTTTATTCTCGTCCCAAATGCGGCCCCAGTGGCACCTGGCACAGAGCAGGCACTGCAGAAATTTTTGTTGAAAAAAAAAAAAAGATCAGTGAATTTTGAAACTTGCTAACCTGAAGTGCCTTATTTACCCTCTTCTGTCCCCTAAGACTCTTCCACTCACCTCTGATGATCAATAGTTCCCTTGCCTCCCTCTGGAAGTCTAAACACTCAGAAAAACTGGAACACCGTTATTTAACCTGGCCCAGAACGATGTCAACTCATAAAAGTGCTAATAGAGTTTAGGGTTCACTAACTCAGTCTTCTTCGGGGACACAGTTCTCCATAGGTTTCTCGTGTTTCATGTTTCCGCACGTCCGGTGAGCAGAGGCCCTAACAGTTTCTGTTCTGGGCTATCTTTTCCAGGATGCTCAGAGAGCAAACAGCCTTGAAAGACAGAAATAGTAGCACCTCCCCCCCCCCCCCCCGCCCCGGGCAGAGGGCAGATTTGTTTCCTGGCCCGTCTAATAAAGATAATGTCCTTTTCCGCGGCAAAAATGGAAGTTTGCTAGCAGCTCCTTTATAAAAGATGGAGCTTCCTAAGCTGGGGGCTCCTTGGCCATGCTGCAAACCCCGTATATGTAGCATCTACCTGGGCCCTTCTGCTGGTCTCCAGGGACTTCAGGAGCAAAGGGAAGCAATGCAAACACAAAGCTCATACTGTCGCCTGTGCTGAGTAATAAGTCCATTGTCTCTGACTCCAGGAACTCAGTCTTCTTCCAGAGCCTACGGAACCATGAGGGGTTCATTTGTCAGCTTGCACGTCAGAGAAGACCAGGCCCTTCATGGTCCTTGACAAACTCCTCTACGTCTTTCAAGATGCCCCTCCGTGAGGCTCCTTCGACTCTTCTAACTACGCCCTCCCTGTGCTCCTCAGAGTTGGCATTGAACTTTTTCACTGGGCACGCTGGTTAGAATTACCAGATGATAGGTCTGTCTCCCTCACTAGACTCCAAGTTACCCCAAAACAGAAACCAAGCGGTATTTATAAAAAGACCTGATGCCAGTAAAATAAGGTCCTTAGTACGAGACGTGCTTGTCCCCCTCCCCCTCCCCCACCCCCACCACTCTCCGCCTCCCTCACTCTGCAGACACACCACCCACAAAATGGACCCTCGATAAATATTCCTTGAACAGACAAATGAATTAAAGACTAAAAACCATCAGGTGCAACACTTTGCATATAATGCCCCTTCTGGAAAAGGAGCTTCCGTTAATCTAACTCTGGTGGATACATGCATTTTAGGCAGTAACGGCCAAAGCACAAGATGTGGTATTTCTATAGTTCTCAAGATTAAGCTTACTCTGCTTCAAACGCCCTCTTGTTAGGCTGCTGAGAAACCCAATCTTCATGATCAGGAGGGGCTCTCTAACCCTCTCTGGGATCAGGCAAGGACCCCAGGAAGTGGACAGAGCTCCAAACATTCAGAATATTCAGGAAAGGGATTTTTGGTCTTTAGATGATTAGATAGCTGACACGCACACACACGCGCGCACACACACGCACACACACACTTCTTCCAAAAGCATCATATCTGTAGAGCCCCACAGATATGTCCTCTAAGATTTAGCGGCCCCCAAGGGCACTGAAGAAGCAGGATCTGAGCCATCCAACGGCAAGCATGCAAAAGCAAATCCCCTTCACCAGCTCGGAGGGTGCTCCCCAACCTCTCTCTCCTCCGTCTGCTCCCGAAGGCTCTTGCTGTGTACTACCCTTTAAACAACTGTAGATTTTCCAAAATGTAAGCTTGGAAAGTTTTGCCTTTGGCCCAACAGCACACAAGCTGCTGTAAAATGCTAAATGAGGCATTTAAACAGAGAGACTAAAATACACCGTGAGACCCAATAAATTGCCTACCACATTAGAGTCGGTCTGTGTGTGAGTGTAGGCGTGCGCGCGCGTGTGGGAGCATTTCACACAGTGCCTGGCACACAGGTGTTAAATAAATGTGAAATTCAAGACTGAATGAATGAATTCAAGTTATCTAAAGTACACTGACCTAAACAAATGACCTCTGGGGTTGACCTAAACAAATGACCTCTGGGGTAGACATTTCCCCTAGAGATGGTTTGATCTTCTAGATTCTCTCTCTACTCTTCGCCACTCTTCTCTGGGCTCCAGGAGACTGAACGTCTGCCTTCTGGTTGGGTTTGCTTAAAGGGCTGTGTCAGCAGGATATCTCAGCAGGGGGAGAAGAGTAAGACCAAGGTATTAATTGTCTCCACCCCTGGACAGTTTCAGTGACATCATCAAGAGCTTGGTTCCCTGGTTCGGTCAGTGTTTGTTAGGGTCTGATCATTTACCTATTCATGTGTGGAAATCCTAATCCGATGTGATTGTGTTTGGATGTGATTGGGTCATGAGATGGAGCCCTCATGAGTGAGATTAGTATCCTTATAGTAAGAGGCCAGCGGGCCCCAGGGGGCTCAGTCAGTTAAGCATCCAACTCTTGATTTCAGCTCAGGTCATGATCTCACGGTTCATGGGTTCAAGCCCCACATCAGGCTCTGCGCTGACAATGAGGAGCCTGCTTGGAATTCTCTGTCTCTCCCTCTCTCTCTGCCCCTCCCCCACTCTCTCTCAAAATAACTAAATAAACTTACATCGGGTGCTGAAGCTTGAGTCCATAGGGCAGGGAGTCAGAAGGAAGATGGTTGGAAACCGGGGAAGACGGAGAACAAACTGAAACCTAGGATGAGCTGGACCAAGAATAAACATCCTATTTACATCCCTTGTCAGCTGTGTGACCTTGGGTGGGGCTCAGACAGACAGACGGAAGCCTGCAAGGCCTCTTGTCGCCCCCGACCACAGGGACAAGGATGCTTGGTAGCAGCCAGGCCCTGCATCCCAGCGCGGGACACTCACCTGGCCTGGGAGCCCAGAAACTGGAAGACACCCCCCCCCGCAACGTTCCGGGGACAGGGAAGCAATGGCAGCCCCAGCCGCTGCCTCCAGGCCAAGGAAGTGAGTCTGCAGACCAGCCACGGAGGCTCCAAAGGCCGCAGCAGATTCTCAGGGGCCCTCCCTGACCACACACCCCACAGGAGGGGATTCTGGGAGACGTGGTTCAGCCGGGCCGCGCTGACACATGGAGCCAGCACCTTCCTCGAGGAAAGCTCACGGCGGCCCAGCAGCTCCGCCCTCACAGCCAGAGGGTCTCCTGCAGGATCTCCATCTACCTACCAGCCCCAGGACATTGCACCATCCCCTGTGGTTTCCACACACGTTGCCCAGGCTGCCGGCAACGCGCTCTTCTGCACATTCTCCTCCAATTTCCCAGCTGGAGCACGCCATCTGTTTCCCCGCTGGGATCCTGATGAAGAGAACACCCACCCTGGGTGCAGACGAACACATAGAACATGAATTGGTTGATTTATTTCTTGCTCTTCCCTGCTGGAGATATAGCTGCTTAAAAATATTAACTGAGCATCTACAGATGCAGACGGGCCAGGGATACAGAGGTGGACGCGAGACACAGGCACTTACCCGCCAGCAGACGGTGGGGAATGTAACTACCTCTGCTTCCCTTCCTACAGCCCAACGGGGTAGACACATAACCTGGGGATATTCATGACATTTCCAGAATGTTTAGAAGAAAGGCTAATGGTAGTTTAGGAAACAGGGTTATTGTATTACTGCATCTCCAAAGATATAGTTTATTTTGCCTCACTTTTAAGACTAAAGTCGGGGGGGGGGGGGAGCGGAGTTAGCATGAACACAGGTGGAATAGCCGACTCTGAACCAGGCTCTTTACATAGAATATCTTGTTTAATCCCCATGCAATGTCACAAAAAGAGTGAGCAGAAATTGTTATCTCTACTAGGGTCAAGGAAGAAACTAAAGACGGGAGAGGTGAAGTGACCCACCCAAGGTCACACAGCTGACAAGGGATGTAAATGGGATGTTTATTCTTGGTCTGGGCTCCGCACGTGTGAGAAATTATGCCGAACGCTTTATTTTTGCAAACCTCACAACGAGCCTCATAAGATAGGTTTTATTACTAACCCTCTCTTTTTTTTTAAGCTCTTTTTTTTTATTATTTTGAGAGAGAGGGAAAGAAAGAGAGAATCCCAAGCAGACTCTGCACTGGCAGAGCAGACCTGGAGCTCAAACTCATGAACCATGAGATCATGACCTGAGCCAAAACCAAGAGTCAGACGCTTAAGCAATTGAGCCACCCAGGCACCCCAAGACCCCTATTTTTGTGCAAAAGGAGGCTTCCAGGTGGAGAGGACACATGGGGACTGAGTGAGGGAGTCAGGAACAGAACCCAGCTCTGTCTGATCACGGAGCCCAGCAGAACGCATAAAACACAGCTGACGTGGCATTTGTTAAGGCCGTCTTTCATCCCGGAACATCTTTCTCCATAAATACACAGAGAGATCTACATATCTGCAGAGATACATCCCCACATATCCATTATATTCCATTCAACACATAATACAGATACTCCATCTCATGCCTCCAGCTGTTGTATTTCTAGCATTGAATTATTTGCTTCTCCCAACCTCCATTAACCAAGTTTGGGGAGAAAGGCTAGCTGCCACATAAGTCTTGATGAGAATAAAGTCTCTTTATTACTATTATTATTCCCCTAATGGTCTGTGCCGTATCGTACATAACTTTTTAGACCTTCATAAAATCCCGTTGATAAACATTTGACAACTTGTTACGATTTTAAAACTTTCATTGCCAGATCTGTGCCGGCACCACTGAAGTCTAACAACATGAGATGAAGGCGGCCCCAGTAGCGTTCCGTGGTGCAATAAAGAATTTTGCAGCCACTCTCGGTTCCTAATTTATGACATGTGCGCTGATGAATGATCAAGATTCACTATTTGCCATTATAAGAAACAGGCCAACCAATTCATAATTTTCAGGAAAGCTGGTTTTAACAGCCCTATTAGATTTACAATTCCGACTTTTGTAAGCTTCAATTTGTTATGTTTAAGTTATTTGCTCTGAGGAGTTTGAGAGCTCTTACAGGGGTCTTAAGGTCTATTTTTCCAAACAGAGTTTGCAGAGAGAGACAATGGCAGTGCTGAAAAGTTCAATTAAGATAAACTCTACAAGTCAAAGGAAAAGGCTATGGATGTTCGTTCAAGTTGAAAATACACAGAGCCTTTCTGCCCCTCTTCTGTTTATTAAAAGAAAATATATATATAATAAGCAGGAGATGATTTGTGTTGTAGTCTCTGAGCCGCATTAGAGTTTTTAGACATTTGCTAAGCCAGAGTCTCCTTCTGAACTTTATGGTGTTAATCCCTCTGTCTAGCGAGGGGTGGTTAACATGTTAAAAGGAGCAAGGTATATACATTCAAAAAGCACATTTGATCTGGGTCTGTATCTGTTAAAATACATAAGCCAAAAAATAAGTTTCAGTATGTGCCTGATATATTCATTAATATGTACAGAGCCCATACGTAGTCGTGCATTCATTCATGAAAGAAGTGGTTTTTAAACACCCAGTAAAGCTGGTGCCAGACACAGCCTACAGGCCTAATTCAGAGCCCTCTGCCTGTTCTTGAAAGGCCTAAACGCTCAGAAGGGTTTCCACATGTCTTACTCAAAAAGACCAATATGTTCTGACATGAGAGGGTGATATTCAATTCAAATTTCAGTGCCTCTAAATAAAGTTTTATTGGAACACAGCCACACCCATTTGTATATGTGTTGTGTGGCTGTTCTCACACTACAGTATGGAAGGCCAGTAGAGTCAACAGAGCCACGTAGCCCACAAAGCCTGAAATATTTACTCCTCGGCCCTGGTCTGTTATGTTCCAGGAACTGGAAATGAAAACAAAACAAAACAGGGGCGCCTGGGTGGCTTCGTCGGTTAAGTGTCCGACTTTCGCTTAGGTCATGATCTCACGGTTCGTGGGTTCAAGCCCCGTGTCGGGCTCTGTGCTGACTGCCAGCTAAGAGCCTGGAGCCTGTTTCAGTCTGTGACTCCCTCTCTCTCTGACCCTCCCCTGCTCACACTGTCTCTCTCTCTCTCTCCTAGAAATAAATAAAAACATTTAAAAAAATTAAAAAATAAATAAACAAAACAAAACGAATGGTAAAAACAGAGCTAGCCTTTGCTTCATTCAGGGCAGCAGTAAATACATCAAAGGATTAGAAGTGCTATGGAGAAAAGCAAATCAATAAAAAGTAAATCAAATACAGACTGATAAGGTGGGTGGAACAGGGGACCAAGGTGCCACTGGCCTCGGGGACACGATTTTTGAAACAGTGAATAACTTTTGGTGAATTTCCAAACAAAATAGAGTCCACTTCTCCTTCCATTTATGCAGTGTGTATTAAAACTATACAAAGAACACATTGTGCTATATATAAAACAGAATCTGGTTCTAGGTCAAGATCATTATAATCATGCTTTTTAACGACCCAACTTTCTGACACGACGCTAGAAAGTCAAGCGGGGTGTGGGCCAATCCTCCGTTGTGCTGGACTCTCGATCACATGACAGGGTGCTGAGCAACCCTGGCCCTCACCCACTAATTCAACATAGACATCTCTGAGAGCATTGTCAGGCTTGGAGGGGGAAAAAAGATTTTCCACCAATGAGGAGGGTAGCCGAGAAATTACAAAAACGTGATCAATGGTCTGCTGTTAAGTGTTTAATTATTAGCTCTGATCTGTAGCCTTTGCCAATTTCCACGGTGTAAATACCCCACCGTGGTCAGTTTCAGGCCACCAGCATGACATCATCGAATCCAGAAGGTGGAAAAAGATGCTCTCAACTAGCCCTGCAGAGCCGGTACAAGCCAGCCCCAGCAAACCCTGGGATGGGTAGAGATGGATACAAGTAAAGAGTATGAACCTCAAATGAACAGAAAGTTTTACATGAGGGAATGGGAATGACCATCTGAAAGATACATCAGCGAGTGAGATCTCACCCACCCAAACTTCCCAACCGAGAACAATATGGAGGAGGCAGCAAGAATACCTCCCCCTGACTAAGCAGTGACCTTGGGTATTCAGCTAGGTGAGAAAGGAAGAAAACAATTTTTAAAGCTGATTAAAAAAAAACAAAAACTGAGCAGAGTGTATTTGCCAGGAAACAGAATTCCAGAAGCAAAACCTATGGGGACATTCTGGAGACAAGTTAGCAGACGGAGGGAGGCTGGGTCAGGAAATTTCCAGGCCAGAACAGAATACATTCAGGGTGTGACCACGGGTGACAGAGAGCCTCTTCCCGTCCCAAACCCAATCTGACAGCCATCGCAGAGGCAGTATTTCAGCAAATTCATCTTGCACACAGTCATCAAATTATTATAATTTAGCTTCAGCAACTACAGTAGCTGCTCAAAAAACACATTACTACAGTAGAGCTCGGGAAAATATTTCGCACATACAGCAAACGTGGCACATTTTGCCACTTCATTGACTTTGTGAAACTGAAGGATCTCCCCCTTTGTCTTGTATAGTTTCACTAATTACATCATTAGCAGGAGGCCGTTTGACCAACATGGAGGAGATAGAAACTACTTTCTCTACATTTAAATGGAAATGTGAGTTAAAATATAGAAATATTCATGCCTATGTGATACAAAATCCACAGGAGACAAGAAAGTCCACTGATTATAGGACCTCATCTTAAAAAAACAAACAAAAGAATTGATGTCTTTTATGTACAATTATCCCAGTTTCTTAATTTTCATAGCACAGATGCTCTTTGATGGAGACAGAAAGGCAGGGTGAATGCAAAAGTTTCGGCACAAGAAGAAGGGCCTAGACCCAACTGGCACATGGTCTCCAAAGGCAGATCTGCTGGTAGTCAATGGCAATGCATGGGGTGCGGGCCTGAGGGTAGTAATGAATTTGAATTCCCTTGAGAGCAACACACACACACACACACACACACACACACACACACACACGCATGCACACACGCAATTAACCAACCCCCTACCTGACTGCCCAAAATTTCACTCTATACATATACGGGAACAAAGAGTAATGTGTATGGCATAAAAAAGTCTTGTCTGGAAAAGCTATGCACGGAGTTATATTAAGAGTATCTATGAGTTGGCTGAATTCTGCTCCAATTGGGGCCATTAGCACTGGCATTTGGTATTTGGAAATGTGACTCAACCAGTGCCAATCAACTCGGTGACCAAGTGTCAAATAGGGACTCAGCTACGGAGAGCCATGCGGATCCCCTCGCAAGAAGGCACTGGAAGAAGTTTAACAGGAGAACCCCAGGGGGAAGCATACAGACTTTGAAGTCAGACCCAAGCTTGAATTCTGACCTCTTCCACTACCTTGTAGCGTCAAAGTGGGCAAGTCAATGAAGGTTTCTGAGCCCCAGCTTCCTCATCTGTAAAATGGAGACTAACTAGTACCTACATACTAGAGTCAATATACGGACTAAACTAGACAATGCATTGATGTGGTTAACACAGCAAATGTCATCTATGCAGTCTGCAGTAAATGTTGGCTAATAACAGCAATTATAATAGGAACAAGATTGTTTTAAGTGTTTATCCTATGGAGAGACTAAAATAAGAGCCATGGAGACCAGAGAATGGGTTAACAAGCCAGAGGCCAACAGTCAATTCTAAACATTTCTTTGGCTAAGTAAACTTTATCTGTGCCTCAAATAAATCTGTTCAAAAAGCAAAACTCAAGTGCTGACTATACATGTCCCAGGCACTGACCTAGGTGCTGGGAATACAGTGAATTCAAGAGCTTAAAATCTTGCCACCATACAGCTTCCATTCCACCAGGGAGCGACGGCCAACGATTAAAAATAAATGGTACCAAAGAAAAAGTGGATCCCAGAGTGTGGCCCTTGGGTCTACAACGTTAGCATCCCCTGGGAACATTTGCTTTTCTTTTTGTTTTTTTAATGTTTTATTTATTTTTAGGAGAGAGAGAGAGAGAGAGAAAGTGTGAGCAGAGGAGGGTCAGAGAGAGAGGGAGATACAGACTCTGAAACAGGCTCCAGGCTCTGAGCTGGCAGTCAGCACAGAGCCCGACGCGGGGCTCGAACCCACGAACCATGAGATCATGACCTAAGTGAAAGTCAGACACTTAACCAACTAAGCCACCGAGGCGCCCCGAGAACGTTTTCAGAAATACCAAATCTGGGGCTTCCTTCCCGTCCTAATGAATCGCATGCTCAGAAGGCAAAGCCCAGAAATCTGTGGTCTAAGAAAGCTTCCAGGTGATTCTGACACAAGTCAAAGTTAGAGAATCATTGAGAATTGGCCTTTCCAACAAGCTTCTGGGGGGAGATGATCTGCTGATATGAAGACCGCTCAGAACGACTGACACAGAGAAATCAGTGATAAGTGCTGTGGACGAAACAAAGCAGGACACAGGGGCGTCGTTAGCCGAGTCCCCGCAGAAGCAGACCCTGAGATGAGAATTTAAAATGCAAGTGGTTTGTTTGAAAGGTGGGAAGCACCAGCGGGGAGTGAAAAAAGTGAGAACGCAAGGGAAGGCAACCCATGTGGGTGTGAGCAAGTAGGGCTCGTGGCCCGCTGGGGTCTCTGGGAGCCTGGAGGCAGCGTGCCTCAGTGGTCCTGCCCGAGGGGTGAAGAAGCCTACGGAACGTACCTACCACTTCGTCAGCCATGGGCTAAGGTTGCTCTCAGAGCTGCTAACTCCCCGGGAATGTCTGCCCTACCTCTCCCAGAGGGGAAGAAAAGCCCTCAGGTCAAGAAAAGTTCTTGTATTAAGAAGCAGTTCCCAGGGGCGCCTGGGGGGCTCAGTCAGTTGAGCGTCAGACTTCGGCTCAGGTCATGATCTCGCAGTTCGTGGGTTTGAGCCCCGCATCGGGTTCTGTGCTGGCAGCTCGGAGCCTGGAGCCTGTTTCAGATTCTGTGTCTCCCTCTCTCTCTCTGCTCCTCCCCCGCTCATGCTCTGTCTCTGTCTCAAAAATAAATAAACTATAAAAATTAAAAAAAAAAAAAGCAGCAGTTCCCGGAGGGATAAGGAATGTGGGGTAACAGGGAAGGCAGAGAAGAGCTCATGGAGAAAAAGTGTCAGCAGAACAAAGACCAGCATGACAAGACGGAGCAAGCCCTGCCCATAACCGGGTGAGGGGGGGAGGGGATTCCCAGGCAAAGGGAACAGTAAGAGCAAATGCCCTGAGGCAGAAATGCAGAAATGTGTCTCCAGCAGAAGAGGGAGGGCAGATGTTGAGAAGTGAAGTGGTGGTCACAAAGGGAGGGCAGGTGGAGGGCCTCGGGAGCCATTGCAAGGACCGAGCCAAGGGAGGAAAAGAAAGGCCATCAGAGGTTCTGAGTACAACAGCTGACTTGAGTTTGAACAGATTTGGAGGCTGTTTGGACGTATATTATGAATATTAGAGAGATGGACAGGCAGGCAGGTGGACACAGAGTTACAGAGACATGGTGGCCGGAAGTCAAGGACACTGGTGAGGAGACCACTACGAGATCTGAGGCAGAAATGCCGATGGCTTGGACCAAGATACAGTGACGCCCTAATGACGTCATGAGCAGTCCAGTTTTCCCAGCCCGGCCCCCTCTGCTTGCTCTATATTGACTTCACAGTCCCAAGAGGAGGCAACCTATCAGGAGCAATCCCAGGATTCCACACTCAACCAGCAAAACAATCACAGAAGAACAAGCAGTCTCGTCACCACCAGTTGGAGCAGGGACCCAGGACCAAGCCTCTTTGGCCCCACTTGGGTTGCCCGGGCAACTGTAAACTAATCTGTGCAGTCACAGTGAAGGGGTGCCTTGATGGACCCCGTGTGTCACTTGCGCCCTGCTGGAAACCAGAGGTAGGAATAGCCCCACACCAACCGCATACTCTGAGAGAGGCGGGGAAGAACATTCTCCCAAAGGAAGTCTGAGAGCAATTGCACAGGGCACTCTCCATAGTCAGAGAGTTTCTAGCTGAACACATGGCCACGCGAAGTCCGTATGCCCCAGTCGTGCCTGCAAGTGGTGGAGACCACGTGATTAACTAACGGGTGAACAGAAGTGATAAGGTACAACTAACGTATTTCACCCTCAGAAGGAAGGGGGTGCCGCCCCCTTTCTCCCTCCCTCCTGGCTGGAATACAACTGCGATGATGATGATCCCGGGTCCTGAGGACGATGGAAACATCATCACAAAAGAAAGCAATGGGACAGAAAAACCCAAGGTTCCTAACAGAGCGGGATCACCCTATTGGTTTGGACTTTTATTTCTTTTCTTTTTTCATATTTATTTATTTATTTATTTATTAATTATTTATTTTTGAGAGAGAGGTAGAAAGAGTGAGCAGGGGAGGGGCAGAGAGAGAGGGAGAGACAGAATCCCAAGCAGGCTCCATGCTGTCACCACAGAGCTGGACACAGGGCTCAATCCCACAAACCATGAGATCATGACCTGAGCTGAAATCAAGAGTCAGAGGCTTAACCGAGTCACCCAGGTGCCCCGGACTCTTATTTCTGTGAAGCCAAAATTAAATTCTATTTTTTTAAGTTACCATTTAGAGGGGCCTGCGCAAAGCAGACCATGAGCTTAACTCCTACAGAGATTGAGTTTTATTATCACACGGGGGATTGGAGACGGCAGGGAAAAGACGCAGTGACAGTCCTCATAGTCAGCATGTAGTAGGACTGTTCATTCCAGAACAGTCGCAGATGTGGGATTTTTTCATAGAAATGTTGCGGTGCTGCTAGAATCCTAGCCCACCTAAGATCTATTGCTTCAATTTGTTCAAACAAAGCTTTGAGCCTTTCTCATTTATAAATGTAACCAACCTTGCTTAATCTTGGCATTATGTCTTCACTACGGAACTTGCCGGTCCTCGAGAAGCCCTCTGAGATCCGAAGGACACCAAATCACTGCGTTAACAGAGCAGTTGGGGCGGAGCCCAAAACGTCACCACAGCAGATTCTGTTCTACACCTCTGATCGCTGTATCTCCTCCTTTGAAAGATTTTATTTCAGGACAAGAGAGAAGATTCTTGCTGCCCTGACAGGACAGAAAAATGCACACAGGACCCAAACAAATGCATTCTTTGTCCAGTGATGGAGGAGGCAAAAAATGGTCCTCAAACCCAGAGGAATAAAATTTGTATCTATATTATCTACAGTATAGATAAAACTGCCCGTCTCACGAACGTCACCCCAGGACATTTCTACGTGTAAGCAAATGAGACTCCATTTATTTTTGTAATGTTGCATAACATTATGCCTTTTCATTACATGTTATATAAAATACTGTTACCGTATGAATGGTGATAACTAACCTTTATTATGTGCCCACCATGTGCCTTCAGTCCATTTTCCTGCACCATATTTTCTTTTTCTTTTTAATGTTTTTTATTTCTGAGAGAGAGAGGGGGAGAGAGAGAGAGAGAGAGAGAGAGAGACAGCATGAGCAGGGGAGGGTCAGAAAAGAGGGAGATACAGAATCTGAAACAGGCTCCAGGCTCTGAACTGGCTGTCAGCACAGAGCCTGACACGGGGCTCGAACCCGTGAACCACGAGATCATGACCTGAGCCGAAGTCAGACACTTAACCGACTGAGCCACCTGGCACCCCACTGCACCATATTTTCAAATTACCTTGTTAGGTGGGTATAATTAACCCCATAATATGGATGAGAACACTG
Source organism: Hyaena hyaena (assembly GCF_003009895.1). Classification (NCBI taxonomy): domain Eukaryota; kingdom Metazoa; phylum Chordata; class Mammalia; order Carnivora; family Hyaenidae; genus Hyaena; species Hyaena hyaena. The sequence continues at coordinate 2,180,104 of NW_024080674.1, forward strand.
ACCCACAAGGAAGATGAATAACCAGTCAGAGTCACTCATTTAAAGAGTGGCCGGTCCAGAAATCAAAGGTAGAAAGTCAGCCTCTGGAGGCCACATCACCAAATAGTATTATTCTCCTCACCTCTTCACCACCTATGGCGGACACAGAGGGGCCACCCAGATTCCCCTTCCCAGAAGGATTTGCTGCCCAGCTTCAGGAGTGCAGTCGACAGACAGCCAGAGAGCTGTTCCTTCAGGGTCTACACATGCTGTCTCCTCAAGGTCATGCCCTGCCCGGGGCAGCCCACTGGCAGTGGCCACGCAAGGCATTGCCATAAATTCCCACCATTTTGGCCCAACCAGGACTCTTGATGGAAAGCTGTGCTCCAGAGCCCCCCACACAGTGGGCCAGGTCTTTGTAATCGGACATCACAATTCCACTACTTCCGTCCAAATGGGCTTCCCACTTTTCCCTCAGCAGATGTTGATTCCAAGGAAACATCTCGAGCCCAAAACTCTCAGTGCCTATATCTGTCCCCTGTGCCGCCAACTTTACTAACAGAGATGTCTATTGAGTGAATGAATGAACATGTGGCTATAAGATGAATACAGGGGCCTCTGGGTGGCCCTGTCGGTGAAGCATCTGACTCTTGATTTCGGCACAGGTCATGATTTAAATGGTTCATGCGTTCGAGCCCCACATCCGGCTTTGCGCTGACAGCTCAGACAGAGCTTGGAGTTCTCTGTCTCCCCGTGTCTCTACCCCTCCCCTGCGCGCGCTCTCTCTCTCAAAATAAATAAATAAACATTTTTAAAAATTAAAAAAATAAAATGAATACATTATTTAAGCTTCGGGCTTTGCATAACAATCCATTGAACAAATAAAGAACCTCCCACTGTGTTCCAAGCACCTTCCTAGGCAAGCACCAAACACACAAGGTCTCTGCCCTGGAGATGCCGATGGCATTTATTGGGCCAATGTCAATGTCGGTGGCAATCAATTTTGATTGCTCATGAAAATCACCAAGGAATTTTTTTGTTTGTTTTAACCATGCTCAGGGCCCACTGGAATGAAACTGACTAAGGATGAAGTAAAGGCGGAGAACCAGAGAGCAAGACGATGTCTACCAAGACTTCTCAGACTGTCCTGGGGACATGAATCACCGGGGACTCTCGTTAACGCACAGACACACTCAGTAGGCCTCAGGTACTGCTGCCGGAGCTGGTGCTGAGGCCAACCCACACTGGCTTTAACACACTCAAGATGCAGGGCGCCTGGGTGGTTCAGTCGGTTAAGTGTCCGACTTCAGCTCAGGTCAGGATTTCGCAGCCTGTGGGTTAGAGCCCCATGTCAGGCTCTGTGCTGACAGCTCAGAGCCTGGAGCCTGCTTCAGATTCTGTGTCTCCCTCTCTCTCTGCCCCTCCCCTGCTTACACTCTGTCTCTCTCAATAATAAATAAACACTTAAAAAAAATTTTTTTAAGAAGATGCAATGGGGCACCTGGGTGGCTCAGTCACTTAAGCATCTGACTTCGGCTCAGGTCATGATCTCATGGTTCATGGGTTCGAGCCCCGCATCGGGGTCTGTGCTGACAGCTCAGAGCCTGGAACCTGTTTCAGATTCTGTGTTTCCTTCTCTCTCTGACCCTCCCCTGCTCATGCTGTCTCTCCTTCTCTCTCAGAAATAAATAAAACATTAAAATAAAGAGAGAGAGAGATGCAAGATGTGGGGCACCTGAGTGGCTCAGTTGGTGAAGCATCCAACTCTTTGATTTTGGCTCAGGTCATGATCTCATGGTTTGTGGGATCGAGCTCCACATCAGGCTCTGCCCTGACAGCACGGAACATGCTTGGGACTCTCTCCCTCTAAGAAAAAATAAAGAGATGCAAGATGCAAGGAAACATAAGGTAAACATCAGTTGGGGAAAAGAGAGCGCCCCCTCTAACGCACGACTTGCAATTATTTGATGATTTTACATTACAGATTCAGATTCTTCATGAAGATCTTACCAGTTTTAGAGAAACTACAGAACACCCTTCTATCAGACTTGTTTCTTTAAAGATACGACCCAGGCTCAAGCAACTGTAAGTGTAAATGTTGTAGAAGAATCCAGAACACCCAGCCATTTCTCTTATACCATTTAAATATTCAAATAAAACTTTGTACAGTTTACATTTTTCATTTAGATGCTAAGAATACAGACTCATGTGTGTGTGTATGTGTGTTGTGTGTGTATGAAGAGAGAATTCTGAATGTATCAAGAGTTTTCTTTCTAAACACAGTCATCTTCACAAACAACTTTGACAATACACTTTCATTTTGTCAGAGTTGCTGGGGATGAAATTTGCTCAGCCATTAAAAGGTGGGAAAGTGTCCTGCTGCTGCAGATATGAGAGAAGGGCCACTGTTTTGTCATATGTCAGCCACCCATCAGTCGAGGCAGAGAAAGCGATTGGTACATGATGGGGTCGGTAAGAAGCCCTCCAAACCTTAATTATCGGAGTGCCCCCCAGTTTCACTGGGCTTGTCAGTGACTCCTGACAAGCTCAGAGGCAGATGAAAAGATAGTGCATCACCAACTGGTTAATTAGCAGCAAGCACAAAGCAAAACCCAAATTACAAGCCCAAGAAAATATGCCACCGAGTTCCGTCTTGCATGTTGGATTTAAGCCACACACACAAAGGGGAAATGGTGGGTTTTTCTTATTCTGAAAAGTATCTCAGTTGTTCTTTAGGATCAGCGCAGGCAGCCAGGAAAGCTGGTCACACTCATGCCTCAAAGAGTTATTGAGAGCCTACTGCGTGTCTGGTCCTGTGGCCCGGAAGAGGATTCGAGGGTGGCTGATCGATTTGTTCCTTCTCTCATGCATTCACTCAACAAACACGTATTGTTGTCTGCTGTCACCCACTAGAATCCACACACTGAGCTAGATCCCAGGTATGTGGTTATAAAAAAAAACAAGGGCACGTTCTGATACAGGCGACGGATGGACGAACGTGGAAGGTGTTTCGCTAAATGAAATAAGCCAGTCGCCAAAGGGCAAATACTGTATGATTCCACTCATATGTGGCACCCAGAGCACTCAAATTCACAAGACAGGCACGAAAAGTGTTGCCAGGGGCCGGGGGAACCCAGGAATCGGAGTTACCCTTTCATGGGGCAGAGGCCTCGTTTAGGAAGATGAAAACTCTCCACACGTGGACCATGGTGGCACTCGGACATCAGTGTGAATGTGCTTAATGCCACTGAACTGTATGCTTAAAAATGGTCCACACGGTAGGAGTCCTGGGTGGCTTAGTCAGTTGAGCGTCTGACTCTGGATTTCAGCTCAGGTCATGACCCCGGGGTTGTGGTTCAAGTCCTGCATCGGGCTCCCGGCTCTGCACTGAGCATGGAGCCTGCCTGGAATTCTCTCTCTCCCTCTAAAAATTTTTTCTTAGTGTTTGTTTATTTTTGGGAGATAGACATACAGAGCTCTAACAGGGGAGGGTCAGAGAGAGAGAGGGAGACACAGAATCTGAAACAGGCTCCAGGCTCCGAGCTGTCAGCACAGAGCCCGATGCGGGGACTCGAACCAACAGACTGTGAGATCATAACCTGAGCCGAAGTCGGATGCTTAACCGACTGAGTCATCTGGGTGCCCCCCTCTCTCTCTCTAAACCTTCCCCCAACCCGGTCTCATTCTCTCTCAAAATAAATAAATAAATGAATTTTTAAATGGTTAACATGGTAAATTTTATGTTACAGATATTTTACCACAGTTTTAAATTCTTGTTGAAGAACAACAACAAAAAAAAAGGAAAGAAAGAAAAATACCCAAAGGCATTCCTGCTCTGAGAGAAATGACAGCCCAGTGGGAAGAGAGACATGAAATAAACTGAAAAATTAATACCCAACTACACATAGAATTGTTATGAAGGACAACAGGCCCCTCCCCCCAGGGTCAACGTGACTGATTTTCCTAAATGCAAAAACCACCTCGATTATTTGCTTTATAAAAGCATTCCTCGCTTCACAAGCAGAGTCTCTCGAAACATGGAGCTCCTGAGTATGAAGAAGGTTTACGGATAAATCATTCACCGCATAACTAAGGCCTAAAGGCAGAGAATTGTCAAGATAAAGTGTTATGAGGCAGTGCCAATTGAAGATCAATCAGAAATTACAATAAGCATCTTGGTAATTACAATGGAAACTAGTGGGAAAAAATGATCTAACTCATAAAAGTTGACTATATACCCAGCCTTACACACTTACCCCTATAAAATGCTGCAATGAAAAAATCCATATGATGCTGCCTGGTTTGCATATTTAATAGATTCAGTTATTGCCTGTGAGCAAAATATTCCGTATTTACTTGTCCAATATCCAGGCTCCTGCTGATGATGTGAGCATTGGTGTTTTTCAAAATATAAAAACAGCATACATACTGCTAAATACATAGTGCTATTGTGCAAAGGGTTTAAACTCTTGTGCCTTTGTTTAAAAAAAAAAAAAAAAAAAAAACCCTGAGCAAAGGCTTCTCATTAAAATGTAGAGGAGATAAGCATCCAAAAATTTAACTTAACTTGGAACTTGCATTGAGAGAGGAAAAAAAAAAAAAGAAAGAAAGAAAAAACGACACAAAGCCTTTGGATTGAACACTGTGCTTTTATCCTCTGACAACGTGGCAAACTTTCAGCATTTCCTGGAATATTTTCCAGCTCCTTTAAACACCTGAAGGTTTCTTGCGTGTTGGGCGAGTTGGCAGGGAGGGTGTGAGCAAAGAGAAAATAGAGCGGAAGGGGAGGGGGAGAAAGAAAAAGGGGACCTTTTAGATTCACCCACCGAATAATCACATCCCTTAACGGTGACTTTATCGGGTTTAAAGCAATGAAAATGCTGCCAGGGTAATTAACAATTCTGGTTTTAAAAAGCCGAAGTTGATTATCTAAAAGGCAGGCCGCTCTTTAAATTATAGATGGTATCTAAGGCATTTACAGCAATATATGTTATAGCCACTGATATTACACATAAATATATAGGTCAAGGGTCCCCTCCCAACTGCCCAGAAGAGGCAGGCAGGGAAAACTACGCAGTGAAGTGAGCTGGGCAGGGACAGAGAGAACTAGACAGGCCATGCTCTTCATAAAATGAGTGGATATTTCTCAGCCAACAGAGGCCACCCAAATGTGGCCCCGTGTGACCCGAGCTTCCAAATTTCAGAAGCCAGAAATTCGAATCTTCAAGAAAAGCTTTTCATTGTTGGGGCGCCTGGATGGCTCAGTCGGTTGAGCGTCCGACTTTGGCTCCGGTCATGATCTCACGGGTCATGAGTTCGAGCCCCGCGTCGGGCTCTGTGCTGACAGCTCAGAGCCTAGAGCCTGCTTCAGATTCTGTGTCCCTCTCTCTCTCTCTCTGACCCTCCCCTGCTCGTGCTCTGTCTCTCTCTCAAAATACTTAGACATTTAAAATATGTTTAATAAAGAAAACTGTTCCACTTTTTATTTGTGGACACGTATTTAATTTTGTAAATATGCATAATTTTATAATTGCTGTGCAGGCCAATTTAAATGTATCTGCAAAAGCTGAATTTACTGGGGGCCGCCTATCTTGACCTATGTCCTGGTTGTTCCCAGTTCCCAAACATCGTGGCGGGAGAATATTCTGGCTGCTCAGCCCCACCAACGCGTGTGGAGGCGGGTCCCACTTGGAGAGCAGAAACAGCCCTGAGTCCTCATGAGAGACTAGCTCAGCATGCAAGGGCTGGGGGAGTGCTCTGCTAGGGAAGAGATTTCATAACCTTGACCTTGGATGCCCCCGGTGACGTCAAGGAACCACCCTTCAGAGAGAAGCGGGGGCTTCCTCTGAGTCTTGGCCTGGAGACAGGCCAGCGAGCGCTGCCTCTGCACCTCAGACACAGGCAGAACACAGCCTGGGGTTTGCATAGACGCCTCCCCATTTCCCCCCTGCTCTCCCCAGCCCCGTACTCTAACCCGGACAAGGTTGTGCCCAGGCTGCTTTCCAGAAGTCACCAATGGTTTTCTGAAGACATGGGTCACGGAGGACAAGAAGAGAATAACAAATGAAATCTCGAGATCCATCTCTGGCAAAGAAAGAAAGCGATCTCCTCTAGCTAGCTCTTGCTCCCAGTCCCAAGTTCCTTTTGGTATCCCCCCAAAGAACTACCTAGTAAAGGAGGGTAGGAGAGATATCTGATGCTCTACAGATATGTTTTTAAAAGCAAAATAAAACGAAACTTCCCTTTGATATGCCCAACGCTTCCAGGCTCTAGAACCAGATTCCCCAACCAGTAGGTCCTGGGGAGAATCTGCCTTTGAAATGGTTTTATTGGACAGGTACAGGCTTATGTGGCATTTTGTTAATATTTCTAATTGAGTGATATGCTCCACCACCACCCTCGCTTGTCTTAAATCCAAATTTTGGGGGTGTTTTTTAGAAAGAGGAGAAATGTGGACACTCTTCTACTCAAATAATGTCTGCCCGTCAGGTGACCCTCTTCGCAAAAACAAGAGGTACCCATGACAATATAAATAAAGAAGTGGAATACATTGGGAAGGTGAATACCGCACTCTTTTACCTTTCCTCCCAAAATATGCCCATCCCCAGCGATTTTTGTCCCTTGCAGTAAATGGTAATTTCATCCTTCTCATCGTTCGGAACTTTGCCTTCCGTAACTTCCCTTTCTCTCAGAGGTCACGGCTCAGTCAACCGCAAATTCTGTTGGCTCTACTTTGAAACCTCCTAAGTCTAGCCTCCTCACACGAGCCCCACTGCCACAGCCCTGTCCCAGCCACCATGACATCTGGCCTGATTTTCTACGTCTGCCTTATCTCTTCAATGGTCTACATTTTACCCAGTTTTCAGATGAATCCTATTAAAACCAAATTTTGGTGGGGGGAGGAACGGCGTAGATGGCTCAAGTCAGTTAAGCATCTGACTCTTGACCTCAGAGTATGTCATGATCTCACAATTCATGAGTTTGAGCCCCACATCCGGCTCTACAAAGACATCATAAAACCTGCTTGCAATTCTGTCTCTCCCCCTCTCTGTCCCTTCCCTGCTTGCTCTCTCTCTCTCAAAATAAATAAATAAATAAATAAATAAATAAATAAACAAAGTTAAAAAATAAAATAACATAAAATAAAACCAAATTGCTTTCATGCCCTCCTTTTCTTCAACACTCTCCAACAACTCCCACCTCCCTCAGAGTAAAAGCCTGTGTCCCTACAACAGCCCACCAGGTTTCCTGTTCTCTCCCTCATCGCTTGAATCCCCCACACTGATATCCTTGCTCTTCCTCCCACATGCCACACACATGCCCATTCCAGAATTTTCTCCCCTCGCCGCTCTTCTGCCTGGACTGCTCTTCGTGGGGAGACCACTGGCTTGCTGTCACTCACTTCACATCTGGGCTCAGAGACGCCCTCATCACTGAGGCCTTTCCGGAAACTCCTACATGAAAGAGAAACCCAAACTCTACAGATTCCCCTCCCATCTTGCCCCCCGTTCATCCATCTCCACAGCACTTCCCACAATCTGACAAACTATAGTCAGTTCTTTTCAGATTGTCTCAACTGGAGGCGAGCCCCATGAGAATCAGAATTTTATTTTGTCCGCTACTTTACCCTCAACTCTTACAAAGTGCCGGGCACGTACTTAAGTACTCAACATATTTTTATATATATTATGTGTGTGTGTGCAAATACTGGAATCAGACAAATCTGCACATGGGTTCCAACTCCGGTACTTACTAGCTGTGTGACCCTGGAGGGGTCACATTACCTCTCTGAACCTGTGAAAGGTGATAATAATCTTCTCCCTGCAAGGGACAGAGGTAATGCACTTTAAGTGCCCACCTTGATCAACGGAAGCTGTTATTGTCATAGACATGCCTATCTCCCACCTCGCCGACATCTTTGCTCACCCTGAGCCAGCCACAACAGCCCGAGCGCTCTTGCTAAAACACACCCGGAGAGTTCCCACGTGACCCACGCACCTGTGACCCACGCACCTGGTGCTCCATTTGCGGGGAGCCCTGATCCCCAGAGCTGTGCCTCACAAGCTTCTTCTCATCACTCGGGTTGCAGCCGTGATGGGACCACCTTGCAGAAGATGTCCCTCGCCACCCTGCCTCCAGGACCCCATCAGCGACACTCCATTACGTCATCAGGGTGTTTCCTCGACAGACTTCACATCCTGTTACTCGTTCGTTTGCTCGCCCTTAGCAGTGGCAGCCCCCACGAGAAGACAAGCTCGTCAGTCATGTTCACCGTCACTTCTGTAGCACCTGGCACGTAAGATACACTTAATAAATATCCGTTGGAGCCACTCACGGAAGACCTAATGGTGGAAACACACACGGAGAACAACGCGTTTGCGAAACAATGTGTTTTTATGATTGGCATGGTAGAATCTTAGTCCCGTATGGATTGAGGATCAGGCGATGAAGGAAGAGGGGAAAGCAAAACGGCAAGCCATTTTTGAAGGATGCCACAGCCCGAAGGAAGAAACCTGGAAAAAAATATTTTTGAAAGAGTAAAGCTAGCGTGTCGTTCGAAGAAGGTACTAAAATTGAAAAAGCATCAGTCTTACCCAGATGACACCAAAGACCTAGGAAACTAAGGAGCCTTTGGCCAGAATCCTATCTGTAGTATTTACAGAGGACTCTCAGAGGATGGAAGAAGTGAAGGACCCCGTGCGCAATTTGTGAATGGGGAGACACAGCAAAGCACGGGTAGTTGGGAAGCAATTACGGCTGGATTATTCAGGACCAGCTCATCTTCATTCCACTCCTGCACGGAGACAGTTTTGCCCTTTGGGCACAGATACTGAAATGCTCCCCCCACCCCCAGATTCAAACCAGAAACGAAAAACATCCCTCTAAAAAAGGTCACGACTCAGGTTTGGGAGATTTGCCAGCACAACCCGGAACCAGACATCAAAACACACAAATACCACTTCGGTTTCTGTGATCGCTTGACACATCCCCAAGGGTCTAAATGGAGTCTGGAGCCGGGTAAGACAGTGACACGGCCGGCGTCGTGGGTGAGGAATGGACCAGACTCAGTCACGCAGAGGTCAAGTTGCTGCTCTGATTTCTCAAGTTATCTCAGAGATGTTATTTACCACCGTTTGGAAGAAAGGGATGCAGACAGCGGCGGTTGCTAGGTCAGGTGCACGCGTGAGCACGCCGCGAGTGTGAAGCCAACTGGCAAGTTTCATCTTTACACTTGTGCAAATTCAAGGCAGGTACTGAGGTGACTATCCCGTTGAGGACAATCAGTGAAAATTCATTTCTTGCTTTCCGTTAGTGTTCCCTATAATTCACCCTGATCACGGTGGATAGGCAGCAAGAGATGCCTGTAAAATAAGGGGCTTTTAAAGTCTTTGTTGTTTGCAGAATATTAGTAACACCATAAAAAGTTTATGTTAATTAATGCTGCATTTTAATAGATTTCCTGGAAGTTTGTAACTGCGTACTATAAAGGCTTTCAAGATAATGTATTATACTGTGGTTATCATAAACTCCAAAGCAGTTCAAATATTCCTTTTATGTCTCAATAACTTCCCCCCAAAGTTACAGTATTTAAAAGATTCAAATGCAGAAATAAAAAGAAAAATTTTCTCCACAAGGGGATATTTTAAATTTTTATTTCTCTCATCACGATCAATCTCATTTCTCGGCAAGGCTGTACTTCAGTTCGCTTGTTAAGTGAAAAGCCATTTGCGTGTCCCATCAGCTATGTTAGGATAGACTGTCCCCCACCTACTGTGGGGCGGGTTTACAGAGGTCAGACAGGTCCGAAACCTCACAACATTCCCGTCCTTCCATTCTGAGACCCTCTATAGATGAGCACCCCCTTACCACCGCTTAGCTCTCTGAGTTTGGGCAAAAAAGAGTCATTTCCTATCCAAAGAAGCATCGCTTTTCCTGCTCGGCAGACAGACCCAAGGGAGAGTTTTACTGTAAGAGTTCCGAGAGAGATCAAATCCAAATCACACTTGCACATTTGGGTCGAGGATACTGAACCGAGCCCCCAAACGCAAGTCCTGTGTCGATTTTGCAGGCAAAGGAAATGTTTGTCTCTATTCCCCTCTGAAGGCTTGGAACACCTCATTCCAATCAATACAAATCACCATTTCTCATGAAGGTAAACAATAGAGATTTTCTTGGCGATTTTAAAAAAGAAAAAAAGCATTGCCAGAGATAGGGTTTTTTTGGTTTTTCGTTTTTTTTTTTTTTTAAGGATGCTGACAACTTGAATAGTAGCAGCAGCGAGCAGACCTACACTTTGGACCAGAAAGCTGAAATTAGTTACACAAATGAGGTTCCGTTTCACTCTCTTGTAAGGTGAATGAATGATCAACAAGGCCAGCATAAATCCAATTGGACCCTCTGAAAAATATACAATACTAATACGCACACAAATATCTCACCTTCCTCCTGCCAAATTATACATCCAGTATTATGAGTGCTTTGTGGCTCTCAACGAAGGCCTTGGAAGCGATGTATCTCTTACTTTACTCCGTTCCCTAAGTCCCTGTTATAAAACATTTGTCCTCCGGGCTCTGTATCCAACAGCATCTGCATTATATTATGTTTAATCTCAACTCCAGGAAAGGAATACATTTCCTGAACTTCTAAGCACTAGTATGATTTTTCCATCAAAATTCTAAGCCCTCGCGGTGACCTTCATCGAAGATTCTGGCTAGAATCGCAAACTGATCAAATACATACATACATACATTTAAGTGTGTGCGCACACCAACTTTGCTCATTAATAAAGCCAAAAGGTGAACGATCCAAGGTTGCAAATGTTTAGGAGAACTAACAACTGCCAAAGACTCACGCCACTTGGGTGGGAACCACGGTCGTCAATTACAGGATGGCCGACCTCATAGTTTGCTGGGGAGGCAAGGGTTCCCACGACCTGTGATTTTTAATTCAGAAACCAGAACGATCCTGGGCAAATTAAAGAGCCGATCACTCCAAACACTATATAATGAAATTGGCAATGGAGATATTTTTGTAAAGGTCAAAAACACTCCACTTTCCTCTTAGAATCTATGATCCTACCAGGAGGGGAAAAAAAAATGTATGCTTTGCTATAATTAATCCATTACTGTTATCATTCCAGAATGCTTATCTCCATTATAAACCTCTTTAGACCACTCACCTTTCCCTCCCTCCCTTCTTCCGTCTCTCTCTCTCTCCTCTCTCTCTCTCTTCCTATATTTCTTACAAAAAGTCTGATTTTACAAATATCCCTTTGAACGATACTTCAGAGACTTCATCTAAATATTTGTCAATAACACTCTTCTCACCCCCCCAGTCCCACCTCCCACCCCCCCATCATGTAAATACCATTCGTTTAATTGAAAGCACATGTCTCATTGTGTGCCTCCATGATGCTCTCTGTCATGGGGGCCATACTGTGTGAGTCGCTCATGCATGGTCCTCAAGGAAGAGCCAAAAGATGGAAGGGAAATACAGCCTGAGGAAAAAGTCTATAAAGATTTCTCGCTTTCCTAATCCCTTTTCTCTAATGTTTCTTTGTAAATTTGTCAGATGGGAATGAAATTGGCTCATAACTCTCCAGACGTGAAGAGCATCTCTGAAGAAAATTACGTACTTGTCAAAGCAAGGGGGAATTTATGTTGGTGTTCCTGAGATGTGATTTTATTCCATCTATTTCCTTTGTGCACATCAGAGCAACTAGAGAGACAAAAAACAACTCGTTTATGGATATTTTTTTCACTCTGGTGCATTTTTTGCTTCTATTTTTCCCTTTTGTTTTCTTATCCTCAACCCCCCCCCCCTTCATCTATGTTTATTGCCGGTGACAGTAAACTCCCATACAACAATCCTGTGATGATAGCAGCAATGATTTCCACCAGTATAAGGCAGTTCAAACAGGCACAAAGATGATTTCCCCATGGACAGTTCCAGAAGGTGCCGGTTACAGTTTTGAGTCCTACCCGATGCTGGCCAGGGACGATCTGGGTACAAAAGTCTTGTTAATGTTCCTTCCAGGCAGTGGCATGCTTCCTGAAATTAAATTCTTTTCCCTGGACGGCAGATTACGGCTTGCATTCCCTGACTTTTGTTTTTTGAAGTTAGGAGCTGCAGAGCCTTGCTGGCTTGGTGTGTCCTCTGGAAATGATACACAGTCAACCAGCAGGGACTGTTAAGGCAGGTGTGCCTGGGTTCAGATCCCAGCTCTTCAAGTAGCTGGCTGGGAAAAATGCTCACTTTTAGTGAGCCTGTGAGCTTTTCTTAGTTGCTTAATAGGAACTCCTACTTCGCGGGACCTTCGTAAGGATAAAAGGAGAAAGTTTCCAGGCAGGGCGAAGCTGGGTAGCTCTGCAGTGAGGAATCTGAACTTTTTTTTTTTTTAAGATTATTTATTTTTAAGACAGAGAGAGCGCAAGCAGGAAAGGGGCAGGGGTGGGGAGCAGGTTGGGAGAGGGGGTGGAGAATATCCGAAGCTGGCTCTGCCCTGACAGCACAGAGCCCAATGCGGGGCTCAAACCCACGAACCATGAGATCATGACCTGAGCCGAAGTCAGATGCTCAGCCGACTGAGCCACCAGGTGCCCTGCGAGTCTGAACTTCTGAATCAGACAGACTGTGTTATATTTCAGCTCCTCCACTTCCTAGCCAAGTGACCTTGGGCAAAATTACTCAACCTCTCTGACGCCTCAGTCTCTCCACCTGTAAAGTGGGTGTGGTAATAATACTACCTCGAGGAGCTGTGATGAGGAGCAGATGAGTCAATATAACACGAATCTGTCTCGCATTTTGCAGCTGTTTGCTATTTCATTATAACATATGCCAGGTGCCTGGCACAAAGTATTTGTTCAATAAATATTTTCCCTGTCCTCCTTTTCACAAGCTCCGTAACTTGAAAGCCTGTTTTCATTCACTGTGTTTCTTCAACGCCCTGCGCAAGGCCCAACTCACTGCAGGTGTTCAAGAAATGGAGCATTCATTAATGTCAAGAGGCCCTGTTATTGATGCTTTCCTATATACATTTTTCCCTATTTGCCTCGCACTACTTTTTTTTAAATTTTTTTTAATGTTTTATTTATTTCTAGGAGAGAGAGAGAGAGAGCGAACAGGGGAGGGTCAGAAAGAGAAGGAGACACAGAATCTGAAACAGGCTCCAGGCTCTGAGCTGGCAGTCAGCACAGAGCCCGACGCGGGGCTCGAACCCACGAACCGCGAGATCATGACCTAAGGGAAAGTCGGACGCTTAACCGACTAAGCCACCCAGGCGCCCCTCGCACTACTTTTTAAAAATTGCAAATAAGGACAAGATTCTTCTTTCAGTGTTCAAGCTTACCAAAAACGGTTTACTGAAAATTTAGTAAAATCTTGTAGGGAAAGGGAGGTCCAAGGCGCAATGCAGCGTATTTTTTTTTTAATATTTTTATTTATTTCTAGGGGAGAGAGAGAGAGAGAGAGCGTGAGCAGAGGAAGGTCAGAGAGAGAGGGAGACACAGACTCTGAAATAGGCTCCAGGCTCTGAGCTGGCAGTCAGCACAGAGCCCGACGCGAGGCTCGAACCCCGCGAAAGTCAGACGCTCAACTGACTAAGCCACCCAGGCACCCCACCGCAGCGTATTTTCAAACGAGCCATGATTCTAGAGGGGAACTGTGAGTGGCATTTCGAATCTTTATGGAAGCTGATTGCCACCAACTAAAAAATTTAGACAAATACTATGCGGATGTTTTATGGACTAGTAAGATTTTTCCAGAGGAGCTCCTCCAGTTAACATTAACCGGGAATCAGGGCAATTACTTACCTTATGTAAGTAATAGTTAAGGACCTCTGGAGCTCCGGTGACCGGCTGATTGGACTTCTCTTCCAGGAATAACCAACCACACACCTCAGGAGAGTAGGTACGTATGCGCTCCCACACCTTCCAAGTTTTGCCCCCGGCACGTCTCAAATTCAGCCAGAGCACAGAGGTTGGAAACACACAAGAGGAAGTTCTCATTGAACCCCAGGCCTTACAGCTGGAGAATCTTAACAATAAGTTATTGGTGTTCCACGTGCTGTAATTAACCTGGCGTCTGTGAAATTCAATAATCTGAGAATGCAGTGAGCCTGGTTAAGTGTTTTAGGGAATAGTTCAATGCCTTCAGAATGCCAACGAAGGGGAACTCGGGTCTCCCAAAGATTAGGAGGCAAATGGGATTTTGTTTTCCTTCTGTTAGATAACGTTCAACCATTAAGGTAATTATAAGGCTTTAGGGAAGCTTGGCCTTCCCCCCCTCCAAATCTATTTCCTCTGCTGTTCTGATCAGAACACACATTGTTTATGACCCCCCTCATTTACCAGCCCCCAAATATCATTACAACGTATGTGCCATGATATATGTATGGTTGTTACCCTTTTAATGGATAAAAAAAGATTTAAGTACTTCATTCTGTTGCATTTTGACAGCTGTTAGCCATCATTTTTCCATTCACCTGCATTTAGCAGTCCCATAAAGGAAGGCAATCTCAGACGGAACATGCGCCGGGCACTGCAAGGTGATAATTCTGTATCGCTCTGCTCTATAAATACCTGCCAAGCTTTTGCTGAGTCAGCAGTCTGTGACAGAGTGGCAGCCATGCCCTTTTATCTGTGTGAGTGTCTCACGCAATTGGACCACCAGCCCCTGCAGTGAAAATCCATAGTATCGATCAGGCCATTTCTCCACTGTAATTCTTTTGTAGGAAATCCCTGATGACAAATTTTATCTGTACCACTTTTTGATCGCTGGTTTGATGTAAAGGGTCTCCAAGGGCAGAGTTAAGCGCTGGGCCGTTCCACGTTATCAAGCAGCCGTTTTATTTACTGAAACTACAATTGTGGTCACACGCACGCACAAAGAGAGAGGGAGAGAGAGAGAAACACAGAGTCCTGGCAGAAAAAAAGAAACCAAATCCTATTTCAAAGGGAGCAGAAGGCACAACAACGTGTTGGGGGGAGGGGTGCGTCAGGAACTTGCTCAAACCCAGGTCATCGAATCTGTTCCCATTTGCAACCACGTAAATAGCAGAAATGGCGTTTTGATAATGATGTTGAGATGATAAAGGGCTGTGTATGGAAACTGAGTTGGTCTATTTTTCTCCCTGAGCTGCCCGTAGTCTCCTCTCCTCACCAGACCTGTTAAACTTCTGTACTGTCTGTCCTCAACCTGTTAGGAGGATCACTTTATCTGATGGTGTTCATCGGAGATTAGGATCAGGTACGAATCTGAGACCCAGGTGAACTTCTGTAAAATACCCAACCCCCCCAAAGAAAGAAGGTTCCATAAGAACCTATATCCTCCCAGAATCTCTGGTCTTGCTATTTCTGGGCACAATAGAAAGGAAAATGTCCCTTCCTGGAGTCTCGATACTGACCCTTGCCCTGATGCGAATTGAGGACAGGTCCCATTAGCCCCCAGGGGCCTGGGCTGTGTAGGGAAGGCTCTCCTGGAGTTTAGGTGAGCACATATATTCATTCCTACTACAGCCAGCTTCCTCAGCCTCCGGAGTGTGAACACTGGGGGGCTAGAAAATTCTTTGTTGGGGGCGAGGGCTGTCCTGCACGTTGCAGAATGCTTAGTGGCCAGTCTGGCTTCTACCCTTCCATTGTGGCAACCACAAATGTCTCCAGACGCCACTAAATGTTGCCGGCCGGGGGGTGGGGGGGGAGTCACCTCGGTTGAGAGCAGTGGCCTACAGGGCCCTTGTGGGAGTGCGGGACTGGGGCTGAAGAGAGAACGAGAGAGGTATCCAAGAAGAAGTAAATGCACAGAGGTGAAACACATCATCATTAGTACCATAAACCAAGCAGTGACTAAACTATTTGTCCGTTTTGATCGTTACAGACTAGATTCTCTTAACTCAAATTCTGCCCACGGAAGAGGTTAATTTGGCCAACAACCTTCATAATTGAACTTCAGCTCTAGGCGTCCACCCCTCCCTCTCCCCCGCCCCATGACCTTAAACTTGACTCTCCCAGTGAGGTTACTGCCTGGTCTTTGAGCCATTTGTGTCCTAATTCAGCCTCATGGTGATATTTCCAGGACAGTGACTCTCAACTGGGAGAGGACCTGCCTCCCAGGAAACATTTAGCAATACACGCGCACGTTTTTGGTTGCCACACTGGGGAGGGTGGGGATGACTGGGATCTAGGAGGTGACGGTCAGGGATGCTGCTAAACACCCTGCATTGCACAGGACAGCCCCCGATGACAAAAATAATATCCAACCCCAAGAGCTAATGGTGCCTAGGCTGAGACACCTGTTCTAGTTAATCTCCGTGCTCCTGCTCAGGCTTGCATGTCTCCCCCCGCCAGAAGCCAGAGAGAGAATACAATCTTCATCCATGTGCAGAGTCTTGTTACAGATGTCTACCTCTCTCTTCCATCAAACAGAGACATACGCAGTTCTTCACTGAAAAGCTCCTGCCCTCCATGGCAGGGTCTCTCAACCTGATGTAAGGAGAACATCACCATCCTTCATGTCCCGGCCCTAAAAAATGGCTGCTGTTTCCACAGGGAAGCATCAGACCTGGTTCTCTATCTGAAAACACTCCGGCGGCAGCGAGAGGAAGACAAAGCCTCCCCGAGTGCTGCGGGTTCTTCTCACTTCGCTCACACACATGCGCACCTGCTCGGGGAACTCACCCAGCGGTGCTGACGCAGCGTCAGATGATTTCATTTATTCCTTCCTTCCACTTGCTCCACCCAAACACAGGCAGCAAAGGCCCCCGAGCTTGAAGAAAGTTCGTTAAACAGATAAATAACACACTTCAGGGGCACCTGGGTGGCTCAGTCGGTTAAGTGTCCGACTTCTGCTCAGGTCATGATCTCACAGTCCGTGGGTTCGAGCCCCGCGTCGGGCTCTGTGCTGACAGCTCAGAGCCTGGAGCCTGCTTCAGATTCTGTGTCTCCCTATCTCTCTAACCCTCTTCTGCTCACTCTCTGTCTCTGTCTCTCAAAATAAGATATAGACATTAAAAAAAATTTAAAAACCACACTTCAGTGGCCACACTTAAGTGCAGCTCGTCAGAGATTACCTCTACCTGGAATTTTAGGTCTGTTTCCTGGAGTCATGCCTGGTCTGCCCCGATGACCACCAAGGTCAAGTGTGATGACAGTCCAGTGAAGCTGGGGGAGTGTGGGGGGGAACGGGGAGTGTTTGCCAGATAAGACACAGGATGCCCAGCTTCGTGCAAATTTCAGATAAACAAAGCATTTCTAATATTTCAGGAAAATTAAAAAGAGTAAGTGTTTTAGCATAAGTAGATCTCAAATACTACATGAGACATACTCATACTAAAAAAATGATCCAGCTATCTGATATTCAAATATAACTGGTGTTCTGTGTTTTTATTTTCAAAATCTGACAGCCACGGTCTGGGGTGAGCTGAGGAGAATTCATCTAGAAGAATCTGGTTTGCAGATTTGGCCAAATGTTACCACGAGGCAAGGCAGGTTGACAGATCTTCTAATTTCTGTAGGATTTTTTTTAATGCGCAACCTGGCAATTTTACAATCCTGGCAACCAATGGTTTTTTAATCTAACCATGCCCCATGGAAGGAAGCAGGCGGATCTGTATGCCACCTTCACCTTGGGGACACAGCCTCACACCTCGGCTGTAGAAGGACTTGCTTTTCTTGACTCTTTATTACAAGCCGAGCACTGGCTGTGAGAGGGGCCCGCTCATAACTCACAAAGTCCTCCCCTCAGTGGAAGGCAAGAAGGATTATCATCATCACCATGGAGAACATCAGGAAGGCAAAATCCAGAGAACATGAGTGTTTTGGCCAAGTTGATGATGTAAGTGGGACAGTTGGGGGTTGAAACCTGGCAACCTTCACAAGCACCCTCGCTTATACCCATCACCCGGCACCCCTTGTCAGGAGAAAGCACCTGACAGCTTCCCAGACAGCACAATCATAGGAATAAAGTTGGTTCTAGATGCCTCCTTCTGGACACCAATTATGTCTCCTCAGCGAAGACTTGATCAATAACAGCACTGGAGGAGGGGGGGGGGGTGTCTGGGTGGCTCAGTCGGTTAAGCATCCGACTTCAGCTCAGGTCATGATCTCATGGTTCGTGGGTTCGAGCCCCGTGTGGGGCTCTGTGCTGACAGCTAGCTCAGAGCCTGGAGCCTGCTTCAGATTCTCTCTCTCTCTCTCTCTCTCTCTCTCTATCTCTCTCAGAAAATAAATTTTAAAAAAAACATTTAAAAAAATGATAATAACAGCACTGGGCTGGGCCATATTGGAGCCAAAGGCTGAAGGAAAAATCTGTAGTGCTGGCCCTGTCATTATTTAAAATGTTGCTATTTCGTTCATCATGGATTTGGACTCCGGGCATTCACTTAGATTTTGTCTCTAAATATTGCCCTGAAATATTTTTTTCTCAATAACTAAGACTTCGAGGCGCCTTCAAAGCAAGTCTCTGTCCCCTTGGCCTCAGCTGCCCCTTTTACAGAACAGCGTTTTTACGCTTCTTGAAAACGTTTCAGAGTTTTGAACTTTTTTGGGAGGAGGGGAGAATGTTTCACACTCAAAGGCGTCCATTACCTCTTTGTTTAAAACCATGAAAATCTAACAATAACTGAAATGTTCAACAGAGGGGTGCTGGTGAAAGAAATTGCAATATACCAAATGAAAAAAAGTAGTATGCGCCATTAGAAGGATACTTACAAAAGAGATTTTGGAACGTGTCCGGGAAGGTCGTCAAAAAGTCGTGACCACCAGTTGACCCATGAGCTGGTCCCGGGCACTCGGGGGCTCCTCACCCCCCTCCCCTGTCCTTGGAATACGGGTTCTGTTTGCCGTCCCTGCTCCCAGAGTCGGCTCCAAGGACATAACCTTGAGATAGCGATGTGATATTGAGAACACATTCACAGTATACGCGACTGAGCCCAGTTAGGGCCTCTTTATAAGCTTTTTAGATTTGGCTGGCAGGTGCAGCGATCCACTTGTCTTGCCGCCACGCAAGACATGCCTCATATGTAAGTTCCCTCTGCTTGTGAAAACTGCCACCTATCAACCAGGAGTGGCCTGCCTCTTTTGTCTGTTTCTCCCAGGCCTCTGATTACAAGGGCCCGTCTCAGGGTCTTACGACCCCTGGCAAGCTCCCGGGAGCGTCACCCACCAACAAATGATAAATAATCGTGTAAAGTGAAAAACAACAAGGAAATAAAATTATTTTTGCAGCATGATCCCAACCAGGCTTTAAAAAATAGAAAGAAACATAGAAAACCCTGGGGGAGAGGGAACACAGCAAAAAAGTACCCTCGGTTTTCCCCGAGGGAGACTGCGGGTGATTATTTTTTCTGTCTTCTTAAAGGGAGTGTAGTTCCCTGGAAAAACCAAATGGGAGTTTTGCAATCAGACAACTATGTTTGAATTCTGCCTCCACTGTATAGTTTGGGCAAGATTCTTAAATCCTTTCTGCCTAAAACAAGCTACCTCGACGATTTGTCATGAGTCTCGGGGATTGCGTGTGTGTGTGTGTGTGTGTGTGTGTGTGAGAGAGAGAGAGAGAGAGATAGGTAAATACACACACACACACACACAATGACTTGCATCGTGCTGAATGAAAGAGGCTCAATAAATGGTAGGTTGTCAAATTATACTTTTCCAGTCATTGCCAAATTTTGATAAGAAATAAGCGATGATAGGGGCGCCTGGGTGGCTTAGTCGGTTAAGCGTCCGACTTTCACTTAGGTCATGATCTCGCGGTTCGTGGGTTCAAGCCCCGCATCGGGCTCTGTGCTGACTGCCAGCTCAGAGCCTGGAGCCTGTTTCAGTCTGTGACTCCCTCTCTCTCTGACCCTCCCCTGCTCATGCTATCTATCTCTCTCCTAGAAATAAAAAATTAAAAAAAAAAAAAGAAAGAAGCGATGATAATCAGAAGAAAATAATCATCGATATATGTGGAAAGCCTCTAATGAGAGAAAATCCCCTTGGGAGCGTTGGGTATCACTTAGCCTTTTCACAGGAAGCACATTCTGGAGAGAATGGGCCACGTTTGAGGAGCTCCCAGGGACCATGAACAGAAGAAACTGAGGCTGAAAGAAAGTAAGAACCCAGCAAGCCTACAACCCAGCTCTTCTTTACAAGGAAAAGTACCTCATTCTTTTTCACAGCAAGTAGGGGTTTTCTCCCGCCTCCACTCTAAGCCCCACCCCACACATACACACATGGAATCTAGGTGGTGCTTTCTTTCTACTGAACTACCAGAATAATCCAAAATAGAATTCACCTGCTCATCTCACGCCAGCTGCTCTTTCAACGTATAGGTCCCTGAGCCACAGGAGGAAGGAAGAAAGATGGTACATTTGGAAATTTAAAATAAAGATAGAAAATGAGAACTCACCAAAAAATAACATTTTTCCATTATTAGGAGAGTTCTGCCTCCCCTCCACTCCTAATGATGACCAAGATGTCACCAGACCGGGGGTCACAAACTACAGCCTGAGACCCAAATCCAGCTCACCGCCTATCCTTCTTGTAAATAAAGTTTTATTGAAACACAGTCACGACCATTTACTTACTTACCGCCTACAGCTGCATTCTCTCTATGCTGCCAGGGCGGAGCTATGGCAATTGAGACAGTGCAACCTTCAATGCCAAAAAATATTTACTATCTGGCCCTTTGTAGTAAATGCTTGCTGTCCCCCACGCTAAACCAATGAATAAATTAACAAAGCATGCTGTAAATGCTTTCATTATTTGGTGGCTTAGCAATAAACTGAATACATCAAGAAATCCATCCCTCCTAAAAAGATTGGAGAGGTTGAGAAGACATGAAGGACCAGAGGGGTGGACTCAAAAGACAATGGAGAGTGAAGTTCCGTGAGGGAAAAATGAGAATCTGGGTGTTAAGCATCCTACTCTCAACATATAGGACCCAACTGATGATAAAGAGAAAACTCTCCTAGAAAGTTAAACTTTTTATTTTTAAAGGGTTCCTAGGCCCTCATTAACTTGGACACATGTTTCATGTAGTGATTCACAGCTAATGAAATTAGAGGAAACTAGTAGTCATATACGTTTCTAGGATGTTTCAGACAAACGCTATCGATCATTCTCTATTCATCCTTCTTTATATCGATCACAAATTCATTTCTGCACTCAAAATGTTCTTACTTTGCTTGGAAGAATTCATAATATTTGTGCAACATCAGTGTTGCTCTTATATTGAGATCCTCGATTTTCTGCCCTCTATTTCAAACACTGCATCCCAAAGAACTACTCTAATTTTCTCAATGGTCAGCTAAAATCAAGTAACTTTCCCCCTTCTTCTGGACTCTGAGCTTGCCTTCTAAGCCAAAGGTGTCGACTTCTCACTGTGAAAGCTGAATTCTTTCAAAGTAGAATTTAGTTTTATTTCTTGGTGTGAAGAAGAAGAAATCCTATTAGGGAAAACTCATACATTCTGAGGCAAGCGGATAAGTATTTTGATATGTTAAGTGAGGTGTGTTTAATTCCTGGTAATTTATTCCCATCTCATGGCTTTTCTCCATTCAAAGTTTATTCTTTTTATAAATAAAAAGATTTAACTTGGCATATCTTGAGATATGTGTGGAGATTGGCAGATCTTGCCCCCAGCTAGGCTTATAGTAGAGGATCTGAAGGGCAAAGGTGTCAAAAAGTCTCAGGTTTTGAGTTTCAAAGTCAAGGTCCAGAAAAAAAAAAGAAAGTTTTTTAAAAATTATAAAGGAATATATGATTAGGTAGAGCAAGTTTCTCCCACCCAATTAGAGGTAGAGGAGAAAGAGCCAAGGCAAATAGATTTAGATGCTTGTGAAACTGTGGGTCCTCAGAAAGGAGCCTCGAATCCTAGGCCCACACACAGATCCCAGAATAGCCCCAAGATGGAAGAGATTGATAGAAACCTTAGAGAATTTTGAGGGATCCCAAAGGAGAGGGTGCCGGGCTTTGCTCCCTGGGTGAAATCTGAAGGTTGCAAGGTTTGTGGAGATAGATCAGTTGGTGTGAAAGCAGTGGGGAAATAATGAGGCAAATCCCCAGTCAGATGGGCCTGGGAAGACTCTCACCCTGCTTCTTCATGCCTGTGTGCCCAGGATGGTTTGTTTTCCCTCTGGATGGCCAGGAGCGAGGCAGATATGGCCCACAGAGGAAGATGAGCCAGCTGTCGGGGTCGGGACAAGCACAATGCAGGAGCAATATGTATGGACCGCACCACGTCAGCCATTCCATCGGTGGACCTTAAAGTCAATGTGCTGACCCCGTTCCAACCAGCCACTGACTCTCTAGTCCTACGAAAGTGCCTTTACAATGTACATTTCCAGGATTTATGGGCTCACGTTCGTATGTCGAAGTCCTAATACCCAGCCCCTCAGAATGTGACTATCGGAAATAGGGTTCTTTAAACTAGTGATTAAGTTTAAAATGGGGCTTAAGTGATTACGTTGGGTGGGCCCTAATCCAATACCATGGGTGTCTTTATAAAAAAAGAAATTGTGGACACACAGAGAGACACTGGGGACATGCAAATAGAGGAAAGACCATGTCGGGCCACAGCGAGAAGGTGGCCGTCTGCACACCAAGGGGAGAGGTCTCAGAAGAAACCAAACCGGGAGACATCTTGATCTTGGACTTCCAGCCTCCATAACTGTGAGAAAATGAAGAAACAAAAGTTTCTTTCTTGCTCATGGAAAACCAAGTACAGGTCCACGCAACTTCTTGAAGCAGAAGCCCCCTGTGTGGTAACTTGGCATTAAAGGCAACTTCAGTTTTGTGGTGTTTATGTAACAACACATCCCTCCACGATGGAAGGAAGAGAAAGAACACGGACTACTGCATAGAAACTCCCAAATGCTTCTTCCCAGAAGTGACCTGTTCCTGCTCACATTTCATTGGCCAAAAATAGTCCTGTGGTCACACCCACCTTCAACTAGTCACACTCACCTTCAACTGGTCACACCTACCTTCAAGGAGGTACGGAGGTGCTGTCCTGTTGTTCACTCAGAGGGAGAAAAGTGGACTAGCGGTAAGAAGTCACATCTGCTGGGGCACCTGGGTGGTTCAGTCGGGTAAGCGTCCGACTTCTGCTCAGGTCATGACCTCACAGTTTGTGAGTTAGAGCCCAGTGTCAGGCTCTGTGCTGACAGTTCAGAGCCTGGTGTGGATTCTCTCTCATGCTCTCTTTCTCTTGCTCTGCCCCTTCCTTGCTCACACTCTGTCTCTTTCTCTCAAAAAAATTTTTTTTTAATTTTTTTAAAGAAGCAATATCTGCCATAAATGTGTTGACCTAGATTGCTTGGAATCAGCTGAAAATTAAGTAACTAATCACCCACCTCATGATGGGACAGAGGCTCAGAAGAGGAAATACATTTAGACAAGAAAGAACAAAGCAACAGTTGCTTTCACACCTCAATCTGCTGCCTGTGAATTCAGGATTGCTACTAAGAGGTAAAGGTCAGACCTTTAGAATTGCAGAAATACAAAATTTCGATTTTGTATCGCTATTGCCATGGGAGTTCAGTATCACAAAAACCCACAAAACCCAGTGGCTTAAAGCAATAGCCATTTACATCTGCTCACAAGTCTGTAGACTGGCTTAGTGTGTCTTCTGGACAGGCCAGGCCCACCGAATGACACCTGAGCTCACTTACTCATCTTGGTCACCCAGCGGATTGCTCGGGGGCTGGCTGGTGTAGGACAGCCTGGGTAGAAATGACTCAGCTCTCTTCCATGAAGATTCTCAGCCGCTGGCACGGCAGTCCAAGCTGGTGTCGCGATTGTGGAAGAGTTCTGAGAAACTGAGAAAAGAGACAAGAGAGGGAGACGGGACCATCTGGCTCGGAAATAGCATACCATCATTTCTGCCACGTTCCATTGGCCCAAAGCAAGACCCAGGAGCGGCACATATTCAAGTCGAAGGAATCGACTCTACCTCCTCATAAGAGGAGCTGGCGAGAGCTACAAATAGGGATGGAGAACTGGGGGTCCCTTTTACACCAATCTACCACACACAAAGAAGGAGACCCAACCCAAGGTCTGGCAGTCCCCAAAGGTCTTTCAGACTCACCTGGAGCACATAACCAACAGACCAACCCCAGGTTTCTGACTTAGTGAGTCTGGAGTGGGGCCCATGAACCTGTATTTCTAATCAGTTCCCAGGTCAAATTCGTGTTGATGCTACTGGTCTGAGGAGGCCTTTGAGAAGTCCTGCAATCGCCTCGCTCATGAACTAGGAGAACCCAAAGCCATGAAAGAGTGACCTAGGTTACAGATCATGTTTGGGCTGGGGCGGGGATCCACTCTCGGGCTCCAGCCTGGGCTTTGTAGCCATGACACCTCGCTCAACTCTGTGAGTCACTGCCTTGCCTCCGTTCACCTCAGCCTCGAACGTTGCTGTTATTTTTATCATCATCATTAGTAATGATTAAGAAGACTGAGGCACAGCAAGGTGTTTAACATTCTATCCGAGGCATATTTCAAGCTCCGGGCCCTGCGTGAGAGGCGGAGTCACAGTCATAGCCAACCAGGCTGTACTTGGGCCGGGAAACCCCCATAATGCAACTCTGAAATTAAGCCGTCCCTGTCTACTAAATCATTAATCTACACTAGAGGTCAAACGTGTCCCCATGAATCACACGGAAGCGCAACGTTCCCAGGTGAGAGCTCATCCAGTCCATCCACATAGTCCCCCATCTGGACAGACGGTTTTTATTATACCTCTTATTGGCCACCCCAAGGGACAATCCCTCTAAAAGTGACATGACATTCATTTCTCCATGTACCCATGCTACATAGCAGATTCTCCTAATTATTCCCTCCGTGTGTATGCCTTACTCTCAGACCAGGCTACCCTTATGAAAACCCCTCACTGAGTGCATTTGTGTCATAGCCTTGGCTTTTCTTGAATGATGCCACAAGGTATAATCCCATGAAAATCACCACCCTGTTTGTGGCTTAATTCATCAATCGCCCCCCTTCCCTTATGTGAGATGCTTCTCCAAATTAAGCTTTATGAAATGCTTTGCATCTCCTGTGGACTGGCAATACTTTGGGTCTTCTTAGTAATGGGCCTTTTTTCCTTGGCTATCAGGAAGCTCAGAGCCAAATTTAACACACCAACATGGCTGAGATTGGTAACATGCTTCCTACGTATACTTCTTTTTATATGTTCTTGATTCAATATATGCTATTTCCCCCGATCCTAAATTTCTCATGTTTACAGACTTTTATTATTTCATTTTGTTCACTACTTTGTGTGTGCAATATGTGGTAATATACAACATATTCCTTTTAGGACAAAGCAGGTTATAAGTAGTAAATTTCCCCTATTCCCAATAAATCAAGCATTGGTTAGATACTACCCAGCAAACTTAAGCTCACAATTAAAGTTCTTGGTATATGTAGAAGCACAGAAGAAGGAGTGTGGGAGGAAATAAAAGACATCTCTGTTCGGGGGAAAGAAAAACATCTTGAAAACTGAAGTCTTATTTCAGAGGACGCGGAAAACTTAGAAAAGCAAGACACTGGAGCCGGAAGTAAGCCTGTGTGACTTTGAGCCCCACTCTGCGACCGGGAACTCGCTGGTAAGGCTCCAGAAACCCCAAGCGGTCTCGGCGGGCTTTGCCCCAGCCAGGGCTCAGCGCTTTCTACACTCCCCAATACTGCCCCTTCTGCAATTTAGTGCCAGATCACTCAGAAAACAAAATGTTCCGGTTAAAAGGCACTGCACAGTGTTATATTACCCAGATGCAAGATTTATGAAGTGCTTATGAGGTTAATCGAGAACAGACTCAGAGGAAAGAGGAAAGAAATCAAAAAACAAACACCTTTATTCCTACTTTAACGAAACCCAAAGAAAAATGAGGGTTGTTTTTTTGTGGGTGTTTTTTTTTTCTTTTTGTCAAAATAACACCTTAGATAATTTTGCATGGGAAAAGGGAGTATTTTCAGCACTGGATGCTCTCATGATAGTCCCCTTGTAGGTGAAAACAGTGGCCACATATCCAGAGGTCAAACAGCCCATGTATGGGGATCATCTAAAAATACGTATGTGCTTCTTGGACCATTCAGTATGCAGACCTTTCAGACATATTTCTTTCTAAACCTCACTCTGCCGCTATTTCCTGGAAGATGGGCAGATGCTGAAAGCCACAAGGTGAGGTGACCAGTGTGGAGCATCGCTCAAGGCTATGGAAAGAGCCCAACTGCAAGCTGGGAGATGGGCGTACGGGGAAGGCCATCCTTTCAGTGGGAAGAGTGAGTGCAAACGTGCCCGGGGGTGGTCAGTAACGTTCTTCCTTGTCACACTACAATCCCGTCGGCTCATCCCAGCTCAGGGGACGCAGAATCACAGAACGGGAAGTGATCGGCTTTCCCCATCTGATTTCAAAGTCATTTTTCAAGCATTTCATTACGAAATGGTAGAGAAAACCTCAACTCTCGTTAAACAGGACAGCGAGGGTTGGAGACATTCTTTTCGCATTCACCTTCTCATTATGAGAAAGGCTGCAGCCAGTGTCACTCAGATGTAAACTTAAAGGTCAGTTCTTCACCAAGGAGGCTCTGTAACAGTTTGGAAAACATTACAGCCATGACGATGACGACGATGCTCCCCAAAGCCAGCTGGGGATTCTTGCTCCTTAGTCAGCAGGTTCTATAGCTCAGCTCCAGAATATAGTTGCATTTCTTGGGACAAATGTTTCTCTTTGTCCTCATTGTTTAGACTCTTTCTACATTTAATATCAGAAAAGGTTGACTCTGTATCTCTTACGCAGGAGTCCTAGTTTCATCTAAGCCCGACAGCCCAGGTTGGCTAATTCCTAGACTCTTTCCAAGCACAACCCCTCCAAGGAGATTTCTCAAACGCCCCCTTCATCTCTGTCCATGGGCTTTCAGGAGCCATTTCTCCCCACCTGAGTTTTTCAGCCCCAACCTGTCCGTAACACGCACTTGATGTGCTGGTATGAGATCTGCGTATGTGGGTGCAGATGAGAGGAAGTGGGCGGAGGAAAGCAAGGGTGATGCCAGTCTTGCCTCAGAATATTTACAAAACTTAATGATAGTTATTGCCTTAATATTGAACATTTATGCTAACACCTAAGAGCTGAGGACACCAGTATGTAAGGCATACAAGAAGCCTGCTCTTGGAAGCTTGTAAACTTTAATGGGGGGTAGCCATGAAATTAAGCACTCGATATGTTATTTGCAAGTGTAAGAAGTGCTTTTCAGGATGAACAAAATCCTTGAGAATGTGTCACAGCAGAAGCAGATCTAGTCTTCTGATGAAGGTCAAAGAAGGCCTCCTTAAGGAAGTATCAGATGAACAGGTGTTGGATGGTCAAAAGAGAGAAAAGGAGGTTTGCGAGAGCAGAGTTGCATGCACAAAGGCCTTGGGGCAGGCAGCATGGAAATGGATTTTCTTTTAAGACTTCAAAGATGAGCAGCACTGAAGCAAAAAGAAATCAGTAGAGGCTACATCAAGGTTCCAAATTCACGCAACTCATTACTCAAAAGAGTCACAGAAAGTTTTGATAACTGATGTGATGTGATTACTGATAAGAAAATCAACTGCAGGACCTTAAATGGCGTTGGACCCAATCTAAAGAGATACCTACTTCCTATTCTTCACCTTGATTTATGTGCCCAGGAGTTCTTTTCTGGAATATATTCCTGCTATTACAGTATATATTCATTAGTTTATCACTGTGTTTGCCTTACTAGAACCTGAGCCACACAACGGTGAGCCCCTTGTCTTCTTCCCTGCTTTAACACCAGTACCCCAAGTCCTGGCCCCCCATAGGCGCTCAGGGACAGTGGGTTGCAAATGAATTAGTGGAGAATAGGTCAAATGAAGAACAGGCCGACGTCAGGACATCCATTCAGGAGGTGACGTGTACTAACTGAATCAAACAGGATTTGATTTTTAAAAAAGATGACTCCTATACCAAAATTTAGTCTTACTTAACCGTGTGTCGAGTGCAGGGCTGGGACCTAGAGATGAAACAAACTTTTTTAAAAAAGTAAGATTCCTCGGACATGCTGGTGCCTCAGTCAGTTGAGCGTCTGACTCTTGATTTCAGATCAAGTCATGATGTCACAGTTCATGGGATTGAGCCCCGTGTCGGGCTCCATACTGAGCATGGGGCCTGCTTAAGATTCTTTCTCTCACTCCGCCCCTTTCCGCCACTCACACACACTCCCTGTATATATATATATATATATATATATATATACACACACGTATATATACGTATATATATATATACATATATGATTTTTAAAAATAAAAATAGGGGCATCTGGGTGGCTCAGTCAGTTAAGCATCGGACTTTTGGTTTCGGCTCAGGTCATGATCTCACAGTTCATGGGTTCAAGCCCTGCATCAGTCTCTGCACTGACAGCATGGAGCCTGCTTGGGATTTTCTCTCTCCCTCTCTCAATGCCCCTCCCCTACTTGTGCATGCGCTTACTCGCTCTCTCTCACTCTTTCAAAATAAATAAACTTTAAATTTTTTTTAGTGTTTTTTTATTTATTTCTGAGAGAGAGAGAGCGTGAGCAGGGGAGCGTGAGAGAGAGGGAGATGAAGAATCTGAAACAGGCTCCAGGCTCTGAGCTAGCTGTCAGCACAGATCCCGATGCGGGGCTTGAACCCATGAACTGTGAGATCGTGACCTGAGCCAAAGTGGGACGCTCAACCGACTGAGCCATCCAGGTGCACCTAAACTTTAAAAAATAATAGAAATAATAAAAATAAAAACAACAGAGTTTGCAACCTAGGAATTTATTACCTGATATAGTAAGACATGTGACAGGAAATGAAAGCTTCTATTAACTGAATACCTACGAAACACCGGACATGGGATCTGCTGTCACACACAAGATGCATATATCAGCTTCATCTCGATTTTACAGGTTGAGAAACAAAAGCACAGAGGCGAGGGGACTTGGTGCTAGGATCATATGGCTCTAGAAGCCACGCTGTCACCCACAACCTCTCCCTGCCTCCCCGGTTCCATCACCAGAGTATCTACCATTAACCAGGCACCTGTTAACCCAGAACTTAACATGGACGATCTCATTTAATTTTCCCAAAAACTTCAATCCCAAAGTATAACTGTCACTATATCAGTAAGGATATTTTTTTTTTTGGTGAGATTTAAGGGACTGAACTTCAATTTAAACTGGATTACTGAAAGGAAAACTTAAGGAAATGCTTTAAAAATGACTCTTAGGGGGGGCTCGGTGGCTCAGTGAATTGAGTGTCTGCCTTCGGCTCAGGTCATGATCTCTGTATTCGTGAGTTCAAGCCCCGAGTCGGGCTCTGTGCTGACAGCTCGGAGCCTGGAGCTGCTTCAGATTCTGTGTCTCCCTCTCTCTCTGCCCCTCTCCTGGGCGTACCCTGTCTCTCTCTCGAGAGTAAACAAACATTTTTTAAAAAATCTGTTAAAGAGAAATTACTGGTTTACAAAACTAGAAAGTCCCCACATACCACAGGCTTCAGGCAGGGACAGACATAGATGCTCCAAGGGCAGCGTGGGGACCCGGTCCCCCTCTCTGTCAGCCGTCGGCAACACCGGCCTCCCTCCTGGCCACGCTCTGTCCCCAGCAGGTCCTGGTACAGAAAGTCCATCCACGTCAGGTTCCTGCTCCCAGCAGTTCCTGGGTACAGAAAGTCCATCCACGTCAGGTTCAGTGGAAAGATGGGTCTCCTTTCTTTTCAACCTTGGGTTAAAAATGCCAGAGTTGCATCTCATGGGCCCAGCTCGGGTCACACACACACATTTCTAAACCGGTCACTGAGATGGGGGGAAACAGAACACTAGACTGGTCAGGACCAGGTGCGCGTGGTAACAGCGCATCACAGCGACCGGGCGGGAGCTGATGATCTGACACACCCACCCCCAAGGGGCCCCGAGTTCCCTGCAACGGGGATGGCGTCCATCTCAGCCAAACCACAGAGAGAAGAGGGAAGAGACGTTCCAAGAGAAAACAGACTTTGTCACCAGCTGAACGGGACAGGAAATAGGGGGCAGGTAAAAGCAATAGATGCCTCTTGCATATACTGTCCCATTTCTCAAATGAGGAATGCAGAACTCCTATAGAGGAGTCAGTTTGCTTGAGGCCACACAGGTAACATGCGGATGTGGAAATCGAAGTGGCCTACGCCCAGATGTAGGTCACTTAATCCCCTACACACCTGCCTACCCAGGTATCTCTATGTCCAGCAGATTTGTGAAAAAAGTAATCTTTAAGATTGCTTAAAAGATCAGAAAATCACCAGATGTTCAGGCAACCAATAATCGTTTAAGTCACCTGGTTTAGAGTAACAAACATGATTGAGGCCCAGAGATGTTAAGTAACTTACTTAAGGACACACTGCAACCTAGACTTGACTATCAGTTATTTATCCAACCATTTATTCAGCAAATACTTACTGTCCTCCTATGTTTTCCCAGCACTAGGCTACCTGCTAGGGACACAAACTTAAGTAAACCATCTTTGCTATTAGAAAGTTTCCAGTCTTGTGGGTCAACTGAACCTCTTCTCAAAGCTCTTTAAATGTGACCTTGAAGTCTCCCTAGAACTACAGTGTTTCTATTCCTATTAGAGATGATAAATAATAATAATAATTGCTTCATTTGTCATGAATTTACCTGTTTCAAACACTGTCCCACCCATATGGCGTAAATCAAATCAAACAATTTGATCCCACTAGGGTGCCTTTAAAGACCAAAAGGCAAAACACAACATTTCCAGGCATGGAATTCGGGCACTTTACAAATTGGGAAACTGGTCTGGCTGATGTAACAAAGACAAAAATAATAACAACATAAAGGAAAAAAAGGTGTTTTTTCTCCTTGAAATAGCACAAGCACCAGCGTCCAGCCTGGATATAGTCACTCCATGGTAAGAACACAGTCTCCTCTATTTTGTCGATTGTCTTTCTAAACACACAACTTCTCACCGGCTAAGAGGTCTGATCCAATTCGCACCACTTCCTTCTGCACCCCAACGAGCAGGAAGGGGAAGAAAACCAGAAGAAATGCCTCCACCCTTAAAGGTTTGATTACCACTTCTGCTCACACTTTCTTGGCCAGTGCCCAGTGCAAAGGAGGCTGGGAAATGTAGTCTTTACCTAGACTGCCATGTTTCCCGATAAAATCAAGAGTCCCATTACTAGGGGGCCAAGGGAACAACGGACTCTGGGGACAGCTAGGTGTCTCTGCCCCAGGGAGCAGACAGCCCGGAAGTAAGACGACACTCATAAAGGGTAAGGACAAAGCCTTATTCATCCGCACGGCCTCAGGGCTTTTATACTATGGGTGCCTCCCACATAGTAGAGTAGGGGCCCCCATAAAGTGAGAGAAGAAAACAAATGAAGAATTTACACGTTTGGTTAAGAAATAAGCCCACATAATGTCTTTCCCCTTACAAGACAGCAGGGGAGTCAATACCCAATAGTCATTAGTATAATGCAGTCATTCCTTCATAAAACTACTCCTAGGACCTGATGGCCTGTGTCAAGGACTCCTAGGTGGGGAGATGAAAATGTCCAGATCAGATACATGCAGACACACAATGGTAGAGAAATCCCTAAACCACCCTTCGCTATTTATATAAACAGTATGATCTTGGGAAATAGTCGGAGTTTGTTTTTTTCTGAGAACTGGTTTGGTCAATTATAGAAATGGTGAAATTCATGAATTAGCACCTACCTCACATGGTTGTTATTATGGTTAAATTAGAAGCTTTATGTAACATATTTGGCATCATCTCTGGTACCTATCTCTACTGACTGAGTTCTCCATTTGTTTAATTCTTGTCATTAACAACAACAATCTAATCAGCAGGCTGCTAAAAACACCATCTATGGGGGCGCCTGGGTGGCTCAGACAGTTAAGTGTTCGACTTCGGCTCAGGTCATGATCTTGTGGTTCGTGGGTTCGAGCCCCACATTGGGCTCTGTGCTGTCAGCCAGCTCAGAGCCTGTAGCCTGTTTCAGATTCTGTGTCTTCCTTTCTCCCTGCCTTTCCCCTGCTCATGCTGTCTCTCTCTCTCTCTCCTTTCTCTCTCGCTCTCTCTCTCTCTCTCAGAAATAAATAAAACATTTAAAAAAATAATTAAAAGGATAAAATAAAAACACCATCTATAAGAACAGAAAATCAATAGTTTTGAGCACTTCCTGTGTGCCAGGCACATTGTAAGGCACTTCATGAGAAATTATCTCATTTAATTCAATCCTTGTGAAGTAGGTCTTGTTATTTCTCTTATTTTGTGAAGAAGAAAACTGAGACAAGGGCACCTGGGTGGCTCAGTCAGTTAAGCTTCTTCAGCTCAGGTCTGATCTCACTGTTCATGGGTTCAGGCACCGTGTGAGTCTCTGTGCTGACAGCTCAGAACCTGGAGCCCACTTCCTATTCTGTGTCTCCCTCTCTCTGTTACCCTCCCCCACTTGCACTCTGAGTGTGTATCTCTCTCACGCACAAACAAACATTTTTAAATTTTTTAAAAAAGAAAAGAAAACTGAGATGGAGAAGTATGGCAGGCCACCACCAAGATGGCCCCACTTCCGGCTCCTCATGGACTGTGTAATGCCCTCCATGAAGTAACTTGCTTCTACCAGTAGAATATGGAAGCACTGAAGAGAAGTGACTGACCTCTGTGATTCCATTACTGAAGACTATAACTTCCTTCTCGAGAGCAATCTCCCCATCCCCTTGATGAATTTGATAAAGTAAGCTGCCATTTTGAAGAAGTCCACATGGCAAGGCACTAAGGCAGCCTCCAGCCAACAAAGAAGAGAGACCTCAGTGTCACAACCCTAAAGGAACTCAGTTCTGCCAACGATCATACGAGTGAACTTGGAATTGGGTCCTGCCCAACTGCACCTTCAGGTAAGACTTCAGCCCTGACACCTGTGTACAACCTCATGACAAACCAACAAAGCTGTGCCCAGGTTCCTGACTCGCAGAAACTCTGTGATAAGTGTGTGTTGTTTTAAGCTACTAAATGTAGAGATAATCTGTTATACAGCAGAAGCTGACACAAGAGGCTATAAAGCTTGCCTAAAATGAAGGAAAAAACACTGGCCCACCAGATATCAAATCCTACACAAGCAGGGGTGAACCCTCAGCATTTAATGCGATGCAGGGAAGGAAGGGGAAAGCACTGGGGGCAAAGGAACAGCATGGAAAAAGGCTCCAAGATAAAAGATGGGCATTGAGTCTCCTTTAAAAAGTCCTTCTCAAATTTTTAATGTGCACCTGATTACCTGGGATGATCCTTAAGATGCTGATTCTGATTCAATAGGTCTGCCGGGGGGGGGGGGGGGGGGGGGGGGGGGGGGGGGGGGTGTGGAGCTGAGATTCTGCATTTTTCCGTCTAAGTGCTATCCAGGTCTGACCCTGCTTAGCTTCCAAGATCAGACAAGACCAGACACATTCGGGGTGATATGGCCAGAGACAAGACCTCGCATTCCTAACAAGCTCCCAGGGTGCGCCAGTGCGGCTGGTCCAAGGAGCACACTTTGAGTAGCAGGGATCTAAACCATAGGGATATTTATTGCTTCCTTAACAAAAGAACCACTACGTGGGTGGTCCAGAGATAATCAAGCTGCTAGGACTTTTGGCCGCTGTCTGACATTGGGAGGACTCGACAGAGGTCAGTATATGTATATTCCACAATATAATCCAAAGTTATGTAATATAAAATGATATACATAACTTGTATTTTCTTTACTTTTTTTAGATTTCCTTATATTTTCTCATATATGGATATGCATTAACATAATAGAATGTAGTTATTCTGTATGTAGGAAGTACAGATTTTAACAACTGGCATTGTATGGTCACTGATCAATCAAAAGGGATGAAAGGTGTGAACGGCAGCCACTAACATTTACACATAATGTGGGTGTACACAGGCACGTAGGCATAAATTCACACATAAATGTATACGCAGGAGTGCCTGTGTGTGAGAGAGAACAAGAGCCCAAGAAGACAAGTATGTTTAACTTTAACTTCTTAGAAACAAAGGAGTTAGACACTCACGCACACCCGTGCATGCACAAGTGTCCCATCTCTGGCCACGACACGAGATGTTTCTCCACTGTGACCGGCTGCTGGGGAATCCTCCTCCTTACCCACCGAAGAAAGAGTGAAAATCTTGCAAGACAGATCAGGCCCCCAAATGAGATTTGTTTGGCTTCAGCTGTGTTTTCAATTTGCACTAAATTTAAGAGTCATTGCCATTATTATTTTTTTAATGTTTATTTATTCTTGAGAGAGACAGAGTGTGAGCAGGGAAGGGGCACAGAGAGAGAGAGACAGAATCCGAAGCAGGCTCCAGGCTCTGAGCTGTCAGCACAGAGCCCGACGCAGGGCTTGAACTCACAGACCATGAGATCATGACCTGAGCCGAAGTCAGACGCTTAACTGATGGAGCCACCCAGTCGCCCCTCATGGCCATTATTTTAATAAGGAAATTTAGCAGGAAAATCCAGGCTTCAGTGTCTCCAAAAAATAAAGTAAGTAACAAACAAAACAAAACAAAACAAAACAAAACAAAAAAAAGAATCCAGACTCTCAGGGAAGACGGAACCCACGTCCCACCTGTCTTCAGCTGGGGGCTCGTCGTTTTGAGAGGCGATAGGCCACCTTGTCCCGCCTTGACCCCTGGAAGCTTTGGAACCTGAAACTCCCGCTTTAATGCTTCTGTACATCTGGGGTGTGCTCTTTCACAGTCTGTGTGTGAGACAGAAGAGTTCGAGCTAGCTTAGTCTGGCTTCGAGTGGTGACTGCCCAGTGCCTCTCCCAGAAGAGGGACCCCTTCTTCCTGTCCCTCCATGCCTGCTTTGGGGTGCCCATACCCCAGATCCCAATACCCTGTGCTTTGTATCAGCTCTGCCATTCTTGATCATCCCTGACACTGTCTAGTACTCTGCTGACCTTCCCAACCCCCACCACACAACTGTCTTTAAGACCACGACCCCACCCCCACCCCCAGTGCACACAGAATGGTTGGATGGAGGCACTGTTCTTTCTCTTCCCTTCTATCCTCTCAATGTTGACAGAGGTTGACCAAAGAACTAACCCCCAGGGGCCGGGCTGTCCCGCTCTGTCTTGATATCTTTACAATACCAGACCTGGGTGTCAAAACACACACATTAGCTTTTTCATTGTAATCAACTGCAACCTGCATTGAAACGGCTCTTAGCTGCTACCTCTGAACACACAGACGACGCTTGAGATGAAGCAGCCCTAGTTGACATGCTTATAAATTACGCGTGAGGTTAAGCCAGGGCCCACAGGTAACATGACAGATACAGATACGAGTTCAGCATTTGGGGATGCTTCTAGGTCCTAGTGTACCATTTCGAAAGAGTTTCCCAAACTTACCGGGTAAGAAGGTTCACCTGGAGTGCGTGTTAAAAATATATATTCCCAGGGGCACCTGGGTGGCTTAGTTGGTTAAGCGTCCGACTTTCGCTTAGGTCATGATCTCACGGTTCGTCGGTTCGAGCCCCGCGTCGGGCTCTGTGCTGACTGCCAGCTCAGAGCCTGGAGCCTGTTTCAGAGTCTGTGTCTCCCTCTCTCTCTGACCCTCCCCTGCTCACGCTGTCTCTCTCTCTCTCCTAGAAATAAATAAAACATTAAAATATATATATATATATATATATATATATATATATATATATTCCCAAAGGCCCTCCTTTGAAGACCGTCACAAATAGAGGGTGGAGGTTGGGCACTTCCACTTTTACAACCTTGTCCCAGGTGATTCTGCTCATCAGGTAAGGCTGGGAAACATGCACACGAGGCAAAGACCCCATTACTGGCTGAGCCTGAGAATCACCTATGATGCTTTTTCTGATAACTGGGCACATTTGGAGGCCATCCGATGACAGTTCAGTATCTCAGACTTGAATGGACAGGAATCCTCTGGGGGTCTTGTAAAAATACAGATTCTGAGCCAGCAGGTCTGGGGTGGGGTCTGAGATCCTCCCAGGGGATGCTCCTGTTGACAGCCAGGACCAGCCACACGACTGGCAAGGCCAAGTACAAAATGAAAATGCAGGGGGGAAACTGTTTCCTTTCTTCCGTAGTCCCTCCTTCTATTTGTCAGGGCGGTTTCTGATTTGCTTCTTAGCCCTCCCTCAAGCACGGGGGTCAAAGCCAAGGGCAGCGGCTGTCCCTGGGCAGCGCAAGGGAGCGGGCTGCGAGAACCCACCCAGGGAGCCGGGCAGGCAGCAGAAGGGAGGATCTAGTGTGAGCTAAGGCCCCAAGTCCCTGGCACAAATGATGTCCCGTCGGACTTATAAAAGAAAAATTTAGGGGCGCCTGGGTGGCTTAGTCGGTTAAGCGTCCGACTTTCGCTTAGGTCATGATCTCGCGGTTCGTGGGTTCGAGCCCCGCGTCGGGCTCTGTGCTGACTGCCAGCTCAGAGCCTGGAGCCTGTTTCAGATTCTGTGTCTCCCTCTCTCTCTGACCCTCCCCTGCTCACGCTGTTTCTCTCTCCTAGAAATAAATAAATAAAACAAAAAAAATTAAAAAATAAAAAAAAGAAAAAAGAAAAATTTAGAGATAAAATTAATGATTTCAAGATGGCAACCAAAAACATTCAACCCAAGCTTGGGGTACAGGATCCGGTGGCTCTGAGCCGGTCGCGTTCCCATGAAGTGACTCCAAACCGTTAGCATCCATAAAGACAGAGTGCCCCCTTCTTTGGTTACTGACCCAACAAGGGACACTTCGCGAAGTCACAAATACTAATTTTTGTAAAGGAGTCTTTAATAGGTACATGAAGACATCGAAAGGCTGGAATGATTTTCTTACCAAGAAAAGCACTATTTCCACCAAGACTAAAGGCGCCAGTATAGATAATGGCTTAATGTACTGAATCTAGAGCCAGATGGGCTGGGTTCCACTTATTAACAGTAGGACCTCGGCAAAATTACTTAATTTTCTTGTCCCTCAACTTCCTCATTAGTAAAGATGCATGATAAAGCGATCAACATACCTACTGTGTAAGATCCTTGTTAGAATTAATAAACTAATTCCCATAAGTAACTGAAAACAAGGACTGACTCTGAGCTCTATTACAATAGAGATGGTAAAGCAAGGTCAGCAAACTATGGCCCCGTGGCCCACCGCCCCTTTTGTAAACAAAGTGCTATTGAAATATCACCATGCCCATTTGTGTCCATTTTCACGCTACAGCGAAAGAGTTGAATAGAAGCAGGGCTAAGACATATATTCTCCAGCCTTTTACATGAAAAGTTTGCTGGCCCCAGTGAGAGAGCCAAGAGTCACGGCTTTCAAGATCTGGACCCCAGGAGTCAGGGTTTCACGTAGTGCATTTAACCTTCATTGTGTTTGAACTGCATCTAAGTCCTTTCAAAACTATGAAGAGCAAACACACACTCTCATATGTGCTGTAGATCATCCTGTAATACCACCGAAGCCACTGTCATTCTGATTCGAACAGCCAGATTAACTCACTTTTGCGCAGATCTCAGAATAAATCTTCTAACTCTGGGAACATATTTGAAGGACTTGTAAAGCATCATTGTTTGAGAAGGCTATAACTCTGCCTGGGTCTTTTTCCAACGTTCTAGGCCACACGTATCTACTCCTGGAAATTCATACATGCAAATGCACAGGGGACAGCACTCACGAGACAGCAGCGGTTCAAGGCCAGCCTCAGAGTGCACATAAAGGGACAGATCACAAGTCATTCACAGGGAATATTGTTACCCAGCTGGGTTGCCGCTAATGTGTGACATCAGACCACCCCCAATTTGATAAAGTAAATATTATTACAATTCTCATTTTACACATGAGGGAACCAAAGGTCAAAGAGGTTATGTAATTTGCCCAAGGTCACAGACCTGGTAAGTGGTGAAACCAGGATCTGAACAGGCAGTTTGGCTCCAGGGAAAACCCTCTAACCCCAGGGCTGGCAGATATTTCCGGTAGGGGACCAGCGGATAGTTACTATCTTCAGCTTTGCAGCCCATATGGTCTCTATCACAACTGCTCGACTCTGTTGTTGTAGCAGAAAGCAGTCGTAGACAACATGTCAATAAATAGATGTGGCTGTGTTCCAATAAAACTTTATTGACAAAAACAGGTGGCAGGCTGGATTTGGCCCCTGGCTGTGGATTGCCTACTCCCAACCATGACCTTTACTGCTTCTAATACATATATCTGGTGCTTATAGTATGCCTGAGCACCCAATAGGAATGGAACAAATAATCATGAATATTATTCAGACTGCCATTATGAAAATAAGCACAACTTTCTGGCTGTGCATTAAACAGCCAACTCAAGCTGTCTTCTTTTTCCTCCCAGAGCTACGTTCGTTTCTGAGCTGAAAGCCTTCTTTATGTAATTTCATCTTGCCGCCTTCCAAGAGGGACGCCGCATCAGAATCCTCTCTGGTGGGATTTAGTCAATCACATCTACAATACAGCTTGACCTCAGCTTTCAACGAGGGCAGCCTGGACATTTGCTACTGCTCCTGGGTCACGGCACAGTGGGCTGCTGCCATGCCTAGGTAGTAATTAGCTCACGGATTTCCGCCTGACTCCTGGGGGCCGGGGACGCCAAAATGTGCCCCAAGCTACCTGTCAGTAATTAGGAGCCCAGGAAACAGGGATCAGGCTTGCCAGATCGGGAGACATTTTAAGCATCAGAAAGGCGGGCAAACGTCACACGATGGTGGTCCCGGCATTGGGGTGGCAGAAAGTGACTCATCAACCATCAAACGGCAGAGCCCAATTCACTACATTATGATGATGTGATGCCCCCTTTGATAAAGAGGACCATATATAACAGAAGCTGACAGAACTTGAGAAAAACTCATTTTTAGATTGAAAAGCAGTGATCAGTCTTGACAGGCTTCGTTCCACTCGTTTCTACCCCCTGCACTTTCCGGAAGCCAACATCAGCCAGCAGTGTGTATTCTTCTTCCCCCAAAGTTCAAAGGGTGGGATGTGAACACAGGCAGTAAAAAGCCCTGAATGTCTGTGGCTTGTA
This sequence comes from Hyaena hyaena, assembly GCF_003009895.1. Taxonomy (NCBI): domain Eukaryota; kingdom Metazoa; phylum Chordata; class Mammalia; order Carnivora; family Hyaenidae; genus Hyaena; species Hyaena hyaena. The sequence goes on from NW_024080674.1 coordinate 2,219,121, forward strand.
GGGGTCGTAATTCTTCCCCCACAAAGTTACCTTTCCTGTTTCTATGAATTACTCTTACATTCTTGTAAGAGATATGGTTTGAGGTATTTATGGTGCATTCAATTCTGCTATCATTGATTTATTGAACGAAACCAGCTCAGGGATATGATGGAAAGGCCCTAATTCCAAAAACTCTTATATCTCAGCACGAAGAGCATTTTCTGCCCTCTTGGCCTCCTGCAGATGACCAGCCGAGATAAACAGAGGGCACTCCACTCTCTGTTGCAACGTGCGTGGGGATGTGAAGGAATCAATCAGACAAAAGCAGATTATTACAGTGTCTGAGAGAGATCAAACAGTACTGGCATCCGTACCCACACATGCCTGATTTACAGGCGAGCTGATAAAGTGCTACAGCTCACTGTCAGAAGAACATGACAACTGCTTGAGCTCTGTGGATAAATTATTGCTGAAGCCCATGATAACATTTCTCCACCTAGCAACCAAACATAACAGGATGTGGCTTTGAGTACTAGGAGCCAAATGATACAAAGACAAGACGCTACGAGCTCCCTGAGCTCGGAAGGCATAGTCTAAGATGGAATGGTGAAATAGCAGCCTCGTGAAACAGACATGAAATCTATGAGTAATTATAACTCGGCTGAGGAGTCCCAGACCTTTCCTAGCCACGAAGGTGCACAGCCAAATGTGTTCTATTTGACGGTGAATATTGCCTTAGCCAAAAGTGCCTTCACTGAGCATTTTTCCCATGCCAGGGACTGTGCTAAGTGTATTATTATGTCAGATCTGAGTGGCAACGCCAGAGGAAGAAGCTGGTGATAAATGAAGTCAACTTGGATGACAGAATTAAACCACATTGAATCGCACACGGAGAATCTCTTTTCTCGGTCCCTATTGATTTTCCCAGTTATGCCAAGGAGAAAGCCTCAATGAAGCACCAGTCAGTCCAAAGCACCCCTAACAGTGGAAAGTCTCTCTTTTAAACAAAGAAAGGGCAAAGCTCTCTAGCTAGAATCTGTGAGACCATTATTGTTTTGCTTTTATGGTTTTCATTTTTTTAATGATCTTTTTTCAAGTGATACTGGTTTTCAGTTGACAGAGGTGATAGCAAGTGTCTTTTTTTTCATTTGAATGCTTTTAGTCAAAATGCATATAATAGTTTCATTATATTATTTTTTGAAATCTAATTTATTGTCAAATTGGCTACCATGCAGTGTGTAAAGTGTGCTCTTTGTGTTTGGGGTAGATTCCCGTGGTTCATCCCTTACATACAACACCCAGTGCTCATCCCAACAAGTGCCCTCCTCAGTGCCCAGCCCCCATTTCCCCTCTCCCCCACCCCCATCAATCCTCAGTTTATTCTCTGTATTTAAGAGTCTCTTATGGTTCGCCTCCCTCCGTCTCTATTTGTAACTATCTTTTCCCCTTCCCTCTATGGTCTTCTGTTAAGTTTCTCAAGATCCACATAGGAGTGAAAACATATGGTATCTGTCCTTCTCTGGAACGAGGGTCTTTTGAAGATAAATGTAAGACATGAGACTCACAGGGTGCCTGGGGGGCTCAGTCGGTTGGGCGTCCAACTTCGGCTCAGGTCACGATCTCACTGTCTGTAGGTTCGAGCCCCGCGTCGGGCTCTGTGCTGACAGTTCAGACCCTGGAGCCTGCTTCAGCTTCTGTGTCTCCCTTTCTCTCTCTGCCCCTCCCCAGCTCAGTCTCTGTCTCTCAAAACTGAATAAACATTAAAAAAAAAAAAAAAGACATGAACTCCACAGAGGTACAGGGTTTTGTCTGACTCGTTCACTGCTATGTCCCCAACCTTCACCAGCGCCAAGAGAAGTAGATGGTTGGCAAGTATTTGGTTAAGGAAATTAATTAAATGAAAATATGAAGTAGATGATCGTATAAGTGGAACCTAAGTATGACAGAATTCGTGATAAGTGTGCATGATGGGATGGAGATACAGCGAAATATGTGACTGTGATACCCAAGGACTAGGTTTAAGGAACACGGCAATTTGCTGCAATCCACAAGACAGGAACCACCTGGGACGAGGAAATGATGTTCAAAGACATTAGGTAACATGCAAAATCACAAGCCTAGACGTCGATCTCAGAGGTGAGCTCTGAGTTACCCTGTTCAGTTTCCTCCTTCTTGCTTAAACAACTATATTCTGAAGTGACCACTTATTACCCTCTTTTCATATGAAAGAAAAAATAATTTCAGCGAACCTGCCAAGGCCATGGAATGCTCAGCATAGCAAGGCTGGGATTTGAACCCAGGCCTGTTTGGCTGACAGGCCAAACCCCCATGCAACCCTGCCTCCAACGAAACGTGTTCTAAATTATTGTGCAAACTGGCATCATCTGATTCTGGCAATCCGATTTTATTTTATTTTATTTTTTTAATTTATTTATTTCTAGGAGAGAGAGAGACAGCGTGAGCAGGGGAGGGTCAGAGAGAGAGGGAGTCACAGACCGAAATAGGCTCCAGGCTCTGAGCTGGCAGTCAGCACAGAGCCCGACGCGGGGCTCGAACCCACAAACCGCGAGATCATGACCTAAGCGAAAGTCGGACACTTAACCGACTAAGCCACCCAGGCGCCCCCTGGCAATCCGATTTTAAATGGTAGCTAATTAAAACTTTGCTCGAACCTGCCCCGGGTGCCCTACGTGTATTCGAGAGAACAGAGCCATCATTTTGTCCATAAAAACAGGAAATTAGCTCAGCACCAAAATGCATTTAAAACATTACTTACAGTCACCAAGGACAGTGGCCAAAGGTGAGAACAATAGCCTCAATAACGTCTAATTTAGAAACATACAAACAGCCAGTTGCACAAATGGAAAAATTGAGTCCTTTCCTTACCTTTTTCCCACAGGTATCAAGATAAGCAACTGTTGATGGTAATAAGGAAGGAATCGTGTCACACCTCCTCGGGAGGGGATAAATGAACAAAAGGGCAAACAATCCTATTAAAGCTTAATCTTCAAAAAGTGGAAAGCATGGCTCACGTACAGATATAGAAGGAATTTGTGTCAAAATGTTTATTCAATTCATTAATAAGTGAGGGAACCAATGTGATGGCCAGAGGGATTCAAAGCAGAAGTTGGAATGCAGATTTAGAAGTTGGTCAAAAGAGGGGCGCCTGGGTGGCTCAGTCGGTTAAGCGGTCGACTGGCTCAGGTCATGATCTCTCTCACAGTTTATGAGTTTGAGCCCTGCATCAGGCTCAGTGCTGACAGCTCAGAGCCTGGAGCCTGCTTTGGATTCTGCCTTCCTCTCTCTCTGCCCTTCCCCCACTCACACACTGTCTCTTTCTCTCTCTCTCAAAAATAAATAAACATTAAAAATTTAAAAAAAAAGTTAGTCAAAAGGAAGCTGAAATGAATTTGTTAAGAGATTCAAAAGCAGGAAATGTCCTGCAGAGTCACTCAATAGTAACCATTTGGGGTTATTCCCACATCCCCAAACACACACACACACACACACACACACACACACACACACACACACAAAGAAATCTACAAATTAACATATAACTTACATTATCTGACTTTCACCAGATAGCAAATAGTAAATTGAACACAGATGCATTCTCCTGGATATGAAATAATTCCCGGGTGAGTTTGTTCAACATGCATAGTAAAACAGAACAAACAAAAAACACAGTCATCCTTAGCTTTATTTTCAAGGTTTACATAATTTTTCTTTACAAAATCTCATCAAACTTAGGGTATTATTTCCAATGCCTCTGTGTGTGTGTAAGAATCCAGATGCCCCACTAAAATTTCAACTCAGTATGTTTGTAGTGGGACCCAAGACTGTGTGTTTTAAGAAACTGTCCTCAAAGATTCTAGTATTGATAGGCTACAATCATGTATTAAGAAATGACCAGTTTAAGTAATTCCAACCATAGCTTTGGGGAACCATTAGTGATGCTTTTACTTGCGATGCAAAGTTGCACTGAAGCTCTGGTTTCAAGAATGAACACATTTTACCAACAAAAAGGAGAGGAAATGTGGGTTCCAGGGTGGGTTGATTCGGTAGCTCAGTGATGTCTGTATTCGCGAAAGAGATCTATTTTTCATTTCTCTGCATCCCCGTGGGGCTACGGACAAGGTGACTCAATGGCACGCATCACCTCCTTGCCCAACGTACAGAGGAATAAGACTTCTTGGCTTGCAAAATATCTCTTGTCCCAGGACGAAGAACCCTTCAACAGAGACCTCCTCCCCTCCCATCCCAGCAGACCTCCCTTAGCCACTTATTGGCCAGAATGACATCGAGTGATCATTCCTGAGCCAATCACTGCCAAGTGGAATTTGAATGGGAATACTTTACACCAATCAGGTGTAAAGCTGAAGAACTGGGGCGGGGCTGGCCTCCCTTGGCCCCGGGTTGAGAGGGAAGGAGTGGATGTCTGAACCCTTGGATTCTATTTGGAGGGAAGCAGAGGCGGGGTGAGGGGGGGAGAGGTGGGGAGGGGGGGAGGCGGGGGTGGGGGAAGCGGGGGGAGGCGAGGTGTCTCTGCGTGGCTCCATGGGCTCCAAGCCTCAGACTCTTGATTTTGGCTCAGGTCATGCTCACCATTGATCTGGTGCAGCCCCAAGTCAGGCTCTGTGCAGTGCAGAGCTTGCTTGGGATTCTCTCTATTCCACCACCCCCCCTCACTGTCCACCCCCCACCTCAATAAATAAATAAACTTTAAAAAAAAAAAAAAAAGGGAGGTAGCAGTGGGAGTGGGGAGGAAATTAGATCAGCAACCAGCATTAGGTGACTTAAAAATGAGTTACAAGCAGCATCTTTAAATTAGGTTACGTCAAAGATGCGTGGGAAATTATCTTAAGGCAATGGTAGCCCCCAAACACATTACCAGATCCCAGAAGTCACAGAACAGAAGGGTTCACAGACCAAATGAAGATGCCTGACACAGTTTAATAAATCAATTTAAACACCTATCAAGAATGGGGAAGGGGAGCAGGGGCAGATGGATGAATAGGCAGAGGATTGCGGGGTCGGTGAAAATACTTTGTAGGACACTAATAATGATGGATACGTGTCATCATACATTCATCTAAACCCACAGAATGCACACCACCAAAAGTGAACCCTAATGTAAACTATGAATTCTGGAGGAAAGTGGTGTGTCCATGTAGGTACATGGGCTATAACAAACAGCCCACGTTACTGGGAAATGTTGATAGTGCGGGAGGCTATGCATGCACAGGGGCGAGGCGGGTGGGAAATCTCCATACTTTCTTTTCAATATTGCCATGAGCCTAAAACTTCTCAGAAAAACTGAAGTCTTTTTTTAAGTTTATTTATTTATTTTGAGAGAGAGCAAGCATGAGTGGGGAAGGGGCAGAGAAAGAAGGGAGAGTATCTCTGATAGCACACAGCCCATCATGGGGCTCAATCTCACAAACCACTCAAACACGAGTCTTTAGAATATTTTTTCTTAAATTATAAAGGGCACCTGGGTGACTCAGTTGGTTGAGCATCAGACTCTTGATTTCAGTTCAGGTCATGATCTCAGGATTGTGAGTTTGAGCCCCACACTGGGTTCTGTGTTGAGCATGGAATCTGCCTGAGATTCTGTCTCTCTCTCTCTCTCTCTCTCACTCACTCTCTCACTCTCACTCTCTGGCCCTCTCCCCCATTCATGTGCGCTCTCTCTAAAATAAAAACATTTTAAGATAAAGAAAAAATTCTTTGATTATAAAAGAAGAGGGGTGCCTGGGTGGCTCTGTCGGTTGAGCATCCAACTTCAGCTCAGGTTATAATCTCACAGTACGTGAGTTTGAGCCCCATGTTGGGCTCTGTGCTGACAGCTCCGAGCCTGGAGCATGCTTTGGATTCTGTGTGTGTGTGTCTCTCTCTCTTTTTCCCCCCAACCCCACTCATGCTCTGTCTCTCTCTGTCTCAAAAATAAATAAACATTTAAAACTATTTCCAAAGAAAAAGCAAGGCGAGAGAGAAGGGTAGGTTAACACACTTCAGATAGAGCACAAGGAAGTGAAAGGACCACAGGACTTGAGTTGTGGAGTTGGAAACATTCATTTGTCCTCTCTCATTAGCACCTACTCCCCAACCCTACGGAGGGATTGCAAGGAACAGAGCTGTGGTTTGAGCAAGGGGGCCCCACATGGAAGATGCTTAGGACCAGTGAGATAGGACACATTCTCTGTGAGCAAACACGCCTGTCCACAGCTGTCATTAGCCAGTTACCCTGCAGAGTAGCTATGGGTTGTATCTGCATTTCTTGAGTGGAGCACAGGCAAGGACAGAGAAGACTATATTGGGTGTCTTCTGTGGGGGGCTGATTTAAGGATGACAGAGCTGTCAGCCCAGAAGTGTCATGCTCATTCATTCTGACTTGGGCTTTGCATCTCTTTCTATTTATCTGTAAGATTCTTATGGGTTCCACTGAATACCGCATTTATTCTACCTTTATCATTCTTCTGGGTTACCATCTTACACTGCATATTTAACATGTCTCATGAAGAATCTCATAAGGTTCTTCCTTAGTCATTGTTTATTCTTAACACAGACTGTCACTTGTACCTCATAAGCCACTAGCTTACTTACCATCGATGCCTAAAACTTATGGATTTCTCCCTCTCATTTGCTTTCTTGTCTTGTCTAGATTTCCATATATTTAAATAACATAGTAAAGTCACCTTATAAAAGACCTAAAATATCATGATGAAGAGGAAAGATAGAGGCAGGAATAATTAATAGATTAAAAGAAATTGAGAAGAAATGTTAATCTGATACAATGTTTTAAAACTATTTGAAACAATGAAGGGATGTGAACTGTGGCTGGATGGATACTTGATATCAAGACATTATCATATATCTTAGATGCAAATGTTGTGTTTTCAAGTATGAAAAAATGAAGTTTTTATGTTTTTGAAATTCATACCGAAGTATTTATAGACCAAATTGCATGATGTCTGAAGTTTGCTTCAAAATAACTGGTGCTTTTCAATTCACATCAACAAATAGTTCTTGAGCTTACGCTAAGTAGAGTTTTATAAACCGAGAATCTTGACTCATTAGGAGATAAACTGATCTGGGGGCTTTGGCCAGCACACGTTTAATGACAAATAGAATAGAGCAGAATAGAAAACATCAGAGTGCCTGGCATTCCATCACCGTAAATTTGGTTCCATGAAACTTTTGTTGGGCGCACGCTCGTGTGTGTGCGTGTGTGTGTGTGTGTGTGATGAGCATATGTAGTAAATCATGGGGTAAAATGTAATTCAGATCATGAGTTGCCGTTAATGAAGTTGGAAAAGCACAGTTGAAAGCAGGACCCTGATCACTGATGAGCACAACAGATGCATGGTCTCCACTTTCTGGAAGAGACAGACACAAAGAGCAAATGGTGTGGATGCCATGAGCTGTAACAGTCAGATTCAAGGACTGTGAGAGACAAAGGAAGAACTGAGTAACTCTGGCATGAGCTTCACAGAACAAGTAATAATGTGAAATGCGTGTCGAGGGAGGGAAGGAATGCACAAGAGTGAAAAGCCATCTCTCGGGGAGGGAATAAGTGACGTGAAGGTGCAAGCACACATGTGGTGTGTTGAGGCATGTGGGGGTATGAGGCTGTGATCCAGCTGGGAAATAATCATGGCTGGGAGGAGGGCAGTGGCGAAGGAGGGGGTGTTAGAGTGTTTCATTCTTCCTAAAACCCCGGGGGTTGTGAGTCATCATCCCCCCTCCAGCTCCCCTCCCAAATTCCTTTTCTCTATTAATGTAGACGTCCATTTGTCAGACCACAGATCAGAGCACCCAAGTCATCTTGAGGCCTTATTTTTGGTGGTGGACACTGTCGGCACGCCACACAGATGCCCTAGGGCCCCTTTGACCATTTCGGTGAACATGTCTCCTGGGTTATGGGTGCTTTAGCTTTTAGACTGTCACCTGCTGCTCCGTTCGGAAGACTGCTCTCTGACTAAGCAACGTGGGATGCTCTGGAAGGTACCCACACGACAGCCCTGAGCCAATGACTATCTGGATCGGGAGCAGGAAAGCCCAGCTCCCTTGGCTCAAACTGGGATCCACCTGGAGGCCTAACATATCCCAGGGTTCCTCTGTGGGGCCAGGCTCCAGCTACCCTCTGGGGGACTTTGCCTGAAATCACTCATTTACCGGTTTCTCCTGGGAGCACCTCCCTAATAAATCACTTCTCCACGAACTCCTGTCTTAGGGCTCTTCTTTGGCAAAAGTGGAACTAATATATGTATGTCCCATATAAAAAGAGTCATGAAGTTCCTCTAACTCTCCAGTTTCTAATTACAGCAACTCATATTAGATATATATGTATACAGTTATTATATTTTAAATTGTACTTTTAAATGAGTAGTATTAATTATAATAATCTATAGTAAATATATGGGTATAATAAATTATTGTCATTAATGGTATAAATATTATTATATAGTTATTTATAGTTATAGTTTTATATATATTATGCCATTGTGTCTCTGCTATATCCCAGGCACTGCTGTGCTCTACTTAAAGTCATCTTCCATTAATTTCTCTTGAACCATCATTTTTATGAGGTCACCTTGTTGATCAAAAGCTTCCAGTGGCTCCCAGTCACTTAAAGAAGTTTTCCTTAGACTTGAGTAGTTTCCTTTATAAGGGAAATATATATATATACACATACACATATACATATATATTCTCATGGACTCTCAATGTAATTAAATCATTATAATTTAATTTTAATATGTATAAACATACTAGTGATAAACTCCTTAAACTGACAGCTTTGATATAACTATAAATCCAGAATGAATTTTCAAATGATATTCAAGCACAACTACAAAATCAATAAAATGTAAAATCCCAACATTAATTTAATGTGACAGATGATGTTATTTGGCTGGAACAAAATCGCTGATATTTGGTTTAATAGAAGCAGGATGTAATCTCAGCGTTGTTTATTTAATCTGTTTCTGTATTTCAACTTCAGTAACGCTAACGCAAGGAATAGCCATTGTCAGATGCATGTGTCTAAAATTGTGTTAATCACTGAAATTGTTAATTTCTAGTGTAGGATAATCAGAACCAAAAGTCTGCTGAAGAGTAATCCTTACATGCCAGTTGTATTGAGGCATAGATTAATAACTCTGCAGAACCGTTCTGTTCAATTACAGATAATGTGAGCACTGTGTTGGAATGGAAATATTCATCAAATGCTTTGGAATCGGGATCAGGCTAGGTTTTCTCAAAAGCAAAGCTGAGACAAAGATTTGGAAGAGGGGTTTATTTGGGAAGTGATTCTAGCCAGCACTGGTAAGAAATGTAGGGAAATGATACAGAAGGAAGGGAGGCCAATACACCACGCACTGAAAAGCAGGTTACTGTGATAGGCGAATGGAGCTCCGGACCCCTGGAACCATGGATTAACCCACCCGGAGGTAGAGGAGCCGGGGTATTTATCCTCTAATTCCCATTTGTCACCGGCGGATGGCTGCTCCTCATGTGAACTCCCCAACACATCCGCTTTGCCCCAAGCACACACGTGCCAAGAGAAAGCTCCCAGGGAAGGACTCGGAGGTCCCTGTTGCTGGATGCCTAGGCACACGCAAGAATAGTAAGCGCCAGGGGCACCTGGGTGGCTCAGTCAGTTGAGCATCCGACTTCGGATCAGGTCATGATCACACACAGTTCGTGGGTTCGAGCCCCGCGTCGGGCTCTGTGCTGACAGCTCAGAGCCTGGAGCCTGCTTCGGATTCTGTGTCTCCCTCTCTCTCTGACCTTCCCCTGCTCACGCTGTCTCTCTCTCAGAAATAAATAAAAACATTTTAAAAATTAAAAAAAAAAAGAATAGTAAGTACCAATCAGATGTGAGTGGGGCACCAAGAGCATCTGCCTCAGAGCAGATTATTTCTTTATTGGGTGTTAACGGCTGCCTTCTGCAAAACTGAAGGGCTTCAAATTGGCAAGTTTCATAATGGGATCTGCTCACACAGGTAGGATGCTCACTCCGTAAGGGACATCCGGCATGTCCTATCCTACTGGATGCTGTGTGCGGATTCAATTTCCAAAACCCTTCTCAATGCAGCCCCTGCACTGCCTCACTGAGCTATTGAGGCATTCAGCAGCTGTGACGTTATTTAACCTCCGTGTGGCAAGACCATCACAAGATAGTGTGTGCACACTCGCAAGGCTGGTTTTGCACACTCATAAATTTTTCTAATTATCAAAATTTAGAAAATAAGCTCTCATGGTGAACGTCGCCACCCCTGAAAATGAGAGCAAGGAACCCCCACGGTGGTCTGGCGGGGGGAGGGGTGGAAAGATAATCTACCGACCCCGGTAATAGAAAAACTGACCTACTGAATGGAAGTTTAGAGAGTCTGAAATTTAAGGCCTGTTGCAGTCTATCTTTAAGCTCCCTTCATACAGCTCTCCGTAGTCAAACAAGCTACTTACAATGCAATGAGCACACCTTATACTTATCATTTATAAGATGAACAACTTTCAGCCCTCCCAGAATTCATCTGGACCCATGTCCTACATAAAGGCCCGGCCTTCCCAGGTCACCCTGCTTCACAACAAACTCACAATTCCTAGCTCTCACTTGCCAGTTAAGTACATGACTCAGTCTCCTTTCTTTGCTCTTCTGTTGCTTTTTAACATGTCATGGGCTCATACCACATATCCCCAGCCAGGCTGTGACGTCTACCATGAGCTTGAGCCAACACGGCTCCTTGGAGGAATGGAGATTCCGCAAATTCTCCTGCTCATGGATGTGGGCTCAGCTATGTGAGTCGTGACCTTGAGCCTCTCTTTCTCCATCAGTAAAGGAGAGACAGCAGCACCTCACTCACTATGTTGTTGGGTGGATAAATATATGAAAGCACTGTGCAGAGCGCCTAAATACAGCAGGTGCCCAATACACAGGAGTTCCCTCTCTTACTTTGCAAACTTTTATTTTCATCGCATGGTTCTTTCCAACAGCCTTGACAAACTCCCAGGATCATCCTGTCTTTCTGGCCCTCATGATGAGTCGAGAGACCTTCAGTTCCGCTGTGATTTGCTAATAATCTAAACAGCCTGAAAGCACATTTTTATAAGACACTATTCTGGGGAGAGAACATCTGGATCTCTCTCATCTGCCTCTTAAAAATTATCCTGTCTGTGCCCATAGAAAGATAAAGAATTGATAAGGAGATTTTCATGGCCATAGTTACATTGTGTTTATAAGAAACATCTTTATTTGGCTGAAACAGATGTTCCGCTAAGAAATTGTTGCCAGTGCACACCCACCCTATTCCAGAAGCATGTTACTGATTGCCGTGGGGACAGTGGCTATGCAGCCAAGGACCGTGCAAACTTCGGTCTTTCCTTTTCATGGGAAAGTAGAATTAAGAAATTTGGTTTCCATGACCCTGACAGCCAATGGCAATTAAGGAGACTATGAAGCAGACACAGTAATCATTCATGTTTTCTTTGTTGCCTTATGTTCCTTTGTTACCTGATATAGACTGTTGCATTTTGCCTCAGATAAACAGTTTTGCCTTAGCCTTATTTCTTTTTTTTCCTAACGTTTGGTTATTTTTGAGAGAGAGAGTAGGGGATGGATGAGGTGGGGGAACAGAGGATCTGAACTGGGCTCCATGCTGACAGCAGAGAAGCCAATGCGGGGCTCAAACACATAAACCACAAGATCATGACCTGAGCTGAAGCCGTACGCTCAACAGACTGAGCCACCCAGGTGCCCCCAGCCTTATTTCTACAAGGCCCTTATTTCTACAATATTCCCTAGGGTGGAACCCCAAACAATCCACCCACTGAAGTGCACTGAAGGCAAACATTTAAAACTCATTTGTGTTGGGGCGCCTGGGTGGCTCAGTTGGTTGAGCCTCTGACTCTTGATTTCTGCTCAAGTCATCAGATCAAGTCCCGCGTCAGTTTCTACACTGAGCATGGAGCCTGCTTAATATTCTCTCTCTCTCTCTGTCTCTCCCCGCTGCTCGTGCTCTCTCACACTTGTTCTCTAAAAAAATAAAAACTAAAAAGTCATTTGCATCCCTTAAAGGAACAATAATAAAATTACAATATCGGGCAACTTTTAAAAGGAAGTTTCTCCTTGCACAAATGAGTTTTTAAATCTGCAAAACATGACAGTCTCCTATTTGTGTGTGTGTGAGGAAAACCGGAAGCAGCAGGAAGAGCCTACAGTTCACGGAGTATTTATATCATTTGAATTGCAAATTAATTAATTAAAATAAAATATCCTTTTCAATGGGATGAGCCTTTTAAAAAATTTTTTAATAGTTTATTGTCAAGTTGCTTTCCATACAACACCCAGTGCTCATCCCCACAAGTGCCCTCCTCCGTGCCCATCACCCCCCTTCCGTTCCCCCCCACACCCATCAGCCCTGTTTGTTCTCATCATTCAAGAGTCTCTCATGGTTTGCCTCCCTCCCTCTCCCCCACTATTTACCCCCTTCTTCTCCCCCACAGTCCTCCGTTAAGTTCCTCCTAATCCTCCTATACATGCAAACATATGGTGTCTGTCCTTCTCTGCCTGACTTATTTCGCTCAGCATAACACCCTCAAGTGAAGCTGGGGTTATTAGGATTTACAGGTGACCTGCCTGTGTGATCAGCAGTGGAAGTCCATTCATAAAGCACTAAGTACAAGCAATTGAAAAGCCACTAAGCACTAAACGCTAGAAGTGACTCTTTGTTTTAGAAAAATGGCATGAGTCCCAAGGACACTCTCCTAATGTCCTGTCCCAATATTCTCCCGAGCTCTGGCAAGCCATTTTCCAAGGATGTGTACTTTGAAAATATGTGGACTTACGTGGTCACCTTTGTTACCAAAGTTTTTGATGGAGTCGGTTCCACCCTGTGGCAGCAACTTTCTTGCTTTTAGTTTCAGATAATGCCTATTTCTTAGAAAAGGGGCTGCAGGTAACAAAACACTCAACACATGGGTCTATTTGTTTGTGGTAACAGAAATTCAGAGGGAGCAGCTCTACCTGCACGACTATATCAGCCAAGATCAAGGCTTCGTCTACACGTTGCTTCTTTGTTCTTGGAGTACGTGTTTTATCCTCTTGGTCATAATGTGGCTGCTGTATCTGCAGCCATCACATCTATGTCCCAGGTAGAGAACATAAAGTGCCAGTGTGGACTCAATCTTTTTGAAAAACCTCTCCCAGAAATGCTAGTGTTTATATCTCATTAGATAAAACTGGGTCAGTTACCGTCCTAGCTGCAAAGGAGTCTTGGATGTGAATATTTTCAGTGGACATATTTCCTCCCCAAATAAAACCAGAGTTTTGTTAGTACAGAAGAAGGGACCATAGGGGATAACCAGACAACTAGCAGTGTCTGTCTTTCAGGGCCTACGCATAAGAGTCATCTCTTAATAGAAAAATCACTTACATTAAAAACACTAAAACTTCCTTTTTTTTTTTTTCTTGGAGACATGTCTACTCCCAACAGGATCATAAGCACAGTTAGCCAAACCAACAAAACAGGGAAACTAACTTGATTGAATCGGTGAACCTCAAACACCAGTGACAGGAACTTTGAATTGCCTTGCCTTTTCTAGAGTTATAAATATAATCTCTGAAAACAGTTAATTTAAAGTTTAATAGGTTTTTTCCATCACAGGGCAAGTTCATTCTAGAACCACATACATTAAAACCAAATCCTCCGTTACAACTTCTCATCGTACTGGCTTTCATTTTAAAATGAGAGCTGTATTCTTCTAAAATGAATGTGGGCCGCCTAACATCTACATCCAAGAAAACAGCCAGCTCCAAGTCATACTGTTTTTCCTGTTTTCCCCAAATAGATTATTCAATCCACTAGGGAAAGAACCACATCTATCTTGTTTACTGTGGTATCCCACACACTCAACACAGGATCTCAAGTGTACAGGACAGTCAATATGTATTTTATAAACAAATTGGTGTATTTAAAAGAAAAATTGGGGCACCTGGGTGGCTCAGTCGGTTAAGCGTCCGACTTCGGCTCAGGTCATGATCTCATGGTTTGTGGGTTCGAGCCCCGCATTGGGCTCTGTGCTAACAGCTAGCTCAGAGCCTGGAGCCTGCTTCAGATTCTGTGTCTCCCTCTCTGACCCTCCCATGCTCATGCTGTCCTCTCTCTCACTCAGAAATAAATTTTTAAAAATTTAAAAAATTTTTAGTAAATAAAGAAAGAAAAGAAAAGTTATTGGTTTTCTAAAAGCATCATTATTGGAGCTCAAAATAAATTTAAGATACCAACATAAACAAGAAGACCATCATAATCCTAATCCTCTTAATCTGAAGACAGGAGATAAAATTCAAGACTAATTTCTGAATGAACAATAACGATAAATTCTTCATAACCTTGAGGTCAAGAGGTCAAGGTAAACTTCTGAAACACAAGAATATTTATCTCAAATCAACAGATAAGATCACGCCTTAAAGACCGTTAACAACAGTCCCATGAAAACCAGAAGCAGGGCAGATAAATAAATGAAGCCTTTACCTTTGCCAATATTGTTAGACATTTTTTTTCAACCTGTAATAAAGTCAGACTTGAAAATAATCGTAAATACAATTACTGGAAATGATAAGATGAAAGTACTGGACGATTATATGAGAGACCATTTTCTAGAAAACTCAAGAGAATCCATTGAAAAGCAATTAGAAATAAAAGTTTAATTAAGTAGGCCAGTTATAGAATTAATGCTGAGAATATGCCAACACTAATCAGAAAATATTTGTGATATCATGTTGACGAATAACGCAAGCTTTAACACATGTGTACACACGCAGATGTCTATCTCAACATTGAAGTAAGAATGGAAATAGATGTATGGAGGTACACGTTAAGTACCTTATTTCATCTCACTAATGTTAGACAATTGGCATTAAATGAAGAAGTCCCTGCTGCTTTTCGGGAGAGTCTACAGAGTAGCCCATGTGAGAAAACGTCACCATAATAATCAAGATATAGGGCAAAGGCTTGTGCACAACTGATACCTTCAGCCGGGGCCCATATTTGAAGCCACCAGTCCCCTTTGCCCATGGTACCTTAATACATATGCTTTCAGTCTGTGCTCACACCCATCACGCATTCTACCTTAGTTACACTCCTCGTAAATAGCAGCCATCGGCTTTGTCAAGCTGTCCTTCCAAAGTGCATTTTGTAAATGACACACACCCTTATTTTATGGGAGGTCATCCAAAATCCACCCTCTAAATCGGGTTTAAATCAATCTGGACCAAGAGTCAGAAAGTTAATTTTATTTTCATCGATACATCAAAGCTTGAGAGGAAATACACTAAAACATTTATAATGGGATTAAAGCTTTTTGTCTGTTTTTATACTTTTACATTATCGAATTTTTTTACAATGATCAGGCATTACTTTTAGAATTTTCTTTTTTTTAAATCTTGATCCATCCCTTTCCCTTGTCTTTCATTTCTTATCTCTTAGCCAATCTCGTCAGGGTGTATGTCTAATCCCAAATCTTCTAAATATATCTTACATCTGCCTGGTGCTTTTCTCTGTGGCTGCCAGCCTGGCCCAAGGCCCTGTCATTTCCTTCCAGGGGTAACTGTGATAAATCCTTAATTCATCTCCCAAGCAATCTAGTTCTTCATCCAATATAGGTCAAAGGAGACCTTACAAGGGACGTTGGCATGAATTACAGGAAGTAGGCCCTGAGTAAGTGACACGGTGATGAGCAAAGGAAGGGCTATCAGCTCAGCCACGAGATGGACCCTGAGACCAGGAGAGTGGTCAAGAGCTATTCAGTTCCAAGGCCAAGCCACACTCATTGTCCTAATTAATTCCCTATTTCCTACTTTAATTTTAATACATCTCTGAGACTAGTGAAAAGAATCTGGAAGAATAAGGCAATGAGCAAAGACCAGACAGCCTTGAAATAAAACAGTAATAAGTAAGCGCAAAGACTAATATGTGGTGACAGTTTATTACTGGATCTGAACAGACATGCCATCAACAACTGTAACATACATAAGAATTTAGTGTACAATTAGGCAACATTTATTTTTTTTTAAACATTTATTTTTTTAATGTTTTATTTATTTCTAGGAGAGAGAGAGAGAGACAGCGTGAGCAGGGGAGGGTCAGAGAGAGAGGGAGTCACAGACTGAAACAGGCTCCAGGCTCTGAGCTGGCAGTCAGCACAGAGCCCGACGCAGGGCTCGAACCCACGAACCGTGAGATCATGACCTAAGCGAAAGTCGGACGCTTAACCGACTAAGCCACCCAGGCGCCCCAGGCAACATTTAAATCAGTGTGACATTATAAACTATCCAATAAATGCATCCAAGCAAACTGGGGAGAGGAGGAAATAAAACCAGTCTGAGATTTTTTTTTAACTTCTAATTTAATTGATTGTACTCATTATTAAATGCATAATTGTCTGACTTAATTAATTAAAATTATACATGTTAAAAATGCCATAATTACAATTAAAGGCAAACTGCCAGGTATTAAGTGCCAATGCAAGAGATATGATAATGGTTATGATCTTAATAGAACGCATACTCTTATCATCAGCAAGAAAAAGAATGCATCCCTTTGGAAAATGAGCAACAAACATGAACAGGCAATTCATAAAAGAAAAAACACAGGTGGCAAATAAACATGAAAAAAAACTCAACTTTAACTACAGCCAGTAATTGCTGGAATAAACGAATGTGAATAAAGTTGGCAAGTATGAACAAAAAGGTTGATATTTATTACTATTGAGCATGTCACCTGAGACAAATATTCACACTCTGACAGAAGTGTAAATTGAAGCTACAATTGAGTATCACTGTTCTTACAAAATATTTATATCCATTAAATATTACTAAAATATTAAATATCCACTAAAATACTAAACACTAAAATATTTATATCCACTCCTAGAAACTTATGTGTGTCCGACACACACAAGGACTTATTTGCAAGGACAATTATTACTTATAATAGTGAGAACCTGGCAACAATCAACAAATTAGTTAATGAGAACATTTGAAATACTCTAAGTCTGTTTAATGACACTGGAAAATTATCATGAATAATTTGCTAAATTTTAAAAACAGTTTACAAAAAAACATTTAATGGAATTAAACATTTAATGGAATTTAATGGAATTTAGCATGATGCCAATTCCACTAAATTTTATGCATTTCTATGAAGACAAACACCTGGCTAGAAATAAAATATTAATAATGGCTATTTGGTGATGTTATGAGTGAATATTACTGCATTCTTCCTATTTTTTTCTGTTTTCTAATTTTTCATAAAACTACCGCATGCTCACAGTAATTCCAAAAAAAGCACTATAGCTACACACTTGCATGTATATATGCACGTACGTGGGTGGGATGTGTGGATGTGTTCTCGTAAAAACTAATAAAAAGGATTGTCAACAATGGTTCCACAGAGAATAGTAACGGTAAGTTTAATGTGTTTTTTTTTTGTTTTTTTGTTTGTTTGTTTTTTATTTCTAGCAGAGAGAGAGAGAGAGACAGCGTGAGCAGGGGAGGGTCAGAGAGAGAGGGAGTCACAGACTGAAACAGGCTCCAGGCTCTGAGCTGGCAGTCAGCACAGAGCCCGACGCGGGGCTCGAACCCACGAACCGCGATATCATGACCTAAGTGAAAGTCGGACGCTCAACCGACTAAGCCACCTGGGCGCCCCAATAACGGTAAGTTTAAAAAAGAAAAAGGCAGGTTTGTTAAAACTCCCTCCCACACTCCTGCTTTCTCTTATTTTAAAATAAATTCTGGGGGCACCTGGGTGGCTCCGTCAGTTGAGCCTCCAACCCTTGATTTCCAGTTAGGTCATGATTTCATAGTTTGTGGGTTTGGGCTCACATTGGGCTCCATGCTGACAGTGCAGAGACTGCTTGGGATTCTCTCTCTCTCTCTCTCTCTCTCTCCCCCCCCCCCCCGGAGTGCACACACACACTCTCTCTCTCTCTCTCAAAATAAATAAACTTTTCTAAAAAGCTCTGCTGTAATTATTTCAATTGTGGAAAGTCATATTTGGTCCATCTGTCTGCATGCTCCTGCATGCACTGTCTGGCACATAGTGGGTCTTCATACATACTCACAGTAGGAATGAATAACTACCACAGTACAAATGAGGACAAAGGTCTTCCAACCTTTTAATGATCTTTTTCTTGACACAATTTAGAATCCATCTAAATAAACCATTGGTCTTGCTGTTTAACTACTTTTAGAAATGTCTTAGTATTAACTACTCTAAAAACAAAAAATCATTATTTTTGACAGATGCGCTCTAAAATTTAATTGGTTTAACACCTATAATCCCATATAGCAAGTTAATTTATTCAGCTACTTGGGGGCACATTTTGCAATTAATTCTTTCCAGTGAGTTCACCATGATGCTCATTGCTTGAATCTAGATGATTCATAAGAGCATCATTGAGATCTTCTACAGCTGCACCAGGTGAAAGTAACACCTATGGTGAAATTTTCCCAAGATAAAATTACCTGGGTCCTGCTCTATAAAGTGGGCATTTCAGGAATTAATTGATCAATCATTTATTTGTAGAGATGGTACCCAGTAATTATTTTTCTTTTACGGTTTCTGGATTAAAAACCTCTGCTCCCAAGCTAAGGTTACAAACCAATTTTCCTTTCTGTCTGTCTTTCTTTCCTTCTCTTTTTTGCTTGTTTTATTTCAAATTTAAATGTTTAAATTATTTCTAATCTCCCTTGGTGTACAAATTGGAGGTATGAATCCAATTAAATGTTTTCTTAAAAGCCCCCGTACCATTTATTGAATAGTTTCAACTTCCCACCCCACTCCCATTTGAGATCACATTCTACTAACCTAGAATACAATTTCCCCCATTTCCCCGTGTCAACCTGCGGGGCTAAATAAATGAATGGTAGTTATCAACCACTTTTAAAGCATGCTTAGAATGTAAAAAAGCTGTAATGTGTGCTTTAGAATAAGAACTGGCACATCAGATCTGGCCCACCGCCCGTTCTTGTAAATAAAGTTTTATTGAAACATAGCCACACCAGCTCACTTATGTCTTTTGCACACTGAAGGCAGAGGTGAGCAGTTTCAACAGAGGTCATACAACCTGCAAAGCCTCAAACATTTACCACCTGAACCTCTTTGGAAAAAGTTTTCCAGCTCCTGCTTTGAAATTTGCAGAGCATGTTAACATGCATTAACTGCATAAAAGCCACAATCATCTAATTACCCCCACCTCAGCGGTAAAGAACACAAGACTTGGGAGAGTAAGCAGCTAGTGAGGGGCAGACCCAGGGTGCAGCCCAAGTCCTGTGACTTAAATCTACAAACGTCTCTTCTACCAGTTATACAGCGCTTTGTGGTTTTTCAAAGCCTTTTCACACATCTTCGTTCTCCGGCTATGTCCAATAATTCTGTGAAGAAAAGATGAGTCCCATTTTATAGATGTCAAAACTGAATTACAGAGAGGGCAAATAAAGTTCTGGAAATGCTCATAGCTCTTAGGTGTCTGAAGCTCAGTCTCTACCGTATCTCGTTGCTGCTAATCTCAAGGCAAACCCTAGCTGCTCCCACCCAGAACACCCCAAGCATTCCACTTACTCTTTAGCCTGTGTTCGCATAGCTATCTTTTTTTAATGTTGATGATGTAGCAAAAGAAAACAAAAGTAAGCCTGGGGAAGAGAAAAAGAAAATAGTAGGAGGGATGGGAGATCCTAAAAGTCAGGTTTTTAAATACAATTAAATTAAATACACACTTACTCTTCAAAGCAAATGAGAATCTTTCGCAAGGAAACATTGGAAACACAGCACGGAATTTCTCCCAGCGAGGGATGCCCACTAGCACTGATGTAAATCCCTCCCTGGTAAATTCCAGCTAAATTACACAGGAGTGTTGCACCCATTGGCTGAATTCAGTCCCCCAAGGCAATGCTTGTCTTTTGCAGGAACCAAGGGGGTTCACACTGAGAGCAGAGAAACAGGGATATTAAGTGTATTTTTTAAAGCCATCTTTTTAATAAATTATATCCATAATCTCTAAGCAATTCACACTATTCTCCCACGGATTTCATCTCTACTCCTCCAGCCCCACTGGCTCAATGAAGTCACATCTTTCTGTTATTAATAAGGAAGTTCACCTTAGGTACTTCTTTAATTTCCTGTATTTTTTTTTCAACACAAAGTTAATTTACTTTATCCCTTATCCCAAAAATGATAACAGGGTTTCTATAAAAGTGAACATCCATGATCAAAGAGAATCTTGTATTAAAAACAAATGAGTGCAACTGGGCTCCCTTTGAAATATTTTAACTTAATTAAGCTCACACACTTTTGGCAAAGGCTTAAAAACTTGAGAGTAATTGAAGAACCATTCCAGTTTGGCTGGATTTTTCTTTGAATGTTGGAATAGGGAGAGGATTGTTTACATGCTCGGAGCCTAAAATGTTGCACTGGTATTATTTTTTTGTTGCTACGTCGTTAAACAAAAGATATTAGGCAAAATTGAATTTGTTCGGGTGATGAGGGAATTGTGATGTAGCTTGGATACAATGATGATAACAGGACCCTATACATTGGTGAAAACACACAGGTAACTGTGTACTTCAGGAGCTGAATTTTACTATTTGTACCTTATATCTCTGTAAACCTGACTTTTAAAATGTTGGATTCTGGGGCGCCTGGGTGGCTCAGTCAGTTGAGCGTCCAACTTGGGCTCAGGTCATGATCTCGCAGTTCATGGGTTCAAGCCCCACGTCGGGCTCTGCACTCAACAGCCAGCTCAGAGCCTGGAGACTGTTTCAGATTCTGTAACTCCCTCTCTCTCTAACCCTCCCCTGCTCGTGCTGTCTCTCTCTCAGAAATAAATAAAACATTAAAAATTTTAAAAATAAAATAAAAAATAAATAAAATGTTGGATTCTGACTCCTCAGGTGGGTTGAAAATATTCTCAAATGTTTTTTGAAGCATTGTCTGTAATGACCAAAGCAGAAGGGAAAAAAAAGTAAGTAGAAGTTACATAAATGTTGATACATAGAGAATTTGGTTAATGAAAAAAAAATTACTTCCTACCTGAATATACTCACCTGGAACACTCAGTAAAATATTGTTAAATGGGGGAGGGGGAGCAAACTGCAGAATGATGTCCCAGTAAGAGCAAGAGCAGCGGCAGCTGAAGTAGTGACTCTCATTTAATAAGTTATTGTAGGGGCGCCTGACGGGCTCAGTCACTAGAGTGTGTGACTCTTGGATATTGGATGTGAGTTCGAGCTTCATGTTGAGTGTAGAGATTACTTAAAAATAAAAATACCTTTAAAAATAATAAATAAATAAATAAATAAATAAGCAAGAAAGTAAGTAAAGTAACCAGGGCACAGGGATGCGAGATCAGGGTCCAGCCACTCTCTGCTGACAAAATCCAAAGGCAGAGAGACGAGTGGTAATGAAGCGAGAAAGGAATTCATTTCCTGAGGCCAATGCCAGGGAAATAGGAAACTAGTGGCTCAGAGTGCTTCCAAAATGCTGAAGATGCTTCCAGGCTTCTATAAGGAAAATGGGGGGCAAAACTAAGGTGGGTATGTGCCGGTGAGCAGCGCAAATCCCATCAAACATTGTCTTGGAGTCAATCACTTCCAGGCTCTTGCTGGCTCAGGGCAGACCCTATTGCTGGAGGGGTAGTTTGGGTTCCCATCAGGGGATGCTTTGCCCTCAGGGTCTCTCACCTGAGCCAAGAGACAAGCTGGAAAGAAGAACCCAACCAGAAAGTTGGAGATCAAAATGGAGGCAGCCAAAGTCCTCTTTCATGAATTGGGGGGGGGGGGCGGGGGGGGGAAGGGAAATCTTGGCAAGATTGACAGTAACTGACATAAGTTGACCACTTCAACGTGCCAGGCATGATTCTAAGCATTTTACAAGTATTAGCTCATTTAAATATCATAAAAACTCTATGAAGTAGGTATGACAAGTCCACTGCCTGTCATTCAAGTTTTGTTTTTACCTGAATCTTTTGGGGCCAGAAATGTTTTGGAAATCAGACTACTTTAAATTTTAGAAGAAAAGAAAAAGTCATTCTCAATTGGTTATTTATGGCTGTGTAACAAAATACCCAAAATTTAGTGGCTTTAAAACAGAAAACATTTGGGGTGCCCGGGTGGCTCAGTTGGTTAAACGTCCAACTCTTACTTTTGGCTCAGGTCATGATCTCACAGTCCTGGGATTGACCCCCCGCATCAGGCTCTATGCTGAGCATGGAGCTTGCTTAAGATTCTCTCTCTCCTTCTCCCTCTGCCCTTCCCCTGCTTGTGCTCTCTCTCTAAAAGAAAAAGAGGAAAAAAAAAAGAAATTATTCTCTCACAGTCTGTATGGTTCACGAATCAGAGTATGGCTTAGCTGGTGTCTATGCCTCTTGGTTATACTCAGGATATCGGCCAAGGCTGTGGTCTCATCTGAAGGCTTGCCCAGATGTAATAGGGAATCTGCTCAATTCCACCCACACAGTTGTGGCTTGCCTCAGTTTCTCACCACTTGAATGTTTCTACCAAATTATCTCACAACATGGCAGCCAACTTCCCCCAGGGCAGTTGATCCAAGAGAGAATTAGAACACCCAAGAGAGAAGTGACGTCCCATCTAATCTAATCTCAGAAGTGGCATTCCACCACCTCTGCCATATTCTATTTGTTGGAAGCAAATCAAGGCATGTTCAAAGGGAGGGTTTACAAACGGGCATGAATATCAGACCATAGGGGATCATGGGAAGCCATCTTGGAGCCTGCCTTCCCCAGAAGCACATGGCATGGATTACCTAATGCCCACGGTGGAGTCTGGGATGGCACTGTTACAAAAATAAATAAATAAATAAATAAACAAACAAACAAATAAAATTGATATTTCTGCATCAAAACATTTGAATGTCAGTTTAGGTCAGATTTTGTTTCCAAATGAGTTATGAAAATCGTTATGGTTCAGAATCATGGAAGAGAGACTGGAGATCTGTATATTGTCTTCTAGTTTACAGATGACGATACCAAAGCACAAGAGGTTATGTATGTGTATATATGTTTGCGTATCTTCCTAGATCTCAGACAACAATAGACCCGTGTACCTCAATCACTTATGTTGTCAGAACAATGGGAATAAGGAGTAAGGAAGCTTTTACACATGTCTCCATGACTTTCCTGTTTACAAAATCATTCAGTTGGTACTCTTAATTTTTGAATGAATAAAATATATTAATTTTCAGAAGAATAAAATAGTATTTCTCCCATAAGGCAAGGAATTTACATGTTAGAAGAGGCAAAGGTTTTATGCCATGTGATGCCAGATTCTGATGTGCAGGTCTGTTTGTACCCTGTGATATCCCAAAATGGAAAGAATTAAAGTAAAAAGTGAGAGTAACAAAATAAGACAAACAAAAAGCGGAATAAATTAGATGAATTTCCTCAGCTTACCTATAGATGGGAGTAGTCAGGGGACAAAAATGAGCCTGCAGTTTTAGAAAATGCCTAGATACGCATGTGAGTGTATGACAGAGAATTCTCATTTGATACGGCTTGAGTGTGAGTTAATGAAAACCACTGCATCATTTAAAGGTTGACCAATCCTGACTGGAGCACAAATGCCAGTCAGCCTGAAACTTTATTTCTTTCTCTTAAGTTATTCCCCCTCCTGGTTTGTGCTGATGCCTAATCAGAATTTGGAACGTGTATTAAATATTGTCAGAGGGAGGGGGATAGTAGCCCTTTATTTTAGATTCTACATGTTGTTATGACCTGATAAAAACTGACTTTAATAACTGCAAGCAATATCAGATATATTAAATGGCCCTACTTCTGATTCTGTATATGTTTAACAAATTAAGCATTTTGTCTTTATGACCAAAAGTAAAGTGCTTAGCAAGGCAAGCTGAGAAATTCATACGCTCTCCTTTAAGGGGAATGAATAAGGCAAAATGTCACTGGCTTCTGTTGTAATATTGTGACTTTCACTGTAAAATCTCAATTCCAAATACATTCGTGTCGGAATCCGAAATGGCTTGGAGACTACGACACGGGAAAAAAAAATGTGTTAAGTACATTTTAGGAGCAGAGATAGAAAAGGGAGCCCATAGCAAATTCCAGAAGAGCTGCCAACAGTGTCTTGTCATGACTCAGCCTCCCACTAGGTGGCGATGCTTCTCAACTGCTATCCGATTTTTTTTTTTATATAAAGTAAACTAGGCTTTTCCAGACATTTATGACATGGCTGCTGTTGGCCTCAAAGAATCATTACTTCTAACCACCATGAACCACCTCTTTTCCCAAGGGGAAAGTATCCTGCGTGGGTTCACTGTTAGCGATATATTTTTAAGTGTTACATGGGGTTAGATTAGCAGTTAGAGACAATAATTTACTGAGAAGGTATGGGTATGGTGTGGTAGTAAAGAATGTAGATTCTAGACCCAGACTGCCTGGGTTCAAATTCCAACTCTGCTACTTATGGCTGTGTTACCTAGGGCAAATTACTTGACCTCTCTGTGTCTCCATTCCCTCATCTATAAAACAGAGGCAGTAATAGTACCTAACTCCAAAATCTGATGGGAAGCTTAAATGGGTTGGTCTAAGTAAAGTCTTCAGAACAGAGCCTACCGCAAAGCGAGCACTACTTAAGAGGCAGCTAACAACCTTATGAACACCCCAAGAACGCACGCTGGCCATATTGGATCGAATCTGATCAACAACACTGAGACTAGCTTGATCTATCAGATCGATTTTACAGACAAGAAAACCAGTGTCAAATAAGTGAAATGAATTTCCCAGGGTCTGAATTAATGGCAGGGCTAGAACATGAATCCACATCTTACTTAGCTCTAAATCCATGCTCTTAACCGCTAGAATATATCAGACAGGCCAAATATTATAAGGAATAAAAAGCAAAAAAATGTATATAGTCCAAACTAAGAGATAATAGCAACTATTCTAAAAAAAAAAAAAAAAAAGTGTTTTTCTCTTTGTTATTCCCTCTCCAACAAAATCCCATCTCCTTTCCTTTACATGATTACCTCCCCCCAAATTAAACTTTTGCCTTAACATTTATTTCTAAACCAGCAGGCAATATCGATAACCTAAATCTTTAAAAATTCTTGAGATATGCTTTTGAGATGAACTTAAAAGATCCCACTAAAAAAGGTTAGATTATTTAAAAGTGGAGAAAAGATGATTCTGCAATTCTGCACCAGGATAAAAATAGAATTCGAAGTTCTCCACCCAAAAAACTCTACCAGCTTCCAACTGCTGATTTTTCCCTGTCTGTCCTTGAAATGACCTTGGTTTAATTACCTGCATCTCAATGAATGAATCTACATAGAAAGTGAAGGTTAATTAATGAAGGATCGTTTCTTTTGCTAAACCCACCAGGCAGTGGCTGACAGCAAGAGCCGACCACACAGTATTGTCCTATATCTCATTAGAAATGGTCAGATTGATATGCTCACTTCGCACCCGCGAAACAAATGACAATCGTTTACCAACAATGGCCACTTGCGCCCACAGTCACAAAGCTTCCTACCTGGTACCTCTAACCTTAAGTAACGCTGCTCTTGAACTTACAGAATCCAAAATATTAGAAATGCAGAGATCACATTCTAATGAGGCTTAGAGATTTGCATGCCAGTTGCACATTAATATTCACATAACTTCTATACCATAATAGTTCATACAGTCCTTGTTTTCGTATATTTTTTTTAAAACTGGGTCATTCTAGAACAGGGTTTCTGAAGCTCAGCACTAATAACTTTCTGAACTGGATAAAATTCTGGTATGAACAGCTGTCCTGTGCCATGTGGAATATTTAGCAGAATCCCTGACTTCTATTCACTGGATGCCAGTAACTCCTCTCCCCCTTGTTGTGACAACCAAAATTGTCTCGGGACATTGCCAAATGTGCCCTTCGGTGTAAAACTGCCCCTACTGAGAGCCACTGATTAAGAAAAAATAGGGTTTTAGGGGCACCTGAGTGGCTTCGTTGGTTGAGCATCCACCTCTTGATTTCGGCTCAGGTCATGATCCCAGGGTCATGGGATCGAGCCCTGAGCCGGGCTCTGTGCTAAATATGAAGCCTGTTTGGGATTCTCCTTCTTTCTCAATCTCTGTCTCTCTCTGTCTCTCTGTCTCTCTCTCTCTCTCCTGCTTGCACTCTCTCTCTCTCTCCAAAAAAAAAAAAAAGGAAAGAAAAGATAGAGTTTTAGAGTTTGAGGCATCTTATGTTAAAATTATTTCAGACTTGGGGGGAGACATGTTCCAAAAACAGCATAGCTATATTCTCTTTACCCAGACCCTTCAAATGTTTCCATTTTACACAACCACGGTCCAATTACAAAAAGCAGGAAATAAATGTTGATATAATCGTATTAAGTAATTCATAGGTCTTTACTCAGATATCACCAGTGTCTCACCAGTGTCCTTTTCCTGGTCACAAATTGCATGGAATCATCATGGTACCTACAGTTTCCTGAAGCCTGTGATGGCCCCTAGGTCTTTGTTCATGACCTTGATATGTCTGATGAGCTCTGACCAGTTAATTATTTTTGTAAAACAGTCCTCAGTGTGGCTTTGTCTCCTGTGCTTTCACAATTAGATTGAGGCTATGCCTTTTTGCCACGAATACCACATTAGTGCTGTGTCCTTCCCAGTGCATGATGTCACGAGATACATGATGTGCTATTAATTTTGATCGCTCGGTTGAGACAGCGTCTGTAGTTTCTCTACTGTCAAGTTACTCTTTTTCCCTTTGTATTTAGAAAGTGTCTTGTGGAGAAATTCCTTGAAACTCTGTAAATATCCTCTTGCTTCCTTTAATTTTATCCGCTAATTTTAGCATCCATTGATGCTCCTTGCCTGCAGTAATTATTACTGTGGTACTTGCCAAATGGTGATTTGCTATTTTTGTCATTTGACATTTGTCATTGGAGCTCCATTGTATGGAGTAGCTGTTTCTTTCCCTCCACTTTTTAGTTATTTTTAAAGGAAGTCTTGCCTTACTACCATAAATGAAAAATCGGAATTAAAACAAGTGTTTTGATGTTAAGAAATAACAGTACAAAATAAACTCAATGAAAACCATTTATATCAATTTCTAGCTGGATGCTGCAGCTTTTCAAGGCTCCCAGCCTGATGTCTTGTTTCTCTCTGTTAAAGAGCTTAACAGGCATTAGGAAAGTATCACAAACCTACCAGGGTCAAACTGACTTTCTCCTTCATATATAATCAGAAGGATTGGAAGACAATGAGGAAAGGAATCACTACGTGGTTCAATATTATATGATGTCTGATCTCAATAATATCTAACATCTCCTCTTTCTCCAGTGGTCCATATCCCACATTTTGAAAAACACTCACCAGTTCTCCCAGTTTTTAGATAAAGTGACTGAGGTCCAGAGAAAGTAAATAACCTCTTCCATATTCACTGAGAGAGGGACTTTGCAATAAGGAGCAGTAATAACTCAGAGAAGCCTGACAGTAAAATGCTGGACATGAGATGGGCTGGTAGGTGGAGATGTATTATCAGGGTGCCAGAGTGTCTCGGAAAACCCAAGGGTAAGACTGCAGCCAGACCAAGAATGGACAAGAACCTGGAAAACCAGAGTAAGCAGGTCCCACCTCTCATTTCTATTTTTCTCTGTACATACACCTATGTTATTTTTCCCTCCCTGTCTCCCTCTCTCACAGCGATTTCAGCTTTTCCATCCAGATAGGAAAATGGAGCAACCCCAGAACAACCAAGTCTACTGTCCAAACCATGCTCAGAACCCCACTGGGTCACTCTGGATCCCAATGATCACCTCTCAAAAAAAAGAATCTGATTGGCCCAGCTTAAGGGAGGGGCACATTCTTGATCCAATCAGCTTCGACGAGGGGCAACATCTTGTAATTCAAAAGGAGGGGTAGCCATCATCAGTTATCCTAAGCAAGTACCGCAGGGCAAGCACCTGGATCCAAAGGTCTAGAAAACTGGCTTCTCAGTAGCCAATCCAGGTCCTCAGAAAAGCAGTTCCCAGCATCGGCCCTTAGTCTACTAGGCATCCAAATACCACATGTAGTATTTTTTCTTTATGCTTTTTCTTTGAATTGATGCAATTTTTTTCTTAAATAAAATAGCATTGAGTCAGGAAACTTACGATAGTATGAGCTTCACTAGGAAAAATCAGATGTTTTTCTAATACTGATTGAAACCCATGCACATTACTAAAACCAAGAATGCACATCCTGTACCATAGAAAAGCCCCCATCTTATATGTGTCCCTTACTTGCGTAAGAACTGGGTCCTCTATACTTTGGAGTCTCTTCCCTGTTTTCTCTGTCCCCTGAAGCAAGATAGTCTATGTTCAAATTGCTCAGACAGTTTTCAATCCATTCCTGCTTTATTCTTCCTAAAATTAAGTTATTCTGACTTGAAGAGTTGCACATCATGGAGAAATTGGCTTTTGATGTTTCCCTGAGCTCTTCACACCAACTTTTAAAAAATAAACCCTGCTCAGTTTTTACTCATTTATACCAGTATTGACTTTAGTGGGAGATAATCTCGAGGGTAGATTTGGTTCATGTTTCAACCTTGCTTTTAAAGGTCAATGCAGATAAATACCTAATGCAAACTTTAGAAGATCTTAAGTTCTGGGGATACAAAGATGAGAAGCCCCTGAATCTGCCTTGAAGGGGCTCCCCGGGTCTCAAGGGGGAACCAAAACCTCAATAAACAACCACAGTGATTCGGATTCCCTCATGGGCCCATCAGGCACCCCCCACCCCAGAAGATGCAAGGTGAAAGGTATGGAAGGGGTGCCAAGTTCCATGAAGGGACTGGAAAACAAGGCATGTGGGAAAACAATTCGAATCAGAGGAAAGATCAAGTGCAAAAGTCCTGAGGCAGGAGCTTGCCTGGAATACTCTGAGAAAGCTAGGAACCATCTGTAGCTGGAACAGAGTGAGCGAGGGAGAGAGTGTTAAGAGGATGGAATCAGGGAAGCAGTTGGGGGATGGGATGCGGGTCAGGTGGGACCTTAGGGAGGATTTTGGCTTCACCTTGGTCTGGGATGGGAGCTGCTGGGGTTTCTAGGCAGAGGGGTGACTTACATTGTGTAAAAGACTTTCTTGGGATGCTTTGCAAAGAGTAGAGCATAGGGGCCAGTGGTGAAGACAGGAAGCTGTTAGATCCTTGTGAATAGACTAGCTGAGTAGTAATGGCAGCTTGGCCTCTGGCTCTGTTTTGCAGGGAGCACCGACAGAATTTCAGAAGACTAGTAAGGCTGCAAGTTACAACTTGAGACACTGAATGGATAGTTTCCAGCCACGGGAGCTGTTAGGTGGGAGGTTGGCACCAGGAGTTTCGTTCTGGACATGTCACGTTTGAGGAGCCAATCAAATGCATCCATGTGGGGACAGCAAGAAGCCAGTTGGAGACATAATGCTGGCATTGAGGAGAAAACTCCACACCAGATCTATTGGGCAGCGTAGACTCGATTAGTTCAGTACCTGGCATACAGTAGGAATTCAATAAATGGCAAATGCATAAATGCCATGGCTTACATCAGCACAAATGTCTGTGTACCACTGCATAAAGAGCCAGATCTTCACACCCTACTAATGATGGGTCAGTAAGAGTTTCAGTAAGAGAAGAAAAGTATTTTTTTTCTTATTCCAAATGATCTGCAAAATTAAGAAGTGTGGTTTCACTTAGGTTGTTTTCTATCTCCAAGATAACATTAATAAACAAATTTGAAATCATACAAGTATGAACGTAAATTATTTACAGTGTACTTGAAGAGCTCAGAAGGGCTTTGTAAGCTAAATAATTTATAAACTCATAGAAGGAGTTTCTTTTTTCACTAATTAAGGGTGAAAATTTTACCAATAAATCATGAGAGGTTTCGGGAAGCACACAGACTGGAGATCAATTCTGTACAACAAACATTTACTGAAAAACTACTATGTCCCGGGCACTTAGCTAGAGACGAGTCGTTCAAAGATCTGCATGATGGTGTTTTCACTTTAAAGGAGATGCCTGCGGCCTGGGGGAAATGGTATCCTTAGGGCCAAGCGTCAGGACTACAGCAGACATTGGTGGTGTTCAATGTCTGAGCACCACTGAGTTCAGATGCTCAGTTTTGCAGGGGCACAGTGGGATGGCAAGTCCCCACCCCCTTGAGGAAAGGCATGACCCTGTGAGTGCTCTAGCCAAAGAAACGTAAACAAAAGCTACCTGTGTTACTTCGAAGTGGAAGCCTTAAGAGGCAGTAAGTGACTTGCCATTGTTATGGGCTGAATGTCTGGGCTCCCCAAAATTCATACATTGAAATGTAATCTCCAATGTTTTGGCATATTAAGAGGTGTAGCCATTGGGAGGTGAGTAGGTCATGAGGGTGGCAGCCTCCCAAATACGATTAGTGCCTTCATAAGAAGAGACCAGAAAGCTAGCTCCCTCCCTTTCTACCACTTGAGGGTACCCTGAGAAATCTGCAGCCTGCAACCCAGAAGACTCTGGCTCTCCCCAGAACTCAACCATTCTGGCACCCTGATCTCAGACATCCGGCATCCAGAACCATGAAACAGAAGGGTTCTGACGATGCCTGAACTGACAAAGCCAGCGATGTTTGGTCCACTGTTGAAGTGACACGGGTCCGTGTGGAAGGGTTGCTTCCTTCCACCCGGGTCCATTGGTGACTGCTGTGAGCAGACCGTCCATACCCTGGGGAGATGACCTGCTGGATCACCAGCATGAATAGGAAATAAACTTGTGTGCGTTAAGCCACTGATATTGAGGGATTTTTAGCTACTACACAGTCTATCCCATCCTAAATGATACCAGCCCTATTCTGACAAAGGAGACCCCCGTGGTGAATTTCCATGTTCCAAACACCCCTTTCATCCCCCATGCTCTGGGTTATCCATCTCTATTTTAAAATATAATTTCTGTCCTGTGTTTCCCAAATCACTTTTCTAGGCTCATGTATAGAAACAAAGCCTTAGATCCAGACCATCAAATCCTTTTCTCCATTCCTCAATTTATTTAAAAATGCCCCTTTCTAGTTAGAATCATATCTTTCTATCCCCAATTGCCTTTCTCCTTCCACCACCTATATGCTTTTCTGTGCAAGCCATAGCCATCACCAGAAGCAAATTTGTACCTGTTAATTTCACGAGCATTTCCACGTAGGTGAGAAGAATAGAGGTCAAGAGAGTCGTGCAAACCCTGCATTGCCTTGGACGGAGGCACTGAGCCCGGACCTCAGCAAAGGTTACGAATGCCTGTGTGTTAAGGGCCTTCCACGGACAAGCAGGTTAGCAAAACCATGAAAAACATACTGTCTTGGGGCGCCTGGGTGGCTCCGTCGGTTAAGTGTCTGACTTCGGCTCAGGTCATGATCTCACGGTTCGTGGGTTTGAGCCCCACGTCGGGCTCTGTGCTGACAGCCCAGAGCCTGGAGCCTGTTTCAGATTCTGTGTCTCCCTCTCTCTCTGACCCTCCCCTGCTCACGGTGCCTGTCTCTCTCTCAGAAATAAATAAAACACTAAAAAAAAAAAAGTACTATCTCTGTGTGTTTTGTTGCCTGCGATCTTTCTAGGGCCTAGAAAGTGGGCAGCACAGAGCCCATGCTAATCGAACCCCGTGATGGGAGGGAAGGAAGGAAGAAAGAGAGGGAGGGAGGAAAGGAGGGAGGGGAGGAGGGTGGTAAAAGGCAAGGGAGGAGAGGGAGACGGAAACAGGGAGAAATAAAGAAGTGCAAGGGCAGAGGCGGGCGAGCGTGAGGTGAGGGGGCCCTGGGGGGTCCGGGAGGAATGACAGAAGACGGAAGAGGAACAAGGGGGGGAAGGCTTCCTGGAGAACAGAATAAAACAAAAGCCGCAAGATACTTTTCTTAAACAGCTCTGGGAAAGTTCCACCATCATTAATTTCAGACCATACGAAGAATTTCTGCGCAGGTCAGCAGTCGTTCTAATGGTTTGGAAAACCTACGTGGGATCAAGGGCAAATGCTACCTACAGCGAAGGTACTGGATGTTTCCTTAAGAGCAACCAGGTGGCATTTCAACGGTCATGGTAGACTGAATTGGGAAAGGTCAAGGCGAAGAGAAATAAGAGAAAATGTGCTCGTAGCAGTGGAGGGGCCAAGACAGGACAGTGGAGGGGGCCATGGAGGGCTTGAGCCTGGCTCCGACCAGATGAAATCCATTATCCTCAAAAGTCAGCTCAAGAAGCAGTAGAAAAATATCTTTGTCTTTATTAATTGACATCTTCTTGATTTAAGAAAATATGACTTGAAGCTACTTACTTTTCAAAACCGCTATTTATATCGATCTGCAATGCAACCTGAAGAACAGCGTTCTCTCTACAAAAGTCCAGCTTCGGGACAAATTCCATCACCACTTAACCAGCTTGCTCTGGTACTGGATTTTAAAGCAGACCTCGGCTAGGAGTGAATTATTCATTTCCAGCATCAGCACCAAACAAAATACAGGGCTCCCAGGCTCAGCTGCCCCTCCCCCAGCTCCAACGTGGGAGATGTTACTATTTGTGGAGTTCGACCACTGGCCTGTGCATTCGCTGATTACAACACACAATATCAATTTTCACATATCTTCCTGGAGACAAGAGAAACCCTAACTGGTTTAAGATGAGTTTTGACTGTAAGGATAGGAAATCCAAAATAGCACTGAGGGAAAGTTCTTAAGTCTGGTGCTCAGCGCGGAGGGTTGACACGGAGGCTCCAGAGTGCAAGGTTCCAGGCTCCCTCTGTCTTGTTCCTCCCCCATGCACAGTTGCTATTCCCATGATCACCTCTTGGTCCAAAATGGTTGCTGGAGCTCCAGCTGTTACATCCACATTCCAGCCATGAGGAAGGAATGGAGGGAAAGGCCAAGAAGTACCCACTACCTCCCTTTTAATACATTTCCCAGAAGTTGTCACTGACTCTTACAACTAATTGGACAAGAAGTCAGGTTCATGGTCCCACTTAGGAGAAAGGGAAGCTGGAAAATCTTGCTTTATTTGGGGCTTCCACAAGCCACTCAACAATTAGAGGTCAATTACTAGGGAGTAAGGGGGGATGAGCACTGAGGGATAATTGCCACTTCCACCTACTCCAATATGGTTTATGCCAGATTTTAATTTGTCTTACTCTGCCTCTTCTCAAGTGCTAAGAAAAATAATGAGATATATAAAGTTTTCTGAAACCATGAAACCGAACTCATTTACCTTTATAATTTTCTATTAATCTACTACCAGAATTCATTTTACATTTAATTCCAGCCTCTAACACTTTAATGCCATCTCTTTAGTCTTTACACATTAGTGGTCTCAGCCTTGTCAGACTTTTTCATCTCCTTTATGTTCATTTATTTTAACTTTTAGTGGTCTTCTAGCCAATCCTTTATCCTTTTTATTACAAGAGCATGAAATTTTATAATCCCCTAGAGCTTTGTTAGTCAGCTGCTACAAGGTTCTTAACCTTCACTAATTTATTCCCTCATTTTTGACTTTCAGATCTGAAGCATGCCTTAATATTTTGTTTTTGAATACGAAAGTAACTTTTATTAAGTAGGTTTATTGCATTAATAGATTTTTATTTCAGTTTTTACAGTTATATTTAAGTTCTCTGCTAGTTATGCTGCAGATCGCTTTAATAACAATTTATAATGCTATGTAATATAATTTATATTTTAATATCATAAAAATGTACATAAGATAATAAAGCAAGAGCCATTTTATAAAACTTTACCTGGAAACCATTTCAAATAAGCATGTATTTTTTAACTTCCAAGTAAACAATTTTATTGATATTTATTATAATAGAAGACTCCCTAAAACAAGAATAGCTTCTCTTTTTAAGAAAAAATAATAATAAAGACAGTGCCCCTTAAAATACCGCCTATGTTTTGATCTTTTATCTGCCTCATCCCTCCTTCTGTTTTCGCTTCTCAAAGGCAGAGAGGGGACTGTTTTTCCTTCTTCGTACAATTACATGAATGATCAATACCCAGCTGTGAACATTTCTAATTCACGTTACAACAGCAAGAACAATCATGTCGGCATTAACTGAGATATATATGTGACAATAAAATAATACTAATAATTATAAAGCACTCTCTCCTCCTCCGTTGCAAATCTGGCAGGGATTATAGAAAGACTGATCAAAATGCAAATGTTAAGCATAAATTGTGCAGCGGGAGAAGGAAAAACTAGACCGTGAACTTGAGGACCTTAAACCTTCTAGGCTTTTACATGAGACCGATACAAGGGGGAAAAATTGGTCACCAGAGGGTTGGACTCAGATAGTTTTTCTCCACAGGCAAGAACCTGTAACTCCATCAGTGAACATGTCTACCTAACAACCGCACTCTCCTCCCCACGCCCCCCCCCCCAAAAAAAACCTCAGTGACTGACAAGAACTTTTATTTCGTTCCTGAGTCTACAAAGTAGCAGTTGGGGGTGGGAGGGTCTGCTGATGCAGGCAAGCCTGTTAGATCTTGACCAGGCGTCCCTGATGAGACTTGATGGGTTTCTCAGTGGGCTGGGGTCTGGCTGGCGGCTGGACAGCACCCCTCAGCTCTTGTCCACATGGTCTCTCACCCCCCAGCACTCTAGCTCAAGCTCACTCAAAGGGCAACAGAGTCCAAGAGCAGCAAGAAGCCAAGCCCATACGTGGATGCTTTCCAAGCTTCCCCTTGATTAGTGCCTGCTGATGCCCCACTATCTAAATTAGGTCAAGTTCCCAACCCAGATGCAAGTGGGGAGTGGGGAAACAGACTTCACTTCTTTACGGGGGGGGGGGGAGGAGGGGATAATTGTGAACAATTCGTAATCGTTTGATAAACACATTGCATGCAGCATTATCCACAACCTTTGCTCTCGGGTCTTAAATCCCTACGGCCGATTCTTCACTTAGCTGATGAGTGTTCCTTTGTGCCAAGCCCTGTTGTAAAAGTAGTGACCAAAATAAAAACTGTGGCCTCCTGAAGCTTACATTCTGGGGGGACCTCCTCTTTCTTTGACCAATATTTGGGACCACAGTCAATGTCCCTTCCTCCTACAGTCAGTAATAGACCTCCGTGGGTTTTCCCCATTTGATATCGCTTCCGTTTTCTTCAGGCATTAGCCTCTTCCATTTCCCTTTG
Organism: Hyaena hyaena; assembly: GCF_003009895.1. Taxonomy (NCBI): domain Eukaryota; kingdom Metazoa; phylum Chordata; class Mammalia; order Carnivora; family Hyaenidae; genus Hyaena; species Hyaena hyaena. The sequence goes on from NW_024080674.1 coordinate 2,254,268, forward strand.
GGAATTTCTGTCTCCCAGGGGACTGTCAAACACGAAGCCTCTCCTGCCACATATATGTCCATGGGATCCAGTCTGGCCAATCAGAATACCTCATTCTGGACATGACAGTGGGTCCAGGATGGGCAAATGAGCCAGGCAGGACCAACCAGAGACATTCTCAGGAACTAGAATCAGGTGCGTGGGTGGCTGGGTCGCTTGGGCATCCAACTTTGGCTCAGGTCATGATCTCATAGTTCATGGGTTCCAGCCCCATATGAGGCTCTGTGCTCACAGCTCAGAGCCTGGAGCCTACTTCGAATTCTGTGTCTCATTCTCTCTCTGCCTCTCGCCACTTGAGCTCTCTGTCTCTCAAAAATAAATAAATGTAAAAAATTTTAAAAAAAGAAAAGAAAATCTAGAATCTTGGAATGAGCACTGGTGTTGTGTGTAAGCGATGAATCACAGGAATCTACCCCCAAAACCAAGAGCGCACCGTATACACTGTATGTTAGCCAACTTGACAATAAAATGAACTGTCAAAAAAAATTTTTTTTAACTGAGATTTATAAAAAAAAGAAAATCTAGAATCTTTATCTACAGATACAATGTGAGCTAGCAACGCCAATAATCTTAGATACCCCATGAGAATAAATCAACTCGAAAAATAAAGAGAGAAATAAATCAATGAGAGAAAGTAAGGAATGAAAGAATCCCAGTGATGTCATCTGAACTCCTGGAAACTACCACGCCTAAAGCCACTTCTACTTCACCTCCTGGTTATATAAATCAATGGCTTATCAAGTATGAGTTGGGTTTTTGTCATCTACAACCAAATGAGTTGTAACCAATCCAACCTTCGAGAATTTAACACAGCTGTCCCAACCTCCCAAAGCCAGCTAGAGTCCTCAAAAGCCACACGTACTGTTTACAGGACACTGTGAAATACACAAATTCTACCATATATAGAGCAATCAATTAGGCAGAAAATAACTACACACTACAGCTACACTGGAACACCATAAAGGCAACTTTTATCCTTAAAAAAGTTATTAAACTAAATAAGGTCTGCAATTTCCAACTTTGTAACAATCATTTGATTCTTGCTCATCTAGTGGGTCACTTAAAGCTGGTACTCACAGACAGACTCAAGAAAGATTTACCGGAAGGAAAATAAAATTGAACAAAATTGTATCTGGTGGGTCATTTTTTCCCTACAAAGTCAAAAAAGACTAGCTTCTGCCCAGGTCACGGAAAACTCCAATGATCCTTTGGACCACCAACTGAACCTTTTCCGGAAGTAATATTAGAGATTACATTAAAATAGCCATCCTAAGTTCTATTCGTTTCTAGCCGCCTTGCCAAGGAACACCAAGCCATTCGAATGGTAGCCTTCTGGAGTATATTCCCCAAATTATTACCTAACCTAGTCTTTCTCAGATGTGACCTATGGAATGTAACACACACACACACACACACACACACACACACACACAGGTTAAAGGCTCTGGAAAGGAGGCTGTTTAACTTTGTCTGACCTTGCATTTCCCAAACTTATTTGACCCCAGAATATCTTTTTTTTTTTTAGCATGTCACACTTATTAATGTTCATGAAAATAGTTGTCCATGTTGTAGATACTAATCTACCATCTGAAATAGGGGCTGGCAAACTTTTTCCATAAGGGACTGAAGAATAAATAGTGTAGGCTTTGCAGCCATGCCATGTCTGTCCCAACTATTCAGCTTGGTCACTGCAGTGGGGCAGCAGCCATAGACCATATGTAAACAATGGACATGGCTATGTTCAAATAAAACTTTATTTATAAAAACAGATGGAGGGCCAGATTTGGCCTGTGGGATATAGTTTATTGGCCTATGTCTAACCCAACAGGAGATACCAAGCCTAGAAGAGAGCGAATAAGACCATGGACTTAGAATCAAGGTTGGGAGCACCTGGGTGGCTCAGTCAGTTAAACAGCCCGCTTCGGTTCAGGTCATGATCTCATGGTCCATGGGATTGAGCCCTGTGTTGGGCTTTGTGTTGACAGCTCAGAGCCAAGAGCCTGCTTCGGATTCTGTGTCTCCCTCTCTCTCTGCCCCTCCCCTGCTCACACTCTGTGTGTGTCTCTCTCTCTTACTCTCTCAAAATAATAAATGAACATTAAAAATTTTTTTAAAAAAGGAACCAATGTTGGGGTCCCAGCTTCATGCACAGGCTACATAGCCTTGAACAACTTAACTGACCTCAAAAATCTGTTTCCAAGTATAAAATGAAGAGTGAGTGTACTTCCACATACCTATTGAGTTTATATTTCTACATGAGTTCTGAGTGGGTGATGTGTAAATTATATGTATATGTAATTTTAAAAAGTGGTTACTTCAACACATGGACCAGCAAGGCAGGACAGTGAAAAGATTCATAAACCCAAGTCATGCAGCAAACACAGCCCTCAGATCCAAGGATGGCAGATTTAAAAAAATAAGCCTCCTAGGAATTCATGAAGTTTGGGGAGACAGTTCTGAACCTCCAGCATATGCAGTGAGGCTCCAGCCTATCATATCGGAAGCCACATTTGGGTTCATAGCGTGTCTAAAGAGACAAAGGAAAGCTGCCGTCCGGCTCACTCACAAACACGTATTTTTGCTATTTGATTTTCAACACAGCCTCTGATGAGCAGGTAGCCAGTGGAAGGTTCTGCTTCCCTGGTCTTGGTAGGACAAAATGAAGACCTGTCCTTTGTTTCTAAAGGACTGGAATTTTCTCCCCAAATGTTTGCTCTCATAAAGTTTTCTTTACACTCATTCTGGCAGAATTCTATTTTTATTTCGCCACATGAACTGTGTTCATAATTTCAATTTTTACTGCATAATGGGGAGAGGTCTTTTCCATTCATTCAATTTTTTTATACATATATATATGCAGAGATGACAGAAGAAAAGAGATAAAATGCTCAAATCCCTCCAGAATTCCCCTTTGGCTCCACAGGGACCTAACATTTATCATGATTAATATTTTTCCTTAAAAAAAAAAAGAAATGAACATTTCTTTGTCAGGTAGAGGCTTTTAGTCATCCTGACACCAGGCTTTCACGCAGCAAAAATATTACTAATACTATTTTCCCTCTGAAGTGCATTTGTTATCAATATGCACTTAAACTGGTGATCAAGTCTGCTAGAAAAGGCACCTGCTCTGCATTTTCTATCTGTTTAATACCTTAGGGATACATCACTTAATAATTTAGTGCTAAACCATTTAGCATTTTAGCCCATCATTGCTTATATTACACACAGGATTTCAGTAATGTCTGATAAAATTATGTGTTAGCTGCCTTATGTGTGTGTAAAACTTAATAAGTCTTCTTTACCCCCTCAAGTTTAATAACTGATTTTCTTACATTTATGGATGTGAAATTTTATTGCTCATGGATATAGTTTGAACCTAAATCTTCATATCTTATAAATTGATTTTTAGTTTCCTTTTTGACCTTATGAATTTCAATCAGACATTGACCTCTTGTTGCTCATGAATCTGACTGATTTAATGCCTTATAACAATAATAGTGGAGAAAAGCATTATCATAAGAGCCCACGGGGTTTGCAGAAACCCATAACTAGATCTTGGGGGCCTCAAGCAATAATAATTCTTGACCTAAGACCATTCTCTAAAGCCGGCATTCTTTACTACACTGGCACATCCCTGTGGCTGCTTAACTAGGGAGAGCAATGGGTAAGTCTCAAAAGGAGATTGGCTAAAATTGTTTCAAAGACATAGCCTTGAACAAAAACCAGTAATAGGAAAGGTGCAGAAAGCTAATTTTATCTCAAATTTATCATGAATGGAAAGAAAAGAGAAAAAACAAACTAGAACTGTCTATGGTGGTGGAGGGAGGCATTTTAAAGACTGTAACTTGAGAAAAACATGAAAAATTAATAGGAATTGTCTTAACAGGCTGTATTGTTACTGCTCTGCCTCATATTGTGACTGCTGAGTCTATAGTATAATGCAAGAGTTGAAGGATTGTTCCTTTGTTTCCCCAGCTCTGCTAATTTAATTTAATTGGTTTACTGAATAACTGGGTGTTGATGTTCATTATTCCTTATTAAGAAAGACTTTTAAACCCAAAACAAAAGCAGCTCCCCTTTTCTTGTTCTTTCTTTTCATTAGGAACGCAAGGGTCCAACTTCTTCCTGCACAGTGATCAACACTTCTCAAAAGATGTGGGCTTACCCAAGAGCTTCCCCTCCATGATTCATTCTCTCACAAATCCAAAACCCTCCAAAGTGCTACAATGGAATGCTGGCAGTGGAATGCTGACTAAAACGGAAAATTACTTGGGGAGAAGAAATCTTTTCTGCCGAGAGAACTGGAGTAGATGCCCTATTTAGCACACTTGCTCTGTAGGTAACTGTTAAAAAAGAAAAGGAAAGCAGACCTTCAAATATCTTTCTCTGAATGAGCCCCACCTCAAATCCTAGATGGAGTTCAACTATTGAGATTTCTTTTTTTTTTTTCATTTTTATTTATTTCTAGGAGAGAGAGAGAGAGAGACAGCGTGAGCAGGTCAGAGAGAGAGGGAGTCACAGACTGAAACAGGCTCCAGGCTCCGAGCTGGCAGTCAGCACAGAGCCCGATGCGGGGCTGAAACCCACGAACCGCGAGATCATGACCTAAGCGAAAGTCGGACACTTAACCGACTAAGTCACCCAGGCGCCCCTATTGAGATTTCAAAGTACCTAAGACGCTAATACTCATGGCCCATTTCATCCACCGTACTACTGGAGACTCAGAATGACAGTCCTTGATTCTGTTCCTGGAGATTTCCAATTCTCCTCCCAAGCACCGGACAGGACTATGCTTTCCCGCCCATGTGGCTACTTTGGCCAATGAAATGTGAGCAAAGGCATTCACAAGTCAATGCTCAGTTAATTCCCCAATGTCCTCTTCTACCTGGACACGTCTGCAGGAATTTCTTATCCGCAGGTAGAGAGCAGAGTCATTGAAGTCTACCTTGAAAAGTTGTGCAAACCATCGCAGATTTTACAGGAGCAAGAAATTAATATCTAATCCAAGGAGGTCTTGGCATTGAAGCCTGTTGTGACTACACCATCTACCCTTTCTTAATCTTCATTTTCGGGAGAAGAGATCCTCTGAATAAGGGAAACAGGGAGTGGGATGCATGGAATGGAGGTAGAAATGGCTACTGGATCCCAAATGGCAGCCCTATTGGTGATGAATCTTTAAGCTGAAACGTTGCTGCAAAAGGATCCTATGGAAGGAGAACGCAAAGAAAAATAAATATTTGCAATCAGGAGTCATGAACACATCAGAGCGCATTAGCAAATCTTTTCCACCAAAAGGATTGGGGTCCTAAGGTAAAAAAAGAGCAAAGGAAGGTCATCAGTTCAGAAGTCAAGGAATGACATCGCTAAGAAAACCAGGGGAAGTTGTAAGGAAAATGAGAAGGAATGAAAGCACATGTATTTCACCATTTCATCCACCTAACTTTCTAACTGGTTTTCCAGTGTCTTCTGTGTGAAGGCAGAACTCAGAGTTACCACAGGCTCCCTAAAAGAACTCGGCAGTCAGTGGCTCATTGATCCCTTGAACCAATGTTTTTGTTCAAAGACTGAGGCCTGCACATGTTCACACCGTGCCATCAGGGGCTCTCAACTGACGCTGGCCTCCAGCCTCGCATCACAGAAAGGCGTCAGGCTGAGGAGTCCATTCCCGAGTGTTCATAGCACCAGGAGGTCTGTACAGTATGAGTGAGTGTCCCTCACCTGTTCCATCTTCTGTGACATGACAGACCAGGAGGCTCCGGGCTGACCCCCGCTCTTTCAAAGGGGGTCAGACTAGTGGGGGAAACATCTCCATGAGAAGAAACTGTTGTTTTCAGAAAGGGAGATGGCCCAGAGCCACCAGAAACTACAAATGCCACTCCAGCCTCAAAACTATTCACGTCAATAGCAATAAAGGATGCTTTCTTCTCCCTTTTACTTTTACTCTTTAATTGCTTAAATTTTTCAAGTGCACACGCTGCCTCTGACATTACATAAAAAGACGAAAATCACATGACCTTCTTTCAGAGTCAGTTGTTTTCATCCCTAAGATTATATTCTAAGCTTAAAAAAAAAAAATCTCATAATCAGACACAGTCAAATCAGTGGCTTGAGGTCTTGAAATTTGACCATCTATTCCAAAGTTACGTGAACGCCTCTACAATAATATCCTGAGGTGGGGGGTTAGGGGGTAGATTCAGTGACTTTTCTAAGCTACATCAAATTATTTGCAGAAGATGAGACACAAAGTACGAATCGATCAATCAGTATTGTTTCTCCTGGTCATCTAAGGGCCTCTCCCAGTTCTATTTTCTAGGTTTCATTGGAAATGAATTCTTTGGGGGAAATCTCATGGTTTCCTAGAATCTTTGTTGTTGTTATTCTTTCTTCATTTCCTTTCCTGTTAAGCCATATTACTCGTAATAGCAGAGCGCTAGCTGACTATATAAATTTGCCCCTGTTTATCCTATAGTTTCCTGTCAAAGCAAATCACCCTGCTTTGCATTAGAGCTTGGAAATTAAGTTGCGGGAGAGGAAGTCCCCTAGTTAGGGCAAACCAGAGTGGCATCTTCATACCCAAAGGAACGCACACTCAGGACACCTCCCTTCGGGACAATTAGGCAACTGCGGAGTGGGGAGGAAGACATTTTCGAAAGTGCATTTATATAGCCAGCCCGGTTTCTTAAATATAAAAACATCCGCTTTTTAAAGATCTTACCTTATGAAGGTCGAGCCTGTAACAGTTCATTCTCACTGATGCCGTTAACATAACTAAGGAGAAAAATTCATTTCCTTCGTAGCTTCCTCTACCACAGGGTCATAATCTTAAGTGGAACTCAAATCGCTAAGAGATTCTCTCTTAAAATAGAGAAAGTACAGAAATAGGCGCCAGTGATTATGGCTCCAGTTCTTAATCTCTAATATCACTTCCATATTTCCCAGAACACTTTACATTTATCTCGGGTTAATAGTCATAAATATCATTGAGTGTCTGTTAGGAACTATCAGTTGCTAGGCCCTGGATATGCATTATCTTTTTTTCAATCCAAAAGCTATGCGTTTTTGTGCTCATTTTACAGATATCACAACTGAGATTCAATGAAGTAATTTGCCAATTACAATTCACTATTTTTTCCAAATGTACAGTAACATGTACACATTAACTCTTAAACTTAAAAAAAATGCACATTTCATACATGCACTATATAAAATCTGTCTCTCATGCTACCCATGACGTATGCACCCAGTTAGGAAAACTCAAGGGGAAGAAAACAGAAAACATCTGCTGAACACCTCGACATGCCGAGTCCGGTGTTTGTGCTTTCCAGGTTGCCTTTCTGGTCTGCACAAACGCAGTCAGGTTATGTTTGTCACAACAGAGGCAGAGCTAGGACTCGAGCTCCGGTCTCTCTGAGATGGGTCTATGTGGGGGGTGACCATTGCCACCTACACGCCCTGAACTCAGCCGTGTAAACTACAGTCCCAGCCCTTCCACTCTCCTGCTGTGTGACCTTAGACAAACTGGTGAAACAAACTTATTTACATTTCTCATAATAATAGAGCCCACCTTGTACTGCTGCTGTTTCCCTGAAAATCAAATGAGGAAGCGCACAGAAGCAGCGTGTGACGTAGAGCAAGCGCTTATGGTGGCCAGCCTCCGGGGTAGCCCCAGGGACGCCAGCCTCTTGATGTCACCAGGAGAGGGGCGTCTATGCCCCTCTCCTGGGAAACAGGCAACAGATGTACAGAGTCCTGTGGAAGCAACTGCATGTGGTTTCAGAGCCTGGGTCACAAAGACTTAGCAGCCTCTGCCTTACTCTCCGCTCAGTCTGGGCGAAGCTATCCATCATGCTGTGGAGACAGACAGATTTCGGGAAGGACCAGAGGGACAGGAGCGGAGACCTCCCTGCTAAGAGCCAGCACCGGCCTGCAGGCCACGTGCGTGGACCCTCTTAGAAACGAACACTCTTGTTCACTAGTGTCAAGCCCTCAGACTGCAGTCTTGTGAGAGACATCAAACCAGACTGACCAGCTAATCCACTTCTGAATTCTTAACCCAAGGGAACCATGAGGTAATAAATGTTTATTGTTGTTCTAAGCTACTGAGGTCCGGAGTAATTTGTTCTGCATCCATAGGTACCTGTTACAGCGCTCCAAAATCCTTAAGCCACTCGCAGAAACCAAAGTTCACGTTCATTCTGCTTCACCAGGAAACTTCCCTCCCTGAAGGAAAGCTTGGTTACTTCTGCAGGAGATTTTAAGCCCTCCAGCAGAGGGTGGGAGATGCAGGAAGGGGGCTGGGGATTTTAGGGGTGGGGGCTCTGCGTGGCGCTATTCAGACGACCACGTGCCTTATTCACATGCACACAGGATCACAGTTATTGAGAGGTTAAGATTCCCCTTACTACCACCACCAGCTGGAGATACCTGCCCCAACACCACCACAAATCAGTATCTGTTTTCTGTATCTATTTGCTCAGATCCCTGATATGCCTTCTGTCCCCATCGTTCCTTGGGGAACCAAGCTGCTCACTACCTTGTTTCTTTTCTCTGATTTCTCCCCGCCACACAAAAACAACGAATGAGAAGCACTCAAAGCAATATTTCGAGTAAAGAATATGGCGGATCTTTCCCATCGGAGGGGCACAGGGAGCAGGAACGGGCTTAATATTTTTGTTCTAACGAAACCTGTGGTAGTAACACCCCCGTGCAGCCCCCACGGCCACATCAAAATGAATCGCCATCTCATCAACCCACCCAAGCTCTCAAGGTTCTGTGGCCCTGTACAAAACTGCCCATCTATTGTTCCAGAAAAATTTCACAACTGTGGACAGAAAAAAAAATTCCCTTGTTTTTTTCTTCCCCAGGTCCTAGTGATGAATGGATCAACTTCTCTCCTGTCCTGCTTTAAATGGAAGGATATGTAGGGGAATAAGTGGTCAAAAATCTGGCATCCAGACACTCTGTCTATGGCATTCCCTGGTGATGGGACCGTAATGGACCACGTTGGAGCTGGTTTTGTGACACAATGATTTTGCATCAAGCACTAACGTCACACAGACTTTAGACCCTGGTGCACATGTTAGATGCACTCTCACTGTAAGGTAGAAGGTCAAGGGGGCAATACTTGGGGCAAGAGAGTAAAGGGAATGGAAGTGCCAACGTACTGCCAATTTAGGAACCAGGAACCCATTCTTGTCAACTCGAGCATCAAACGAAGCAAATATGTGTTGAGCACCTACTATGTGCCAGGCTCTGGGCTAGGTTGCTTTTGCGTATGTTATTATCCCCTAAGTCCGCAGAGCAAACCTATCTATTAGCACCTGCTGTGTTCACAGAACGGCAGAAACTAGGAGTGGGCCATCTTGTTTGGGAAACAAGTCGCGTCGGGAGAGGGCTGTGCCCATTTACCCCACGCTGTGCGTGGCTGTCCTCACACTGCCCCAGCCTCGTGGAGGAGTTGGAACAGAGGCTGTGTCCCATCCCACAGACTGTGTGTCCCTCCAAAGTTCCCTGACGTCCTAGCCCGCCAGTATGATTGTATCTGGGGAACGTATATTGAGGCAATAATTAGGGTTAAATGAAGTCATGAGAGTGGAGCCCCGCAAGAAGGAGAGGTCTTTCCCTCTCCGTCCTTCTCAGTCCCCAACCCCGGCCCCCACATGAGGACCGGGGAGGGGGGGGGCAGTCATCCGCCAGTCAGGAAGGCGGCTCTCATCAGGACCCGAGCACGCTGGCACCTTGACCCCACTTCCAGCCTCCACAGCTGTGGGAAAATTAAATTCTGTTGTTGAAGCCCCGCTCCCGTCTATGGTATTTTGTTGTGCCAGCCTGAGCTCACGAACATGCCCACAAAACCTGAAATAGTTACTATCTAGCCCTTTTCAGAAAAGGTGTGCAGACCTAGGGAAACCTTCAAGGCAAGACAGAAAACCCTGAGAACCTTCTCCACCCCCCTCATTTACGGCAGGGAAATCCGTTGTTCGCTGCCAGTAGGATGGTCTGGTTTGAGGAACCAGATCGATGCTTCTGCATTTTCCTTCTGCTTCTGTTGTTAGTCCCCAGCAGTTCCCAAAATGCAGGGAGCATAAGAGAAACCTGGAACGGAACATGCACAGAACTGAACTCCAGGTTCACAACCCCTTCCCAAACCTGCTCCACGGCACCCCACCCACCCCCAGCCACCTGGTTCACCGCTCCAGTTCTCACACTGAAACCCCTGGCGTCTTCCCAGACTCCTCTTTCTCTTTCAACCTCCCGCCACCCAACTCAGCAGCAGCCAAGCCTCCCTCCAAAGTCAGTCCAGAATCTAGCCCCTCTCAGATGGCCACGGCCTCGGCCACCATTCTATCTCCATCCAGGCTCTGCCTCCACCCTTTGGTGTTCTCTGTTAAACCGGAAGTCAGATGGCGCCCGTGTTCTCCTCAGACCCTCCGCAGGACCCGGGTCACGCTCCAAGTGACAAGCTGGTGCCCCATCTGCTCCCCTCTCCCTCGGCAGCTCCAGCTATTCTCCCACATACTCACTCTACTGACCTCTCGCTGCTCCTCAGACATGTGAGGTACCATCTTGCTTTTGTGAGAATGCTTGTCCTTTGCATGCCACTTGGCTCTCTCATCAGTGATCAAGCCTCCATCACCTTCTCTGTACTTCTCCCACCAGCACCTTATTTACAGCCTGAACTGCTGAGGGAATGTGACTAACTCATCCAAGCTCTCCAACTCCCACCAATGAAATGACAGAGCAAACAAGAACTCAGGGTGACTTTGGGGAATAAATAAGATAATGTGGGCACAGACATTCTGTCACCTGTAAATCTCTAAACCAGGAATTGGCACATATTCTTTGCAAAGGGCCAGATACTAAATATTTTTATATTTCCTGGGTCGTATAGTTTGTCCCAACTATGCAATTTCTGTCATTGTAGTACAAAACAGCCATAGACAATACCTACAAAATGGGTGTGGCTATTTACCAATAAATCTTTATTTACAAAAAAAGTGATGGGCCAGACTTGTCCCACGGGCTGTAGTGTACAGATGTTATTCCAAACAGTTGCTTACTGTTATTATTGGTAATGAGAAAGGAAATACATCAACATGATAACCAAAGGGCTGAATAACCTGTACACTAAAAACTATAGAAACCTTATTAATAAGTTGAAGAAGACACCAAAAAAGTGGAAAAAATTCCATGCTCATGGATTGAAGAACAAATATTGTTAAAATGTCAATACTACCCAAAGCAATCTACATATTCAATGCAATCCCTATCAAAATAACACCAGTATTCTTCACAGAGCTAAAACAAACAATTCTAAAAGTTGTATGGAACCAGAGGCCCCTGGGTGGCTCATCCAACTTCGGCTCAGGTCAAGATCTCATGGTTCATGGGTTCAAGCCCCGCATCGGGCTCTGTGCTGACAGCTAGCTCAGAGCCTGGAACCTGCTTCAGATTCTGTATCTCCCTCCCTCCCTCCCTCTCTCTCTCTCTCTCTGACCCTCCCTTGCTCATGCTGTCTCTCTCTTTCAAAAATAAATAAAACATTTTAAAAAATTGCTTTAATAAATAAATAAATAAAATTTGTATGGAACCAGAAAAGACCTCGAAGAGCCAAAGTATTGTTGAAAAAGAAAACCAAAGCTGGAGGCATCATAATCCCGGACTTCAAGCTGTATTACAAAGCTGTAATTATCAAGACAGTATGGTACTGACACAAAAACAGGCACATAGATCAATGGAACAGAATAAAAAACCCAGAAATGGACCCACAAGTGTATGGCTAACTCATCTTTGACAAAGCAGGAAAGAATATCCAATGGAATAAAGACAGTCCCTTCAGAAAATGCTGTTGGGAAAACTGGACAGTGACATACAGAAGAATGAACCAATTTCTTACACCATACACAAAAATAAACTCAAAATGAATTAAAGACCTAAACGTAAGACAGAAAGCCATCAAAATCTTAGAAGAGAAAGCAGACAAAAACCTCTTTGACCTGGGTCATAGCGACTTCTCATGCAACACATCTCTTGGAGGCAAGGGAAACAAAAGCAAAAATAAACCATCTCATCAAGATAAAAAGCTTCTGTACAGTGAAGGAAACAATCAGCAAAACTAAAAAGCAGCCAATGGAATGGGAGAAGATATTTGCAAATGACATAACAAAATCTATAAAACACTTATCAAACTCGACACCCAAAAACAAATAATCCAACAAAGAAATGGGCAGAAGACATGAATAGACACTCTTCCAATGAAGACATCCAGGTGGCCAACAGACACATGAAAAGATGCTCAACATCACTCATCATCAGGGAAGTACAAATCAAAACCACACTGAGACACCACCTCACACCTGTCAGAATGTCTGAAATTAACAACTCAGGCAACAACAGACGTTGGCGAGGATGTGGAGAAAGAGGAACCCTTTGCACTGCAAGTGGGAATGCAAACTGGTGCGGCCACTCTGGAAAACAATGTGGAGGTTCCTCAAAAAATTAAAAATAGAACTACCCTACAACCCAGCAATTGCACTAGTAGGTATCTGTCCAAAGGATACAAAAATTCTGACTCAAAGGCATATGCACCCCAAAGTTTAACAGCAGCACTATTGACAATAGCCAAAGTATAGAAAGAGCCCAAATGTCCATCCACAGATGAATGGGTAAAGATGTGGCGTGTATATAAATGGAATATTACTCAGTGATCAAAAAGAATGAAATCTTGCCATTTGCAACAACATGGAGGGCATTATGCTAAACAAAACCAGAGAAAGACAAATATCATGTGATTTCACTCATGTGTGGAATTTAAGAAACAAAGCCAATGTACATAAGGGAAGGTAGCAAAAATAATATAAAAACAGAGAGAGACAAACCATAAGAAACTCTTAAATACAGAGGACAAACTAAGGGTTGCTGGTGGGGTGCTGGGTGGGGGGAATGGGCCAATGGGCAATGGACATTACGAAAGACACTTGTTGGGATGAACATGGAGTGTTATATGCAAGTGATGAATCACTGAATTCTATACCTGAAATTATTATTATATTACATGTTAACTAAGTTGGATTTAAATTTTAAAATCATATGAAAAAAAGATGGTAAATGCCCCAAGATACAACACATACTGTATATATTTGTACTTCATTCCTTATTTGTTTTCTCCTGGTAGAATATAAGCTGCAGAAGGGCAGGGATCATCTGTCTTTATGTGCCCTGTGTACTGTACCATTTGTAGCATCAAGAATAGCACATGGCACATAGTAGCCTTTCAATAAATACTTTTGCAGGAATGAATGGATCTTATACTTTATCAGCGACTTAATAGATTCTTCAAGTGTATTTTTTTTTTTTTTTTGCTACATGTGATTTTTGCCCTACACTCTGATTTTAGAGCAGTGCTTCTCAACCAAGAAACATTTAGCAATGTGTGGAGATAATGTTGCTTGTTATAACTGGGAAGGGATGGTGCATCTGGAATCTATTGGGTGGAGGCCAGGGATGTGGCTACACATCCTCCAATGCACAAGATAGGCTCTCATGACATAAAATTATCTTGCCCCAAATAGCAAGAGTACTGAGGTTGAGAGACTCTGCTTTAGTGCCTAATGTTCCATAAAATTCAACTTCACGGTGTGTACCAGCATTTAAATATACATACTCTGTATCCACTAGAAGCTTAAACAAATAAGCCACTTTTTTATCTCCCCATAAATAGAAGCCAGTGTTAGAGAATCCAAGGCTGCTAAACGTCCTATGTAATATTCCCCAATGTCTCCTGCTCAGACGATTGAGGCCCTGTTGCCTCATGTTCACAAGATGGCTGCACCACCTCCAGCATCACATCTCTGTTCTGGGCAGAAAAATGGGAGGGTCATGAGGCAAAGGACATGTGCCAGGTGAATGTGGCTGCCACTGCCTTCCACCCCTATGAAGCTCCATCCAATGACTTCTGTTTACATTTTATCGATCAAAACTGTGTCTCTGTCTTCAAGGAAGGCTGAGAAGTAGGACACGTTTTTAACTAGGAAGGTTGATGCAGCCAACAAGTCGTTGTTCTAATCAGTAAAGAGAATGGAAAGTGGACACTGTATAGGCATCTAGCATTCTCTGCCGCATCCTTTGGTTTAGAATTTTCATATCTTAAAAGAATTTCTCATAGACACAAAGATACGAGAATATTCATCATGACAAGTTAATAGGGAAAAAAAAAGAAAACTCACAACCACAAAAATATATGGAGCTAATGCTGTGGGTGTCCCACCCAGATCCCTTGAAGGGCCCAGGATCCCTCCCCCCAAGCAAAAGTGAAGGCTGGGCACTAATGGCTCAAACCTGAGTCTTCTCTGGAAGATTGTCTGGGTTCCTCTCCACTGATAAATCATGTGTATACAAATGCCTCCCTCAAGCACTGCTTCTAGGAAACCCAGACTGAAACAACATTCATCAATAGAAGACTGATCATTTAGATGAAGATATAAGCATATAATCATGAATGCCAATCAGAATTAAGCAAAGCTATTTACAGTGATGTTGACAATATGTCTAAGATTTTTTCATAAAAAAAGCAAAGGACATTATATATAATGGGCTCTGACTTTTGTAAAATGAAAAAAGAATATGCCTCAATATGCTTGCCAATATTTAAAATTTTTCTATTAGAACACAAAATAAAGTGTTAGCATCTCTTCTCACCAGTAACCTTTTCATCTTTTATTCTTCTGTATTGTTTAAATCAAGAAAAATATGCTTTTCTATTATGACTTGAAATTTTTCACTTAAAACATCTCCCATTATCAGGGCACCTGGGTGGCTCAGTCAGTTAAGCATCCAACTCTTGATTTCAGCTCAAGTCATGATGTCATGGTCATGATACTGAGCCCCACATCAGGCCCTGCACTGACAGCATGGAGCCTGCTTGGGATTCTCTCTCTCCTCTCTCTCTCTCTCTCTCTGATCCTCCCCCACTTGCGCTCTCTCGCTCTCTCTCTCCCTCTCAAAATAAATAAATAAACATTTTTTAAACTTCCATTATCCAACGTGATCAGAGGTTGAAATTTTGGTTAGCACAGTATTTGCTACCAAAAGATTTGAAACTTTAAAACAGTTAAATTAAGGGCTTAGGTTTCAGTCCCGCTCTGCTATTTACTAGTTAACTCAGAGAAGTCATCCCACCTCTCAGATGCTAACTTACAAAATAAGAGTTAAAACCAATATATTAACCTCCAGTATTTGTTCTTTGAGGAACAGATGAAATGAGCACGTGTCAGTACTCTGAACTATGAGTCTTTAAGCATTAGTTACTGTTGTTATCCGTAATGATACCTAACGTACATCAAGACTTTAATGTCTATGGATACAAATTAAATGCTACTACATGGTATGCCTCAGCCATGGTTCTGTGATGCACATAAGAAACATTGATTGTGGTCGATTCACACAGGAGAGGTTACTGAGAAGCTCACAGAACCATGGAGAACAGCTAGAGAAAACGGCTTATAAAGATGGTAGCACAAAAGGTGGTTTTTCATCCAAAATTACAGGTGAAGCACATTACAGTTTTCATAATAGTCTGATGAGGCTGTGCTGTGGCCACACATGGTGGGGACTGTAGCCTGTCTGGCCAGCGCCACCAACCCTGCAGCTTCCAAGCCCTGGAGAGAGGCTGTTCCCATGAACTTGGTGCTGCTGTGGAGGGAGGCTGTTCCCATGAACTTGGTGCTGCTGGGGCAAGAGGCTGTTCCCATGAACTTGGTGCTGCTGGGGCAAGAGGCTGTTCCTATGAACTTGGTGCTGCTGTGGAGGGAGGCTGTTCCCGTGAACTTGGTGCCGCTGGGGAGAGAGGCTGTTCCCATGAACTTGGTGCTGCTGTGGAGGGAGGCTGTTCCCGTGAACTTGGTGCTGCTGGGGCAAGAGGCTGTTCCCATGAACTTGGTGCTGCTGGGGAGAGGGGCTGTTCCCGTGAACTTGGTGCTGCTGGGGCAAGAGGCTGTTCCCGTGAACTTGGTGCTGCTGTGGAGGGAGGCTGTTCCCATGAACTGGGTGCTGCTGTGGAGGGAGGCTGTTCCCATGAACTGGGTGCCGCTGGGGAGAGAGGCTGTTCCCACGAACTTGGTGCTGCTGGGGCACGAGGCTGTTCCCGTGAACTTGGTGCTGCTGGGGCAAGAGGCTGTTCCCATGAGCTTGGTGCTGCTGGGGAGAGGGGCTGTTCCCGTGAACTTGGTGCTGCTGGGGCTGGCACTGCTGTTCCAGAAATGTGAATCTGGCTGCAGCATCACTAAAAGAGTTCTCTGCCATGGTTTGTTGACCATGACTGGCTCCTGAAGCAAAAAAAGGAGTTTTCCCACAGAGAAGTCCAGGACATCCTAGCTGCAAGGGAGTCCAGTAAAGTGAGGCTTTGACATGTTCAGTTTTGAATGAAAAGATCTGATTCTAGCCAAGATTTATATGGTGGGAAAATTCTTTTAGAAGGGATTTCAGATACCATAAACAAACAAGCAAAATGCTCAGTGCTACCTATTTTGCATAGGTGTAAAAGTCCTTGGGAGTAGCCAAAATCCAAATCATTTTTATTTATATATTTACCAATATATGTTTATAGGTTGGGTTTCCAGGGAAGCTGACTCTGAGACGGAAATCAGCATCCAGTTTTTTATTAGGAAGTGCTCTTAGGATCAATATCCTGGAGAGGAGGGATAGGAGGGAAAAAGGATTGTATGGAGGGAGAAATTTTATTTACAAATTTATTTTTATAGATTGGGTTCTCAGGGACGCTGACTCTGAGAAAGAAATCAGCATCTGGGCTTTTATTAGGAAGGGCTTTTAGGATCAACATCTCAGAAGGGAAGGGAGGGAAGGCGGGTTGGACAGAGGGAGAAGTTGAACTGTGATCCAAGGTCAAGACAGGATTTGCAGCACTTTGGCAACAAAAGGGCTGCCACAACCCCAGCCATCACAACCACATGCAAAGGCAGGAAGTTGGAGGGTACCAAACACAGAAGATATGAGGGCTCTTTCCTCAAGTGTCTCTTTCCTTTCCCAGATCCCAAATTCTTCCCAGAATTCCCAGGAAGACTACGCCTTACATCTCATTGGCCAGAACTAGGTCACATGGCAGTCCTCAGCTGAAAGGGAGGCTGGGAGAGTGAGTCACTGGCCAAGAAGAGAGTCAGCCACATTTAAATTAGACTCACTAACAAAACAAAACATACAGGGCACCCACCCTCACATTGCTGACAACCTTGCAGAACTTTTACTGAGCACTGAGCACCATTGAGCAAAGACTTTTTACATTAAAAATCTCTTCTGATTCTCACAATAAACCTTTTAGGTGAGTTCTATTATCATGCCCATTTTACAGATGAGCAAACTCAAGTTCAGAGAAGTTATAGGTCCAAGGTCACATAGCTAGTAGGTAGCAGAGCTTCAACTCGAATCCAAGCTTGCATGACCCCAGAGTCTGTGTTCACAGCTGCTTCCCTGCATGTGACAACATGTATGACTATACCAGCAGAGCAGGAAAGGGACATATCCAAGGGATCTGAGAGACTAGAAAGACTTCATGGAAGTCTGGGACCCGGGTTAGACCATATATGGCAAAGAAGAGCCACTAGAAGGCATCGCTTCTGGATGCAAGGAGACAATTGCACCAAAATGAAAATGTTTAACCCAAACCATCTAGTGCCTTGATGCCCGGTCCACAGGTCAGCAGCTCAAACATCCCCCAGGAGCTTATTAGAAGTGCAAAATCTCAGGCCCTGTCCTAGACATACTGCATCAAAATCTGCACTTCAGCAAGGTCCCCAGGTGATTCCCATGCACTGAAAGGTCTGAGGAGCACTGTTCGGGAGCATTCATTGTCATTGACAGCTCAGGCTAGGAAGTAAACAGAACAACCCCTTGAATTCTGACTTTGAAACTAACTCTGTATAACTGACTGGACATTATAATAATACAGTCACCATGCTTTATACAGATGATCTCATTCAGTCATCATGGCCCATAAACAGAGCTATGGGTTACTCACTATAATTATTGGTGGATGAGGAAACCTATCTGATTTAGTAACTTGAATTAACCTCACATCACTAATAACTTGGCAGAAAGTAAGATGTAAAATCTCTGCAGTTCGTTTCTCAAAGTTCCATCCTTCTGAACCATACCACCTCCCCTAATTAGAGAGAGTTGGAGGAAGGAATGAGATCATCTTTGCAAAGGACTTGATACAGTGCCTGGTGCTTAACATACATGAATGAGGAAGAGATATAATCTGACTCACATTAATGAGATTTGGGCCGGTGAACTCTCAATCACCTAAACATGGCTATCTGCTCAAAACTTCTCATGCCAGCTTCTACCAACACCCAGAATACATTTCAACAACTTTCTCCCCCTATCAATCCGTGGTTTATTGAATGAAAACACATTTTCCTAGTAGCCTAAAACAAAATGTAATTAGAAAGGTGAATCTGCAGCCCTGAGTCAAATATGGACCTCCAAAGTCTCACATAAATGATTTTGGGTTTTCCACTGTTTTGAATTAACCATGCTGCTGCTCTCCTTATTGGCGCTGATAACTGAGTGTTAACTACATTACATGCAATTAAATTCAAAATATTTGTGCAGCAATTATATGGATTCATCAAACCTAATGGTGCAGTCACAATTTCATGGGTACTCATCAGTACTGCTCAGGAAAAAAAATTGGCATATAGAAATATATTCCCACAAGCTGATAATTATAAAATAAACATTGTGTCTAATGTCCTCACATGTGCGGGTATCTATCAATAGTAAACAAATTAGAAGATCTTAACAATATTGACCCTACTTCTCTGAGTATTTTTATGCATTCTCCACTAGATACCAGACCCATCATGAGAGTATCTGCTCAGCAATCGGTGAGTAAACCACACTTGTGTTTCCTCTTTTGTTTATAAAGTTATTTCTTTTCTTTCTCCTTTGGAGGCCTTTCCAGCCTCTGTTTTTTGGTTATGAGCCTATGAACCCATTGTAACAGACTTTGCGGATTTCCCCCCTTAGACTCATGCCCGCTTCCAAGTTTACCAGAAACCAAGGGGGACGTTTTCTGGGCACACTGACAGCATCCCACCTTAAGTGTCTAGGACTCTTTTTCTTCCTGGAAGCTTTCTCTGGTACCAGGGAAGCTGAGTCAGCTGGGCATTCAGGGCCCCACAAGGACAACTCTCAACCAGTGAAGAACCAGAAGTTGGCCCAGCTTTCCCACCAGTGGTGGGGCAATTCTGAAGCCTATTCTACCCGATTCCTCAGAGGATACCCAGTGGGACTGAGGCCCAGATGCCCCAGTGGAAAAGCCACTCGCTAAGGCATTGGCTTTGACCTTCCCCTTCCTTGTCTCATCTCCCCACTCCTCCCTGTGGGCTTCCAGAGGTCATCTTCCAAACACACTCCCTGCACCCAAGCTCTTTGGAAGGGATCTGCTTTGGGGAGAAACCCAGACAACACTCCGCCTTTTGTTCAAGGACTTGACTCTCTTATGAAACTTG
The DNA here is from genome assembly GCF_003009895.1 of Hyaena hyaena. Taxonomy (NCBI): domain Eukaryota; kingdom Metazoa; phylum Chordata; class Mammalia; order Carnivora; family Hyaenidae; genus Hyaena; species Hyaena hyaena. Next base: position 2,273,836 of record NW_024080674.1, read on the forward strand.
GTGGAGGTGTAGACCCCACGGTAGAAGATTTATTCTCACTACTACTGTAGTTAGGATGCAGAGTATAGGCTCCAACGAGCAAGTGAGTCCTCAGGACAAAGAAGCAAGGCTTGTGCATCATCTACCCTGACAAAGGCACCAGCAGCTGTGACATGGCTACACCCAGTTTCTAGAAATGTAGGCCCTGTGGTTCCCATTGAAGCCCCAGCTCCGGCGAGTGCCACGGTGAAGGCAGCAGCATCTGGGCCCCGCAGTGTGGACACCTGGGTCTGTGGGATAAAACCTGGTTTCTCTGGCCCTCTGGCCCTGCTGCAGACCCTCCTTTTCTAGCTCAAGAAGCCAGAGTTCATTCTCTGTGACTTGAAATTGAAAACACCAACGGATATGGATTGTGTCCTTCCATATAAAACTAACAAGGATATTCATTATGACATCATCTGTCGGAGGCAAAGGTTGGAGACCACCTAAATACCCATGAGTAGGAGACAGATCAGTCATGAAGTATCAAATCAATGGCTAAAAGCTAACAAGGTAGTTCTGAAGGCACATGTATGGAATTATTCTAGGATTGAGTTTTTAAAAATTATAATCATGTATGCAGTTTGCTACCCTGTTATAAATACATGTACATATAGACAGATATGTATATATACACATATATATGTGTATGGGTGGCCATATATTATCAAGAGAGAGAGAGAGAATGTCCGATATGCTTACACAAGCATTACACGACTGGTAACAGGGCTTGCACCTTAGGGGAACAAGGCTCCTGAAAATCAGAAATGGGACCAACTCTTAAATTTCCTTGCATATCCTTTTAAATCTTTTGAGCTTATTCTCATGAACACATATCACCTATGCAACAATAAACAAAATTTCCATTTAGAGGTGTAAATAAACTCAACAATCTGAACAAGAAGAAAAAGACAGATTCCCAGACCCTGACACTGTCGGTCTAGGGCGAGGCCAAATATTCTGCATTCTTAGCAAATACCTCCAGTGGCTTTGACCCCAAGACCTGCTTCTAAAACCCTGCTCTACATTCTTAGAGATCGGGAGTGGTCAGTGCAAGGGGCTGCTCCTTACAGCCCCGATCTCTGCACGGAGCCCACATTAATATTGCACTGTTAAGTCAATTTTTAAAAAAATAATGAGTTTATACTGGAAAGAGGCACATTCGTTGGTGTCCGTAGATTTCACCAGGTGTACGAAGGGAAGCATCAATATATCGACAACGAGCAGAGCTTCTAGACCAGCCCCAACGGCCAAGGGCAAGCGTTCTTATTTTTACCACTTTTCCATCTTTCCTGGACTATTAAGTGGAGAAGATCACATGCTCATCATGTGCTTCTTATTTCTACATCAGTGTGTACACAAGCACACACTCACACAGGCACATCTGCACACAAGTCTCACCTCTCATAAACCTTAAAGTTCTTGGAGTGTTTTCCACCAAAGCATTTCAGCATGAAGACAAGGGTCACTCTTGGAAAGTTGAAAGGTCACTATTGTTCTTGAGTATTGGTGTCCTTGAGTATTTCCTCAGGTCACACCTTTCTTGCTCTCTCCCAATTTTGGTCTCTCTTCTACATTTTCACTTTCTTTCTCTGGGCAGCACGCCAAACGTGTAAGGCGGTGACCCACTTTATCAATCTATTATAATCTTTTAAAGCCTCTGCCGTTTCGAACCAATTTATTTTTATGGGGCATCTTCCATAAAAATTATCTCAAAATACTTTGTTGAGACGAAGTGAAATGATGATAAAACGGTTTAAGCATTTCAAAAATTCTTGCTTGTGAGGATCAAGAGTTAAGCACATTTCAATAATTTCCTGTAAGTTCACAGCTCTTAATGTAAGAGTTTTATTATTCTTAGCGATTCCTGTTTTAGAGAACGGTGGCTGGCAAAAACTTACACTGAAGTCTAGATTATTCAGTGTGAGAAGCGTGTGAGAGCGGAACTGGGAGAGCAGGGCTGCAGTCAGCTCAGACCAGTGTCCTGCCTTACTCCTCACTCCTCACCACTGTCCTCAGTTATCTCCGTGGCATCTGAATTTTTTAAAAAATTTTTAATGTTTTTATTTATTTCTGAGACAGACAGTATGAGCAGGGAAGGGTCAGAGAGAGAGGGAGACACAGAATCTGAAGCAGGCTCCAGGCTCCGAGCTGTCAGCACAGAGCCTGACGCAGGGCTCAAACCCACGAACTGTGAGATCATGACTTGAGCCGAAGTTGGACGCTCAACCAACTGAGCCACCCAGGCTCCCCACCATGGCATCTGAATTTGATCCCCTCTTGCAACTCTTCCCTGCTCTGGNAACCCACGAACTGTGAGATCATGACCTGAGCCGAAGTTGGACGCTCAACCAACTGAGCCACCCAGGCTCCCCACCATGGCATCTGAATTTGATCCCCTCTTGCAACTCTTCCCTGCTCTGGCCTCTGGGACCCCAAATCCTACAAGTTCTCCTAACATCCTCATTTTTTTCTGGAACCTTCCACCTGTCCCTTGGTTGTCCCCCAAACCTCATTTCAAGGAATTTATGGGAGACCTAAATTTACACCCAACTGTTCCTGACTCCCTGTTCTCTTCTTCTTTCACTTGTACCTTCAAGTTTGGAGGGTTTTATTCCCCCAGTGGAGTCATTCATTCTGCTCAGAGCTTATTCTCTCTTATTTCAGTGCTTGCCCTCAAGATCCCATTTGGAAAACAAGGCTTCTCACCGTCTGTGGCCCATGGGGTTCAGGTGGGGTGTACCCCAGGTCCAGGTCGCAGAGGTGGGCACAAAATCCTGCCTGACCCAAACAGGTCTCTCCATTCCCCAGGCCATGACTGGTGCGAGGATCCGTATAAGGCAACAGTTTATTTTGTATGGGATCCCAGGAAGCACCAGTAGGGGTGTGAGAAACAAGAGAGGAGCAGCCCATACGGAGTTTGTTATCCGTGCATTTACCATGTTGGGTACCTCTCAGCAACTCTGGCATCCAGGATAAAAGAGGCTCCCATAGCAAGAGAAAGACCTCTAGTAAAGAGAGGGCAAAGGGACAGAATCATGAGTGCACCTGCTGCCACTCATGAGATGTAGTGACCATGGGCCACGCTTCTTTGCCTGTTCCCAAATATGAACCCTCTCTGATACACTTGGGTAGATTCCTACTACTGAGTCTAGATGAGAAGTAGCAACCACCTACAACTGTAAAGGCTGAAATCCTTTAATTCCCATGCCAAGCCTCCCTAGGAGTTAGAGTACAGGTATGTGATACCTCTCCAACCAATGGAACGCACACAAGCCGGATTTAACAAGTGAATTCTTGGCACTCAAGCAGCAGATATCCGTTTTGGCAAAGTTATCTAGGTCATAGTAAATGCTCAACAAACATTAGCTATTATCATGATTGAAGGGGATATTTGCAAGCATTTTCTTATATTTAAAATATATGAGACACCTGTGTGGATCAGTTGGTTAAGCGTCCGGCTCTTGACTTTGGCTCAGGTCATGAGTTCACAGTTCGTGAGTTTGAGGCCCACATTGGGCTCTGTGTTGACAGTGCAGAGTCTGCCTGGGATTCAACCTCTCCCTCTCTCTCTGCCCCTCCCCTGCTCGTGTGGTCTATTTCTCTCTCTCTCTCTCTCTCTCTCTCTCTCTCTCTCTCAATAAATAAACTTTAAAAAAATAAAAATTAAATGTAAGACCCTTCCCTTTAACAACAAAGTAATATTCCCCCTAAGAATGTTACTTAATATTCAAAAGAAATTAAATATCATTGTGAAAAGGAAACCAAAATAATGAAATAAAGCACTCGGCTGTCGGCAAAAAACACAAACAGCCGGATCCTTACTGATGCACCTAACCTCTGGATACTCTCCCCCACTAAAAGATAGAAGCATTTGAAAGAGAACTTATTACACTGACTAGAATATCTAATTGAACCTCACCATGTTCTAGACTCTGCTGGATGCAGGAAATAAAGAGATGAAAGAGAAAGCCTCTGCCCTTCAAAAGAAAGCAGATTAGGTGGGGAGGTATACTAGTAGAATAATAATTACCAACGTGTTACCACAAAAAAAATTTCTGGAGGGCAATGAGAGTGCCAAGGGCATGGGCACCTAAATCATCCTTGGGATGCCTAATCGCCGATTGCTTCGGCTGTATCTTCTTCTCTTTAATTTTTAAGTTATTTATTTATATTGAGAGAGAGAGAGAGAGAAAGACAGAGAACATGCACATATGAGAGGGGGAGGGGCAGGGAGAGAGACAGAATCCCAAGCAGCCTCCGCACTCTCAGCAAGGTGTGGGGCTTGAACTCATGAACGCTGAGATCACGACCTGAGCCAAAATCAAGAGTTGGACACTTAACTGACGGAGCCGCCCAGGTGCCCCTGTTTCAGCTGTATCTTAAAGTTCAAGTAGAATTTAGCTGGGGTGGGGGAAGGGTGCAGACATGTATTCCAGGAGGAGGAAATGGCGTCAGTAAAGTTAAGGAGATGTCAGAGGGAGATGTAAGAATCTGAGTATAACCAGAGGGGAAGTGAGGGTGGAAATGTGCAGACCCGTCCAGGAGGCCCCTGTATCCTGTTCACGGTGGAAAAATGCCACCATGGCTCTCTTCTTCCAGAAATTAAAAGGACTAAGGAAGGATAGGAGGGAGGGAGGGAGGGAGATGGGGTGTCAGACAAAAGATCAAAGCTGTCGCCTGCTGTCCTCTTGAGAACAAACATCATTCAGTACTAAACACTGCCTCTGAATCAACAAGTATAGCCCACGTCTCTGACTTACCATGTGAGCGAAAGCTGACTGAACTAATAGATTCCATTCATCAGGAAGTAGAGGAAAGTAGCATGTGCACGTGTGTGCGCATATTTCTAAAGAAGCATTCTTAATTACAACTAATTTTTAAGGAAAACCAATGTATACATGTATGGATTTCAAAGTCATTCTTCAAACTAGTCAATTACTTCACAAGTGGAACCATCATCATTAGAAACACAGTCTGAGTCAAGATGACTTCAGCTTCCTAAGATATGTAGGCTCCACCCAGAATCATACTTTATTCTAGGACATGTGTATTTGTTATTATTAAAGAGATGAGGTGCCACTTTCCATGTACTCTCTGTATCATATTTAAAACACTACTGGTCCCAGAACTTCGAACTTTTAAAGTGTTGACTTTTATTTGCCTGCATTACAAGTTTAATTTGGTCTTCACAGTGGTCCCTAATATAAGAAATGTCGATTATTCATCTCTCTTTTTGATTTAAATCAAATCAACAAGCGTCATTGAATCCTGGTGCCCAGTACAGCATTTTGTACTAAGAAACGAAATTTCCTTCCCATCTTTTTGTATTTACGACTACTTTTTTAGCTATGAAATCCACTTGGGAGTAAAAAGGAATTCTACCCAACTTCTTATCATTTGAAGTAGGTAAATAATAAATGCATGTTTTAATTCTGAAAGGTCCAGTATGATTCAGCAAACAGAGCCTACACAAGATTTCGTTACTGAGCACATTCTGCTTGGAATCTACTTAGGATCAAAACTGACATGGGGTATCAGATTCAAAATCAAATTTGCCCAAAATATGCAAGCCAAAACATAAACAAATTAAAATGTAGTCGATGCCTACATAATAACCCTTGTTCTGTCACTCATTTAAAATCAGTCTTCTCTTTCCAGATTTGTGCAACAATTTATCTCGATGAAAGCCTAATTTAAACTCCTAGGTAATTTGGGGTTTGTTTGCAAGTGGGAAACCCAGATGTTAAGGGACCGAGAGAGTCACTTGGGAGATGTAAAATGGGTGATCCAGATGTCAAACACACAATCCACATTGTTTCTACTCTATGGACACAATGCTAGACACCATCAGAAACCTGGGATTTGCTTGGATCATCACAGCAGGGAGAGGTACAGTGATGAAATGTGAGGATTATTTGGTCTAGACCCCGCCCCCCAAGAAGTATACAGGACCTTAAGAAGAGAATCCTTTTGCATGGTCTTAGGTCAACCCTCATTCTCCTAGAAGGCAGCTTTACAATATTCTTCAAAGATGTGCTCGTTAGCCATGTAACAAGAAGCAAATGCAATGAAGTGGCAATTTGCACAGGAGCTGGATTCTAAAGGCAGCATGAAAAGTACAAATTATAAATGGTCAAATTATCCTTAAAAGGGCATGGTGTCTACGCCAACACACCATCAATACCTATACACCTTCACCGGGTAAGCCCGGCGCAGAGCATCTTTCCCAAGGAATTAGAAAGGATGGTTGCTTTTCTGGTTCACCCTACAGCTCGCTTACATTTAAAGGCCATGTCAAATGACTGATGTGCCTCTTTAAATGCTAGAACCCCAGCAAACGGGGTGAACTGCCCGCTCTTTGGGCAAAACGCAGACCCACAGATTGTCCCTTCCCATCTCATGCTCCCCCCGGAGCATAAAATGGTAAGCAGACTGGTGACTGGATTCCCCAGCTTTCTTTAGATTGTCTCTTGTTTTCCTTTGTTTTCTACAGCTTTCGTTGATATATAGTGGAAGTACATATACACGAAGAGACCACTACTGATTAAATGGCACACAGCATGGAGTTCATCTGAGGCCACGTTCAGCTGGGAGGCCCTAGCAAGGCAGTGCCAACTAGTTCATTTCTAGCATCTGTTCTGATTGGCTAGGTCTCTCTTCTGATCGGTTGGTGCCTCCGGTTTAGTAGTTTTATCATCCCCATTGGATACAGCTCCCTAAATCCAAGGGTGTGAAAATTTAGACCATCGATGGAATTTTCAGGAAAAGCCTAAGTATGTTCCAGCCTAACCAGTATACAAACTCTTGAAACCTAAAGAAGTCAGGACTTTGAAAACAAAAGGGATTTTCTGCCTTCGCTGACTGTAAGGTGCGGTCAGGTGGGGCCCTTTTTCCCAGCTCTCCCCACTCCCCAAAAAAGCCAACCTCGAGGGACGCCTGCCTGGTCAGGTAAGGCTTCCGCAGGCCGTGTGTCACGGCCTGATGAAGAGCTGTGTGATGGGGGCTCCAAGCCACTACCAGCCCCTTTGGGCGGGGAATGCAGAAAGCAAATGTCACATGGAAAGACACTGTGTCCTCCAGACAAAAGCTCAAGCCTTCCTTCGGCAGCCATGTGAAGGCGGCTCAGGAGGGGAAAGGTAGAAAAGAAGCCAAAAACTGAAAGGAAAAAGTCTGGAGCCAAACGAGAGAACAGAGAAAGGGGAGAAGGTAGGAGAAAATTGCCAGATACCTTCCAACTGGCCCCTTCCAATCTGGCCGGAAAACAATGGGGCCGTGTTCTCAATGGTGTGGGCTGTGAGGCACGGACTTGGCCCACGCACTTCCACTGATGCTCCCCGGAACAGAGAGGTTCCTCCTTCCTGGGCTGGGAAGGCGCAGCGGCCTCAATCGGAGCCTGGGGGCGGTGGGGGGGGAGGGGGGGTGGAGCTTCATTATCATATTCAATAGGCTTCTGGTGGAACAGCAATCTTTTTCACTTGTTCTTGCTAATGAGGAATTATTAGCTGGCTTCCAGAGGGAGGCAGGCCCACGTGACACCTCTGCATCTGTCATACTGTCTGCGTCCCAGGGCTGCTTTTATTTAGAATCTAGGGAACAGCACCAGAAGTAAAGAATGCGCTTAAACTCGAGTTCACTTTTCTTCCCAGCCACCAGAATCACCCTGCGTGACCTTCTCCGGGCGAGACGGTCTAGGGGGAGCCTGCCGTCGGATGTCCTGTCCGTGTCACAATCCAATAAAGCCCCCCTGGGGGATTCACGACAATGCTATGCCACGGAGCCACATCCGAGGTGCCTTAAACTCATGTCAGATAAATGATAGGTGCTAGGCGGGGGGGGGGGGGGGGGGGGGGGGGGGGGGGGGGGGAAGAAACCCACCTGATCCCTCTTTCCCTCAGGGAGTGTGTGCCCAGAACAGGTGTGGAAATGAGGTGTAAATCTGAGCCTCCCTCTGTCATTCACTCCCCCATCCTGCAGCGGGTGAGCATTTCATCTTGGCTGAGCATAGATTTTGTGCAAATTGTTTCATACAGTGTGGCCCCTGAGCACAGCCAGCTCTTGACCTGGAATTGCTCCAGAGTTGCTGTGAGCCCTGATGACCGAGGAGGAAGCCCCGCTCGCTTGGACTTCATGGAAGAGGCTGTGTTTTTACGTTATGGTTGGGAGATGTTTCGGGGGTAGTTTTGACTCTGAGAATTTTCCCTGTAGTGAGGACCTGAGAACCCAACTCCTGTAGGAGATGAGATGAGAGTCTTCTAGGAGCTGCTGAGAGTACAGTGTGGTGCAGGCGACCTCCATCGTAATGAGTCCGAGGCAGGATCCAGGACCCATGCAGCCCCTGACCTGTGTCACAGCTAAAGAAACATACTGCACGCGAGCAAAATCAATTTCAGAATCACTCCAGTCCTTTATTTGTATTTCTTTTTTTTTTAATTTATTTATTTTGAGGGAGGAGAGAAAGAGAGAGGGGGAGGGAGCGCACAAACAGGGGAGGGGCAGAGAGAGAGGGATTGGGAGAATCCCAAGCAGGCTCTGCACTGATAGTGTGGGGCTTGAACCCACGGACCATGAGATCATGACCTGAGCCAAAATCAACAGTCAGAGGCTTAACCGACTGAGCCACCCAGGTGCCTTTTTTTTAATTTGTATTCCTTAAATAACCATTTAAATATTTGTCCGGTCTCCCCGACTGCTTGGCGCAGCCCAGCCTCTCACCCCAAACCGCGCTGGATTCTCCTCCAGTGCAAGCGCTCAAACACCTGCTCCTCCTATTTCCCCTCTTTATTCTCCACCTCAATGAACCAAGTGACACAAGACCCTCTTCAAAGGGCAGAAAAGGACACAAGACAGAAGCAAACTAAGCCAGAGTCTTCTTTAGGAATGTGGAAAGGTGGGGCACCTGGGTGGCTCAGTCGGTTAAGCAGCCGACTTCAGCTTAGGTCATGATCTCACAGTTTGTGGGTTCGAGCCCCGCATCGGGCTCTGTGCTGAAAGCTCAGAGCCTGGAGCCTGCTTCAGACTCTGTGTCTCCTTCTCTCTCTGCCCCTCCCCTGCTCATGCTCTATCTCTCTGTCTTTCAAAAATAAATAAACATTAAAAATTTTTTTAAAAAGGAAGTGGAAAGGATGAGGAACATTCCAAAATTAATATCACATTTTCCTGTCACCCATTTGTGGGCTCTTGAAAAATCACAATTTTTTCGGCTCTGAAAACTAAATGACAATGGGGGTGGGGGGATGGCAGGTGGCAGAAGCTTCTGCCTGGTGCCTCTTCGAGCCTCCCTGCAGAAGCTACTGAATATTCCATATCATCAATACAATTGGTTTGTTAAGCCCTAGTGCCTTTAGTTTGGCACTTGAGGCTCGCAAGAATCTACCCATTTGACCTCACCGGCCTTCTCTCTCACTGTCCTTTCTATGCACATTCACCCCTGCAAAACCCGCCATGGATAGTTCCCATATCCACACACGGTTTCCTCCCGCCACCTCCCACCCAAATGCTCTCGCCCTCATTCCCACACGCTGAAAATCTGCCCGGTCTTCAACACTCCCTCTCAACACCACCTCCTTTCATGAAGCCCGTCTCCGACCGCGGTGGCCCTTTTCCTCCACCTATTTGATGGCACTTTCCACTGCCTCGCTTGTGTATTTGGAGACTTGTTTTGTTATTGCTGAATGAATATGGCTTAACCCCAGCACAGACCTAGACAACTAAGGGGCATTTGGTAGGTGGGCAGAGAGTACAGATGTAAATGTAAAGAGAGAAAATAAAACATGCACCCATCCAAGCAACCAGAGAATGTATTTATGCCATCGCTATGCCGCGCTTCTAAATTAGAGTCCGCTAACATACAACACGCGTGCTGTCTTGTATGACTTCTACCCCCATAACAGAGGTTCACAAGTCCCGACTCAGGGATGGTAAGTACGTAGCATGTGTGACTGGTTTGCATGACTCCTGCACTCATGGCGGACATTCCCAGTCAATCGTGACTCTTTCTCCCTCAACCCTCACACAACCTCGGCATCCCTCCAACGCAGGGCTCCAGGCAGACACTACAACGTGGTTTGGATTACCATGAGATAAAGCCCATTGCCCTGCTGGGTCCCTTTCTCCACTCGGAATCGCTTACTCCAGCGACTTTACATAACGTGCCGCTCCTCCCTCAATGCTCTGGCTTCCCGACTGGTGCTTATCCCAGCCCCAACCCCACACTTCCCACCGAGCCTTGTTTCCCACACAACAAGCTCAGCAGGCACTGCCCACGGCTCGAGCCTGCCAACGAGGTGAGCTACCTCAGAGTTCAAGCCACTTGTAGGATCCCCACCCCCAGTGTGGAACTGTGGCTACCCTGGGAAAAGGGACTCCTGTTTTGTGCCCATCCCGGAAGCAGGAAACAGACAAGCTCATTCAGGAAGGTCACATACCCAGCTTATAAACTGCAACTACTCTTTCCCATGCCCGTAGCAAACGTCGTCGATTGACTAAGGTCCTGCCACACTTGAGTTGAGAAGCATCCTCAGAAGCTTTCTTAACACAGGAATCCAACAACCATTAAAAACCAATCTCAGTTTGATCTGAGATGAAATTTACTTGCCAGTCACTCCACATGAACCAATGAGGACTCCAGTTTCCAAATGATACAACCCCATAGACCGGATTAGGCTACAAAGGCCTCTCTTCATGTCCCTCTGAATCCCAGGAACATTCTTAGAATGAACCTAGAACCAAAGGAACCATCCAAGCCACTGCCCCACCCTATGGGCAGTGGCATACCACTGTGGCCAACCAAATCATGGTGGGGATTCTGAGGTCCTGGGCAGTGAAAACCATCTCAAATTCACTTCCTGCTTTTCCATCGGGGATACCTTAACAAAAATTACATTACATCACATTACATCAAAGCATTATGTAACATCATAATTTTTAAAAAGGATTTGTTTCAATTTATGGTGTTGAATTATGTCACAGAAAGCTTCATTTTCCCCTGAGTGCCCATAAATTTTGACAGTGATGGTTTGTCCCAAAACTTTGGCAGACTGAAATTCAGTGAAGGTGGGCCAAAATCAGGTGTCTCGCCCCCACTGAAGGACTGTTTATGAGTCGCCAGGGGACTGCTCTGTCTCATGTCCTAAACTCAAACTGCATGGTCCTGTGCTGTCCGATAACCAATTTGGCGAGCGAGTTCTCATGTGACTAATGCAACTTGACCCGTACCGCAAGTATACAATACAATACAATTGGATTTCTTTTAAAGACTTACTTTTTGTTTGTTTGCTTATTGTCAAGTTGGTTTCCATATAACATCCAGTGCTCATTCCAACAAGTGCCCTCCTTCATGCCCATCACCTCTTTTTCCCTCTTCCCCAACCCCTTCAACCCTCAGTTTGTTCTCAGTATTTAAGAGTCTCTTATGGTTTGCCTCCCTCCCTGTCCATATCTATTTTTCCCCTTCCCCTTTCCCCATGGTCTTCTGTTAAGTTTCTCCTGTTTCACATATGAGTGAAAACATATGATGTCTATCCTTCTCTGCCTGACATTTTGCTCAGCATAACACCCTCAAGGTCCATCCACGTTGCTACACATGGCCAGATTTCATTCTTTCTCATTGCCATGTAGTATTCCATCGTATAGATAAACCACATCTTCTTGATCCATTTGTCAGTTGATGGACACTTAGGCTCTTTCCATGTTTGGGCTATTGTTGAGAGTGCTGCTATGAACATTGGGGTACGTGTGCCCCTATGCATCAGCACTCCTGTATCCCTCGGGTAAATTCCTAGCAGTGCTATTGCTGGGTCCTAGGGGAGTTCTAGTGTTAATTTTTTGAGGAACCTCTACCCTGTTTTCCAGAGAGGCTGCACCAGTTTACATTCCCCACCAACAGTGTAGGAGGGTGCCCATTTCTCCACATCCTCACCAGCATCTGTAGTCTCCTGATTTGTTCATTTTAGCCACTCTGACTGGTGTGAGGTGGTATCTTAGTGTGGTTTTGATCTGCATTTCCCTGATGATTAGGGATGCTGAGCATCGTTTCATGTGTCTGTTGGCCATCTGGATGTCCTCTTTGGAGAAGTGTCTGTTCATGTCTTCTGCCCATTTTTTCACTGAATTATTTGTTTTTTGGGTGTGGAATTTGATGAGTTCCTTATAGATTTTGGATATTAGCCCTTTATCCAATATGTCACTTGCAACTATCTCTTCCCATTGTGTTGGTTGCCTATTAGTTTTGTTGATTATTTCCTTTGCCGTGCAGAAGCTTTTAATCTTGATGAGGTCCTAATAGTTCATTTTTGCTCTTGATTCTCTTGCCTTTGAAGATGCGTTGAGTAAGAAATTGCTGCGTTTGAGGTCAAGGAAGTTGTTTCCTGTTTTCTCTTCTAGGGTTTTGATGGTTTCCTGTCTCACATTCAGGTCCTTCATCCATTTTGAGTTTATAAAATCAGATTTTAGTACCAAAGGCTTGGCACCCCAAAAAGTAAATAATATTTCACTAAGAACTTTTTATATTGATTACGTTTTGGTATTATATTTTGGATATATTCAGTTAAATAAAATGTATTATTAAAATTCATTTCCCTTTTTTCTTTTAACTCTTTCAATATGGCTTCTGGGAAATTTTAAACTACATTTGTGGCCTGTATTATTTTACTACTGTTAGTGTTTCTATGGAACATCCCCCTGACTTCATGAGCAGGGTGACCAAACAGTTGAAAATTTTAAATAAAAGAAACCTTAAATCTCTTTTGTGGGTTAAGACAAGAGATTGCGTCTGATTCTAAAGAGCAAAACTGTAAGTATTTTTATTTATGTGTTCAAAAACCATTTTTGAGCACCTACTAAATACCAGGCACTTTTTTTAAAGTAGGCTCCATGCCCAGCCCAACACAGGGTTTGAACTCACGATGCTGAGACCAAGACCCGAGCTGAGATCAAGAGTCAGACACTTAACCAACTGAGCTACCTAGGCACCCCTATACCAGCACTTTTTTTTAAATATTTTTTTATTTATTTCTAGGAAAGAGAGAGAGAGAGAGCGTGAGCAGGGGAGGGTCAGAGAGAGAGGGAGACATAGACTCCGAAATAGGCTCCAGGCTCTGAGCTGGCAGTCAGCACAGAGCCTGACGCGGGGCCCGAACCCACGAACCGCGAGATCATGACCGAAGCGAAAGTCGGACACTTAACCGACTAAGCCACCCAGGCGCCCCATACCAGCACTTTTATAAGCACTAGGATAAGATAGCAGTGGGAAAAAATTAAGTCCCTTCCCTCATGGACTCCACATCATAGGGGAGAGATAGAAAATAAATACATATGACAAGAAGCACCACGAAGAATGATAAAACAGAGTATGGGAATGGTGTGGGCCAGGACAAAGGATGTCACTCTCATGTAGAATAGTCAGAGAAGACATCTCTGAGGAGCACAGATGAACCCTAACACAGAGAGGGGTGAGCCCAGGAATGCCTGGGGAACAGGTTTCCAAGCCAAAGCAATGACAAGTCCCAAGTCCCAAGGTCGGTGCATGTTTGGCATAACAGGGGAGCGGCAGAAATCCTGAAGGGGCAGAACAATTAAGAGAAGGAGAGGAGGAGGATACATCAAAACGTGGGAGATGACAAGTTTATGCCATGTAGGAAAAGGGCCAGCAAACTGCGGGCAGTGGGTCACATCTGCCTCTTTTTATAAATAAAGTTTTATCGGAACACAGCAATGCCTGCTCATTTATGTACTGTCCGCAGGTGCTTTCAAAAGGCAGGGCCAAGTAGCTGCAATGGAGATGGTGTAGCCAAGAAGTCAGGTATAGGCAGATTAATTCCTGTAGCGTTAATCAGGTTTTCAAATCTCCAGGGTGATATCTTTCATCTTAAAGGCAGAAAAATGGGAATTTGTGGGGTCGTTTTTGGAGAGGGTAGGGTTTCCCTCTTTCGTAAGGTTCTGTGTAAGGGGTAATCAGATCAAATCTAGCCCACTGCCTGTTCTTGTATGTCTCACGAGCTAACAAAGCTTTGTATACTTTTAAAAGACTGGAAAAAATTAGGAAAGGAAAAAAAATTAGGATATGAAAATTACATGAAATTCACCATCCATTGGTGATGTTTCATTGGAACACAGTCACGCCCATTTGCTTCATATGTTTTCAGAGTTGAGTGGTATCCAAAGAGAGACGTATGGCCCCTAACGTAGAAAACACTTACTCTCTGCCCCTCAAGGACAAAGGTTGCCAATCCCTGGGGAGGGCATCGTACAGACAATGGTGTTTCCTCTGAGTGAGATAAGAAACCAGTGAGACCCAGGACGTGACCAGACGTGTAGCTTCAAGGGAGCTACTGATCAAAGCAGGGATTGCTTGTCACATGGCAGTCTTGCTTGTCACATGGCATTTCTGGGACCATCCACTCAACTGCAGTCATCTTGAGGACAAACTTCCTGTCTGATTAACCTCCAAGCCCCAGCAGCACCTTGCCTTATGCATGAGACTTCCTCGGTAAGTGTTTGTTGAACCAATGAATGACTGAATGAAAGGCTAGCCCGATCATCCATTGGACACCATGGGCCGGGGTAACCTAGTGTGGCTTTTTGAAGGACAGGAACACTCTGCACATGTGTGCCTGTGGGAAAGTCCCCTCTGCCTTGTCACACAACCGTTGACAGCAGGTACAGTTCCCGTCCTATACACCAATCACATAAATTGGCCTAGGAATCTAGTCTCACCTATATGAGATTCAGCTATCTAGTATTCGGTGTGAAAGAGAGTGGCCTCCTTCGCCACATCAGGCCTGGCCCATGACAAAACATGTATAAAGAATAAATCAGACACCCTTCAGGCTAATTCCTAACTGCAAGGTTTTTATCTCGGCCTCATGTTGTCTTCGCTCTGCCTGCCTGTCTCTTGACAAGTTATCACATTCACTCTTTCTTGGAGATTTCCTTCAAGTCGTGTCGCCTTCCGGTTCTTGCAAAGACTGAGTCTTCCAAAAATTGAGTTTCCATGGGGCTCCTGGGTGGCTCAGTCAGTTAAGTATCTGATTTCAGCTCAGGTCATGATCTCACAGTTTATGAGTTCGAGCCCTGTGTTGGGCTCTTATGCTGACAGCTCAGAGCCTGGAGCCTGCTTTGGATTCTGTGTCTCCCTCTCTCTCTGCCCCACCCCTGACTGCACTCTGTCTCTCTCTGTCTCTCAAAAATAAATAAACATTAAAAAAAAAAACTTTTTTAATAATTAAAAAAAATTTTTTTTTCATTGAGTTTCCAGGACCACTGAATGTCCACAACTTGGTTCCTCCATCTAACTGTCCACCTCTGGGCACACAGTTGTCCCTTTAAACACCTAGCAATACATGACTCAGCCCTACAAACACTATGGATGCAATTCCCACTCTTTGCCCCTAAATGCAAATCATCTGTGAAATGTCTGAAGCTACATTTTCATAACTGTGAGACTTTTGAGTCTGGGGTAGGAAAGAGAGGGGAATGTGGTATACAGGCCCAGGAACCATAAAGCAAGCCTTCTCCTCCATTGAGGAGACCATGGGCCCAAAACTTTGGCACTGGGGGAGAGGGAGGGGTCCGTCCTGTGCATTACAGCATCTTCAACAGCATCCTTGGCCTCTATCCAATAGGTGTCAGTAACACCATCCCTGTTTGTGACAACCAGACATGCCTCCAGACATTGTCAGATATCCTCCTGGGGACAGAATCACCCCTATGGCCATGGAAACACCCAAGCAAAGGCTGCCATTTGCAACAGATCCATTTGGAGGACCTCCTTCCCAAGAGAGCGTTTCTGCACCAGCTTACCAGCGTTTCTATGCTGAACCTGCAGTTTAAAACACATGAGTGTCTGGAGGCTCCACATCTGGGGAACTGCAGCAAAGACCGGCCTCATAATCACAGCAGCACAAAAAAAGGGCATTCTCCCACCGCTTGGCAAATCCCCCTAAATGTCCCCTCTCGCCAAGTGCTCAGATCGCTTGGGTCTCCGAACTTAACGCTTTTATTATGAAGCACAAGAGAAATAATCCTGATTATCGCAGACTCCCTGGCTTTTCATCTTCAGAGCCTAACACACTGAAAACAAAAACTAGATTTTCTTTACCTTCCTGTAATCTATTTCCACGTTCTCTTCCCGGCTACCCGATGGTTCGTATCAGGACTTCCCAGCTTCCCCACTCTTGACATTTCGGGCCAAAGAATTCTTTGTTGTGACAGCTGTCCAGGGCACTGCGGGGGCTTTAGCAGAATCTTTGGCCTGTACCCACTAGATGCCAGTAGTATCCCCCAGTCGTGACAATCAAAAACGTCCCCAAATGTCCCCTGTGAGCAAAACTGCCCCTGGTCGGAGACCACTGGATCACCTGGATTTCTCTCTCTTTCCCAGGTATGCCGGCCGGATCAACCATTCCTGGCCTTAGCCGGCTAGCGAGTCACCATCCCAGGAGTCATCTAGTTTTTAAAACCATTAATACATATATGTCGTCTGTACAGCTATCCTCTATTAATAAATCCAGACGTTTCTTTTTGAAACGGGGAAGATTCTCACAAAACACCATGTTGGAGGATATCACAGGATGCGCGGTGGCTCCCTTCTGGGGTGCTCGGCGGCTCTCGGCAACCAGGCTCAGGGGCTGCGGCTGCACGCCGGTGATCCGTTATTGCAGAAAAATACGGAAAGAACCTCGAATCCTTACTGCCCTCTAGAGAAATTCCGGCAGAAGAGCTCAATCTCTCGCAGTCAGCAGAAAAACAACGCAGCCAGACACAACCGTGCCCGGCAGTTGAAAAGCAAACAATTTATTTGCTGAATTTTTTGAAAGACGAGCCCACCAGACCCTTCCTTCACGGTCTCTCTCGCCAGAGCCAAGGGCCCCCACGCTGGCTCCGACGTTGACACAGTCATAATTTCGCCAGTTGCAGGGCCACTCTCCGATAGGCTGATTTTAGGCCCACAGATGAATCAAAGGGCGATATTCTCCAAAGTAACCGTGGACCATATTTTAAATGCAAATCCTCAGGTCTGTACAAATGCATTCTAGGGCCTTTGCTTACTGGCCTAGCAACAGTCACACATACAGAGATTTCTTGTTTATGTATCTCAGAAAGACCAGGCCTGAGAAGGTCATTCACTGAGTCTTCCCCTTTGCCCAAGGTTTTGTCAGGTGAGAAGTTTCCAGCATGTTTTGGAGCTAATCACTTTTTATTTCTTTAAAATAAAGTGTTTTTTTCCAACTTCAGACATTGTTTGGATCAAGACTTACCCATTCCTTAACGGTCATCTGTATTCCAATGAGAGCTTCAACACTGACATCCAAGTGGGTTTTCCCTACCACAGTCCTGAAAGAGTTCTTCTGGGTCTAACTCGTGTCTCTTTAGCACAGGTGGAAATAAACTTTAAAAAAAAATAAAAAATAAATTAAAAAAAAACTTTGAAAAATATATGCTTAAAGACATACACCAGATTGGAAATCTTGCAGGATTAATCAGAACTTTCAAATCGTTTTTCCATTATGACAGGCAACAGCAAAAAATGCTGAATGTTTATGCCTAATGGGTTTGCCCTTTGCCAGACAAATCCTTTTAGCAATGGCACGGAAACATATAATTTTACGGGCTCTTGGAGAGTGTGCACACTGCCCTCTTATGGTTACACACGCTCATAATTTTATGGGGTCCCCCCGATCAGGTTCCAGAAGGCTGTAGAAGGTTACTACCGAAGGTAGATCAATAGTCCTATAGATGAGTGGGTACCCATGGTTATCTTCGCCTCTCCATTTTCTTCTACCCTCTTGACAGGGAAATAAGATATTTGATCCTTTCCTTTGTTATCAAAAGCTGAGATCTACTTTACCAAAACAGAAATATGTCAAAAAATAATACTTAGAATATTGGAATGCCATCAAACACAAAATAATATGCACATGCATATACCACAGACATAAAGCCTCAACAAAATAATGGCTTACGGATGAACAAAACAAATTTTTCTCTGAATTGGAACCATCAATATGTAAGTCCCCTGTGGTATCAGAAACTCAGATTCAAAATTATCACCCTCCCAAAATTAGAAAGATTTGGGGGGTTGTAGCCCAAAGCAGGAATTTATAAAGGTATTTGTTTAATGAATGAGAGAAAATATGGTATAGAATCAATTCCCCCCAAGCCCTTTTTAAAGTCAAGAAACAGAGCTGTGACCTCTTTAAAAGGGTATGAATTAATCACATTCAGCTAACTTCACCTACCAAATTATAGATGCCTCCTCATTTTGCTAACCCCCAACAGCTAAGAAAAGGGGACAGGGGGAAATAAAAGCGGGCATTTTCACTGTCACCACAAACGCACTTGGAACTGTATCCAAAGGGAGCTGTTGATCTGTGGAAATGTAAATGTCACTTCTAAATATAGCATTAGGGAGCCAGAGAATCAGCATTTCTGTTGATGAAACACCTTTTCGGGAATTAGCTTGTGCAAGGCAACGCTTCTCTCCAGCACACGGGGACTTCACGAATCTTCCGCCCCGCCCCCCATCGCGGAGGGGTCCTTGCTGCACTGGCTCCTGCACAGAGCTGAGCGCGGTCTCACCCGTTTCCTCAACCTGTTACCGCACCAGATTGTGAATCAAAGCAAGTAATTTCCTGTTCCTCTCTCCTCTTGCCTTAAACGTAGAAAGTAGAATTTCATTCTGCCTCATAAGGATTCCTGATAGTTAGGGATGCTTGCAAATTCAAAAAAAAACAAAAACAAAAACAAAAAAACCCAAAAACCGGATCAGTAGGCTGAACCATGAAAGTGAGCATCTCCTAGGATTTGGGGATTGACCACAGGGCACCAGCTGCAGGCAGGGACACTAACATGTCCAGCTATTCAGCCTTGACTCACGCTGTTCGTCCCGCCTTCGATCATTCTGGAATGCTTTTGGGTTCTAGAATAAGCCACCCTCTTTCCCACCTTGGGTCCTTTGTGCAGGCGGTTCCCTTCACTCAACATCTTCTTCTGCACGCTTTGCATTTCCGGCTCTCTCTCATCTTTTTCCATCTCAGATTGTCACTTTCTGGTAGGAGCATCTGTGACATCCTTAATCCCTTGGCTTTAGTCTATGATAATTAGGCTGGGCACGTACCCTCCCCTCAGAAGGGCCCCATGCTCAGTTTAATGCGTTGCTACAGCCATTTGAAATTCTTAATTTTGTTAACAAGTGAGGGTCCTGCGTTTTCTCTGCCCACTGGGCCCCCCAAATCATGTCACCAGTCCTGATCACAGCACTTGGTTTGTCAGTGTATGCGTTGGGGGTGCCGATCTGCTTTCTCCATGAGGGTGGAAATGGTGTCTGTTTTGTTGATTGTCTAATCCAGGGCTGTCCAATAGAATTTTCTGCAGTGATGAAAATGCTCTCTATTCCAGCAGTCCAGTGTGTTAGCTGCTGGCCACATGTGGCTATTGAACCCTTGAAATGTGGGGTGCCTGGGTGACTCAGTTGGTGGAGCATCCAATTTGGCTCAGGTCATGATCTCGAGGTTTGTGAGTTCAGTCCCAGCATGGGGCTCGCTGCTCTCAGCGCAGAGCCCATTCAGATCCTGTCTCCCTCTCTCCCTGCCCCTCTCCTGCTTGCACTCTCTCAAAAATAAATAATCAATTAATAATAAAATTTTAAAACACTGAACACTTGAAATGTGGCTAGTGCAACTAAGGAACTAATTTTTTTATTTCACTTTAATTAACATAAATTAAAATTAAAATAGTCTCATGTGGCCGGTGGCTGTTGTACTGGGCACAGCTAACTCCTAAATACTAGTACAGCTGGTAAATCCAGCCGGGACATGATTAGGGCTTTCTCAGAGAAGTTCTATGGCAGTAACTTGGCATATTGGTATAATGCATCAGAATCTCTGAAAAAGCCTGTTAAAAATATGGGTGTGGCTGCTCTACCCTCTAAGACTCTGATTAAGCAAACACATAGAAGGTCCAGGCATCTGGTATACCTTCAAATTTGAGAAACACTATGTTATAGTTTATGAAGGAAACTTGTCTTTACATCAGTTAATTTAAATCTCTTTAGTTCCTCCAGTCAAATAATGTTAACACAAATACCATCTCCAGAAGAATTTGGGGGACCCCACAATTGTCCCAGCTGCAACCAATGGCTGTTTTAAGCAATATCTAATCCAGTCAAATTTTAGTGGAGAAAACAGATATACTGTCCTTTCAATTTTATTGCAATGAACTTTGACCTCTTATTTTGACTTTCAAGAGCCAGGAATGATGGATAGCTTTTTTTTTTTTTCCCAAAGCTCAAAAATTATTGGTTAAATGTGTATACAACACCCAGTATCAGGTGAGTGGTAGGACTTTATTAAGGAGATATGTAGATCTCAATTAGGAATTGTCCACGGTGAGAAGGTGGAATGTAGCAAAGTCTTTTTTCATAAATGGGGAGTATCTCCCTTTTTAATGACTTGCTCTAATCTTATTCTTCCTTCTCACACACAGACACACAAAAATGCAAAAGGCTGTTAATGTCCAATCCTCTCTTTATGTACTTTTGTCTTTAACCATTATTGTAATTCAGCCCTCCAACATGAGCATTTTTTCCTCCACTGAGCTATCAAAGACACCTTCCTAATCAACATTACACACAGTAGCGTGATAGACGGCACCACAGTGAATACAAGGATGAACTGTAATTCACTCTGGGGCTCTGCTGACATCATAAACCGCACAACCAGCTTTATGGAGAGTGGCTGAGCCCAGACAGCGAATTCTGATCTCGGCTTACTCTGGGAGCCATCTGTTAAGGAAACAGATTTAAATGCTGACCTTTTCATCTCTGTCGTTTACAGAGATTTCAAACTTTGCTGTAAAATTTAAACTTTTCAACCAGGAACAGATGAAAATTCCTTCCTAGGATCACACTGGGTTTTGTATTCCCTCTTTTAACTGGGAAATAGATTCGTGGTCTTATCACCCATTGCTACAAGATGATGTTTAAAAAAGAAAAACGCACCAGGCTATCGCAACTGCTGTAGCTCTGTGGGCCTGTTTCCAATGCAGACCCATCGCCCACTCTAAAGGCTGAAAAACAGTAGTTCACCCTCCCAGCCTCCATGGCAGAAAGTGCTGGCCCCGGGATCCAATTTCAGCCAATGAGACATAGAGGGGCACCTTCCGGGAATGACGTTTTCCTTGTTTCAAGGAGAGATGCATGGCGCTCCTCCCCAGCACTTCAAACTTTGGATGCTCAGGGAAGGGTGTGTTATTTGAAGCTGCGGCAGCCATCTTGCAATCATGAAGGGACATCACGGAAGATGAAAGCCACTTGCTGAGGAGGGAGGGATAGAAAGATAGAAAAGTCTGGGTGTTTGGTGATGTTGCTGAGATACAGAGTTGACCAGCTCCAGCACTGTCTACCTCCAGCCTTCTCATTAATCATTAAGTAAATATGGCCGACCGTTGAACAATGCTTGTTTGAATAATGTGAGTTCAATTATGCATGGATTTTTTTATGAATACAAAACATACTATAAATGCATTTTTTTCTTATGATGGTTTGTTTGTTTAAGTAAGCTCTGTGCCTAATACGGGGCTTAAATTCATAACGTGAGATCAGGAGCCACATGCTCTACTGACTGAGCTAGCCAGGTTCCCCACCTATAATTTTCTCAATAACATTTTCTTTTCTCTAGCTTACTTTACTGTAAGAATACAGTATATAATACAAATAACATATAAAATATGTGTTGGGACCCCTGGGTGACTCAGTCAGTTACGCATCTGACTTTGGCTCAGTTCATGATCTCACTGTTGGTAAATTCTAGGCCCACGTAGGGCTCTGTGCTGACAGCTTAGAGCCTGGAGCCTACATTGGATTCTGTGTCTCTCTTTCTGTCCCTCCTCTGCTTGTGCTTTCTCTCTCTCTCTCTCTCTCAAAAGTAAATATTAAAAAAAAAAAACAAACATTAAAACAAATTAAAATTCAAAATATGTGTTAAACGACTGTTGATGTTATCAGCAAGGCTTCCTGTCATCAGTAGGCTATTAATAGTTAAGTTTTGGGGGAGTCAAAAGTTACACGTGGGTTTTCAACTGCACAGGGTATTGGCATCCTTAACCCCCATGTTATTCAAGGGTCAACTGTATTTTATATTGGGTTCCTCCAGGGAAAATCCTGAGACAAGTATTGGGCGCAAATAATTTACATGGAAGACAATTCCAGGAGGCACCAGCAGGGGAGCAGGAAGGAAGAGGGGCAAGGGAAGGAAACCAGCACAGAGTGTGCTCATGAACAGATAACCCCCCGCGGACATCCGAGGCCCAGTGAGAAGACCCTGAGCAGAGAACCTGCTTTGAGTAAAGAGCCAGAGGCCCGCATGGTAACACTCTGCATCTGCGAGGATGGGGGAAGGGCTGATGTCAGGTGGAATTCCAATACCTCACCAGCTTCTACAGTCACCCATAAACGTCTCACCTTTGGAGCCTCTATTTGTTGATGGTCTGTTACTGTTGCAGATGTTGTCCTAACTGACATCACTATGGAACCATTCTGCTCTGTAACATGCACCCCTCAAGTTTCTCTGTAATTCCATGCCAGTGAGATGACATGAACGCTAATTCATTCGGCAGTTTCCTCCGAAGTGCTGGCTCCGCAGCCAAAGCCAGCAGAACAGTGGGGAAGCCATCAGATGTGGGTTCCCAGCTAGAACGGAAGGAGTGGTGGTAAGCTCTGTAAAGAAAGAGAAGATATGGAGAGTGCCATGAGTTGAAAATGCGGCGAATCAGAGTGGAGGGGAGAGTGGAGATAGCCAGTGGGGGAGAGAGAAATATTGCCCCTAATGCTTGCACAAATGAGGGAAGGGGAAACCACTGGGTAGGGCGTTACAGAGGCCCCAATAAAAAGGTTGTTCAAATAACATCTTTCACGGGAACAGAAAATGAGAATTTGACCCTCACACAAAACCTTGTCACTAGATGGTTTGACTGAAAACTAAATTGGATCATTACAAGAGCCATCACTTTCTCTTGAAACAAACAAGAAGTCACAGCCAGACTAAATAAATTCTGATCTTCCTGCTCCTTCGGACTAGAAGACAACTCCTTTGGGACCTCATCCTTGCAGAAAGAGTTATTCACAAAAACTCATTCTTCCTGTGGAAAAATATCCTCACGCTTCACCACACTTCGGCTCTTATCCTCATGCACATATAAAGAAGATCTGATTCCAAAGATGTGTGTCTTACAATGTCAGGTTCATGAACGCACCCCTTGCCTGGGGTTAATCCTTCCTCTTCCTCTGCTTCTAATCCTTTCATCACCTCCCCAGACTTAATGCAATGCCATGGAAACCCCAGGGGACGGCAGAGCACAATTGGAAAATCACTGCTCTAGAAGTTTCTATTTTACAAGTACTAAGTCCAGATATATATGTATATATAAAGATATTGCTGATCAATCTAAGTTGGGGGTTAGCAAATCATGGCCCTGGGGCCAACTCTGACCCACCACCTTTCCTATAAATAAAGCTTTAATGGAACACAGCCACCCCCACTCATTTGCATTTTGTTCACACTGTTTTCTAATGGTGGAGTTGAGTGATTGTGACAGAGACTTGTATAGCTTGCAAAGCTTAAAATATTTACTCCCTGGCCCTTTATGGAAAAGGTTAGCCCATCCCAAATCATAATCTAAGTCATTATCTGCAAGTGCTGGCCTCCGATCACACTGGATTGAAGCGAAAGCACGAAAGCGTGGGAAGAGTGAAAGGAAACCACCGTGGGACCAGGAGGCATCTGGGAAGTAAAGGTAGGAAGAGGTACCAGGTTCACCCGGAGGCCCACGGCAGAGCCTCCCACCTGAGAGAGGGTACCGGGGGCCTAGCCCGGTTCAGGATGTGCCTCACCAGGCTCTCTGGCAAGCTCCAAAATCACCTCTGTTCCTGGTCCTCAGCTCTGGGGTTTGCACACGCAGCCCCCTCTGCCTGCAACCCACATCCCTCCGCTCCGTACTGGCTCAGCCTGCCTCCTTCCGCTGCCACCTTCAATGTCACACCTGCTAGGCATCTTCCCGAGACCCCCAGGCTTGGCCGGCTTCCCTCCTCTCTGCTCTCACCTTGCTTTCTCTTTTCCTGGACTCCCAGCTGTCACTGTGTGAAACCGGGGGATTACTTGCTGCCACTAAATGTGAGCTTCATGAGGGCAGGGCTACCCCTAATTAACTGTCACATTACTGCCAGACTCTAAAACAGCTCCTGGCACGTGATAATACATAAATGTTTGTTAAGTGAGTTAATTTGTATGAAGGTCTTTGGATGGAATCGTGAAGAAGGGAGTGTGATGCATATACATCAGGAAGAATGACGCACTGTCTTGGGCATTGATCCCCGACCCTATCTTCATAACAATTTCCGTGAGATGAGGTGTGAGTGGGAAATGGCCAGACAGAAGAGACAGCAAGTGCAAAAGACCTAAGGCAGGGAGAAGCGTGCAGTGCTGGAGGCATGGAAACTAGTCCAGCATGGCTTGAGCAGTGAAAGAAGAAAGTCAGACCATACAAGACCCATACATCATGTTAAGAATGTTTTTTATCCTACTGTAAGAGCAATGGAAGAACTAGAGAAGGTTCTAACTAAGGCAGGGGATCATATAACCACCATCAGCAGCAAAAGTTGTGGATTCACAGGTAGTGGATATACTTGAGTGCTGCCGTTGTACTAGATATTAGGTATAAGATGCTTAGGAAATCATTGCCCCTGAACTCAAGATAGTTCATATAAAGAAAATGTAACTATGGCATGACAGGGCTTTGTAGAGTTAAGCTTAGGGGGCCGTGGGGCGAGCCCCTAAAAGGAGCCTCTACGTTTTGCTCAGATGGAGAAAGAGAAGGGTTCTTACAGGAAACCTTTCATATCACTCTTCATCTACTAGGGGCAGACTAGTAAAGGAGAGTAGTTCAACCCAGTGGAAGTCTTCTGTGGCCAAAATATATAATAATCATTACGAAGAATCTAAAAACATGAAAATTATTCATAAGAAATTAAGTGAAGAAGCAGAATTCTAATTCTAATATATATCAGAAGAGGGCAAAGTCTTTCTATAAAGACCCAGAGAGTAAATATTTTTATGTTTAATGGACCATATGGTCTCTATCACAGCTACTGAACTGTCTGAACTGTCTGTTGCATGACAGCAGCCACAGACAAAATTCTCTCTGAGTGAATGGGCATGGCTGTGTGCCAATAAAACTTTATTTACAACAACAGGCAATGGGCCAAATTTGGCTTTTAGGCTGTAGTTCGCTGATGCCTGAGCTAACCCATATTATAATTACAACCAGGTAAAGGTATAATGTTTGTGAACACAGGCCAAAGGGAACACAGAAGAATGAAAGGCTTGTTTGTGTTTGGGAGACGGAATTATCAGTTTGGTGACTCTTAGTTATTTTTGCCTTCTCGGCACTTACTTATCCTTCTGACTTGAGGGTGGAAGAAGGAGAACTACCTTTCCATCATCTGTAATCCATGTGATCCCTGGAGTTAACCCACCCTAAATCCCAAGTAAGGCCGAGTTCCGAGACCAGGCCCCTATCAGTCATTTCATTGCCTTGACCATGGTGGCTCATTCAGAGAGGAACATGGGCCCACACAGACCAATGAGAATCACTCTCTTGGATTTTTTCTTTTTAATGTTAAGACCTCCTACTGCTGAGATTGCTAAAATTACAGCGTAGGAGGCTAGAGTTGCTCATGATCATCTCGCCACGCCAAGGGTTGGTCTCACGCAAGAATGATGCCCACACATTGCAAAACAGAACTACAAAATGAAGACAGATGACGCCAGATGGACATTACGTGAGTTTCTGGATGGAGCCTTATCTGAAACTAGACCTATTTCTGGATTTTTCTGTGACTTAATCCCATATGTTCTTTCTCTACCTTCACTTGCTTCAATTAAGTTTTCAGAACTCTTGAATGAGGTCATCGTTAATGGGGTTTTTTTCTTATTTTATAAACTCCTTTAATACCCTCATACTATCACTTTAGCAACAAATGAAATTGAGAGAAGATGGATGACAAGGCACCATATTTTAAAAATTCATTTCTCAAATGAAAGTCATGTTCCATTTTTTCACTTTTCCCTATCAGTTGACTGACCTGAGCCAACTGTGAGCTCTTAAATTTGACCAAGAGAATCTAAGTACTCTCTCCAAAAATTGACTGGAAACCTATTTTGAAGAAAATATATAAAGACAGGGCTATAGTGAAGATCACAAATGATGACAATAGAAAATAATTCAGGAAAGACCATCTTTCTCTGCAGAAATATAGTGACACATGTAGGACAGCGAAGAGTCTCCATGAGAGAATGAAAATGATCCGTGACCGTCACGTGGCCACAACCTCTAGAAGAAAGACTTTGGAAGAAAACACAAATCTGACAGTGTCACTGCCGTGCTTAAAACTCAGCAGTGATTCCCGGTTGCCTACTTGAGCCCAAACTCCCAGAGTGAACATGATTTTCACAGAACACAAATTTGAGTGTGCAAGAAATATAACTGTCTTTTGTTTTTCTATAACTCAATTTAATGTCTTTTTTTTTTCTCAAGTCCCCAATCTACCTAATAGAAAACTTGGTCACTTCCAGGTAAATGCCATCGTTTTGAGTTAAACATGATCAATTCAGGATTCTGGATGCGCCCACACACACGTACACACACACACACACACACGCACACAACCTGTCCTTCCCCCTTGGGGAGCCTCCAAGGAAGAAGATATTTTGGAGTCTAATCACATCAGGAAGCAGAATCTGGTCTGTCGCTATGCCCTGTTCTCCCCTAGTATCTACTAGTATTTTGTGGTCTTTGGTGTGTTGGCGTTTATCTCCCAGCATGCACTGAGATATCCATGTTACCCTGTGTTTCTGGTTATCAGATCTACTAAGGTCAACACACGGCTTCCACATCCAGGTCCAAAACAGCCACTCTACTGCCAACCCCCACAACCATGTTCAGCAAGCAAGCAGCCAATGGCCTCTCTGGGCAAAGGTGCTTCCAAATAGTGGCGAAGAGCACTCCTACTTAAATCCCATTGGCCAGAAATTGGTCAAGGAGTCACACATAGCCACAAAGAGTGCTGAGAGGTGTCGTTATTATTCTCAGTGACACATGCCTGGATAACCTTTTGGGGATCCAACTCCTGAGAAAGGAGGGGAGAAAGAAATCTATTGTTCTCTGCCTCGGGTGTTTAATATACAGCTCAAGGGGCGCCTGGGTGGCTTAGTCGGTTAAGTGTCTGGCTTTCGCTTAGGTCATGATCTCGCGGTTCGTGGGTTTGAGCCCCGCGTCGGGCTCTGTGCTGACTGCCGGCTCAGAGCCTGGAGCCTGTTTCAATCTGTGTGTCTCCCTTTCTCTCTGACCCTCCCCTGCTCATGCTTCTCTCTCTCTCTCTCTCTCTCTCCTAGAAATAAATAAAACATTAAAAAAAAAATTTAATATACAGCTCAAAATTGTTCAAGATTAAAGACACTCACAGAGAAGCAATAGGTCGGATATACTGAGAACAAAGGAACAAAGGAAGACAACAAAATTAAGTGCAAACTTAACGTTCATAATCACAAAATGAAGGTTTCAAGATGCACTATGACCAAAAAAAGTTGAAACAGGAAGGCAAAAATCGTCGTCAGTAGCTGGGCGTCGGGGGCAGATTCCACTGAACAGAAGTCTCAGAATTGAGGCCACCTCAAAACGTGAACAAACTTTTCACAGCCATTTTCTCGATCTTTAAGGGAAATAAACTGAGCGTGAAGCAGAGAAGGTGAGAAAAACACAGCTTATAAATGGAAACGCACCAAACAAAGTGGAAAATTCACATCAAGCCCGCAGATAAGTCTCAGAACAAAGGGAAACTTTTTAGGGTCAGAAAAAGGGAAATGAGTCTCTCACGTAAGAAAAAGTGACTGTGTGGAGGAGGTAAGCTTCAGGAAGAAACCAAGGTGCTCCCACCTAAGGCTGATCCACGGATTAGTAAAACTTAGGTATTTGGTTTTGTAAAATAGAAAATAGCATGCAAGCTTTAGCCTGGAGTTTGATAGCTTGCATTTTTCATTCGCTGGCTTTGTACGGATCTAATTCTCAGGAAGAGAGAAGAACCTGCCTGCTTTAAACAACACGCAAATTAAGGTGTGACTTCTGGCTCCATTTTTTATTATATATAGCTATCATCTGCTCTGGAATAAGCTGGATTTCTTCCACTGAGTTCATATCTCCTTCTGTTTTTTTTAAAATGCATTTTAAAGCTTCGTGTTTCTTCTGGAAAACCTACCATAATGTAACAACAGATTTTAAAGCTTAATGTATATTAATCATGATGCCAACAACTACCATCTAATATAGTCCTTACCTTTTACTGACAATGTGAATTTTAATTAAGTGCATAACGCATAATTAAGATCCGAAATGCAGAATGTATTTTTGGTCCTGTTTACCGTGTGCAAGAAACGCTAGCATGGAATGGAGTTAGCCTCCCTGCTGCAAAGATTTAACGTTTTACTAATTAAATGAATGGAGGCCACAATCAGGTTTTCACACACAGTTTGACGACTCAGTCAAGATGGCTGACAGAAATGGGAAGTCAGGTTTACGTTCATCAGTGGACTAGGGGATGATCACGTGAAGTATCATACATCCAGACCATGGAATATTTGCTTTCCTCAAAATAACAAAGTAGCCTTATAGGCAGTGATATGGAAAAATTCTCCAAGATATGTACACAGTATGACTTCCTTTAGCCAAAAATATATGTGTGTCTGTATAAGTGTGTGTGTGTGTGTGTGTGTGTGTGTGCATGCATTTGTGTGTGCATACATGTCCATTTATCTGCAGGTGTTTGTGTGTAGTAATGTATTTGTGTGGGGCGCCTGGGTGGCTTAGTCAGTCAAGTGTCCGACTTTCGCTTAGGTAATGATCTCGCGGTTCATGGGTTCGAGCCCTGCGTCGGGCTCTGTGCTAACTGCCAGCTCAGAGCCTGGAGCCTATTTCAGAGCCTGTCTCGCTCTCTCTCTCTGACCCTCCCCTGCTCACGCTGTCTCTCTCTCTCTCTTTCTCTCCTAGAAATAAATTAAAATGTTAAAAAAAAAAGAAATGTATTTGTGTGATTGCACATGTACATACTCAGACATACTCAGAAACATGAAAAGAATTTGGAATAACAGACACAAAATGTAAACCACGATTAACTCTAGAGCAGAAGTTGGCAACTGTTTTAGGAAAGGCGACTGATAATAAATAGTTCCAATTTTGTGGGCAGTATAGTCTGGTACATTCAACTGTGCCTGCACAAACAGCCATAGGCAATATGGAGTGAAATGTTGGGGCTGGGTCCCCATAAAAGTCATTCACCAAAGCAGGCAGAGTCCGGGGCACCTGTGGATCACATTCTGCCAAGGCCAAGGCCAGCCCTAGAGAATGAGTAACTAGGGCAGGGAGTCAACAGAGGGATGAAGACAGACTTCTACTAGTACTTCTGGACACGTCTGATTTGTCTTAGAAGCACTCTTGCTTAGAAAGCACTTGCTTCTATTAAAAGACTTACTACCATACATTAAAATTGAGTAAATTCACATTTGAAATGTTTTTTTAAGTTTATTTATTTATTTTGATAGAGAGAGAGGAAGAGAGAGAGAATCCCAAGCAGGCTCCACGCTGTCAGCAGAGAACCCAACACGGGGCTCAAACTCACAACCCTGAGATCATGACCTGAGCTGAGATCAAGAGCCAGATGCTCAACCAACTGAGCCACCCAGGCGCCCCTAAATTTCAGATTTTTAATTTAGATTTTTTTAATGGAAGTTTTTTAAATTTAAACCCATTACTAAATAAACAAACAGACAAACAGTTTTGTGTCCTCTCCCAAGTGGGTATTTCACTTTTTTTTTCTCATAAGGGGGGATTTGTAACCCCATTTCACTGGCTGGGCCCATGGTCACTCAGCTAGAGAATACATTTCCAGGCCTCCTTTTTAGCCTAATGTGGCCCTGGGACTCCACAATGGCCCAGGGGACATGAGCGGAAGTGAGGAGAAGAGCTTCAAGACACGCCGTGCACACCTTCCCGCAGGCAGTCATCCGCTGGGCTCCACAGGCAGCACTCCAAGAGATGGCAGAGTCGTAAGAGAAAGAGATGTAGGTCATGATGGATGTCATAGAACACCCCAGACTGCCTGCCACCTGGTCTTTCGGCAAGAGAGAATATATCTTAATCAAGGCATGTTAAAATGGGGATAACCAGGGGCGCCTGGGGGGCGCAGTCAGTTGAGCGTCTGACTTCGGCTCAGGGCATGATCTCACGGTTCATGGTTCAAGCCCCGCGCTGGGCTCTGTGCTGACAGCTCAGAGCCTGGAGCCTGCTTTGGATTCTGTGTCTGTCTCTCTCTGCCCTTCCCCCAATTGCACTCTGTCTCTCGAAAATAAATAAAGTTTAGGAAAAAAATTTTTTTAATTGAAAGACTAGCTAGTAAACATTTACACACTATGGGCCACACAATCTCTGTCATTACTACTCAATTCTGACATTGTAACACAAAAGTGGCCCTGGACAATATATAAACAGAATGTGGCTGAGTACCAATAAAACTGTATTTCCATAAATAAGCGGAGGGCCACCTTGGATCCGTGGTACTAGGGATCCTGATTTAGAACAGTGTCTGATAGGCGCTAAATAAATGTTTGCTAAATGAATAATAAGGACTGAATAGTACAGTACTATCTCACAGGTTTGTCCTAAGGAATAAATAACATTGCGTGAAAAGGTTTAGCAAAGTGCCCGATGTATAGTAAGGGCTCAAGAAATGCCAGCTACTCATTATTTGAAGTTACAAAAAATAAATAAAATACATTCCCCAAGGAATAACCAATGTAGCTGAGGAGAGAGAGATTGCCAGGAAAATAATGAAAATAGTGTTATGAGGTTGTAGAAGCACATCCAGGACTCGGCTCTAGTACGGGGAGATTAATTCTGGGATGAGAGGGGAGGCCAGGGAGAAATCACACAGCAGGTGAAACCTACTAAGAGGGCTGAAGGGGAAAAAAAAGTATCTGCACAGACATTCCTGGAAGTAGAAGTTTTTCTTCACCTTTCTGAGCCAGCAACTCATCAAAGGGAAGCTGATGTCAGACACCAGAGTCTGTATAGATGTTCTGTCTGCCTGGAACAGTCTTCCCTTCCCATCTTCCTATCTTTAGTTTCTGCTGCCTTCCAAGTATCAGCTCAAACATCACCTCCTAAGGGAAACTGCTTCTACCCTCTGTTCTCTGCCCCAGGCCTCAAAGACCACAAGCACCTTAGCATTTTCCTCTTGTAAAATTCTACTCCAAGTAGACTCTGTGTGCATGTGCGTGCACAATGTCAGATTCCCCTATGGATAAAAGTGGGACCGCACTGCTCCTAAGGCCATGTGAGGTACTCGATCATTATTTGTTGCATGAAAAGATACACTCTCCATTGTGTTCTGTAACGGGGCCTTGAATGTAGATAATCGGAGCCTCTAATTGGGGTCAGATCTACACTCACTTAAGAAGCTGATGAGCTGGTGATAAAGTTGACAATCAGGTAAGATCCGAGAGCCTTAAGAGACAGCAAAATTCAATGGTTAATCAGTAGGCTCACACGATCTCTGAAACTTCTCTGTAAATCTAAAATTATTCCAAAATGAAAGTTTTTGGGTTTTTTCTTATTTTTTTTTTTTTTTGTAACGGCAAACTGTAAAGCCGGCCATCTGACCGCCATCTGCCTGCCCTGCGGTGTATTTATGCAACATCCTTGGGGGTTCACTTATGTCGGCCTCCCCACCCATCAGCTGGGGATGGCAGGGATAGAGGCTCCGACGTCAAGGTGGGTTAAGTGCTCACACGTGAGGAGTTCTCAGTTAGCTCCGCCTCTTAGGGTTTTGTTCCCTCCCACTACTTGAGGGCTTAATAGGAGAGCGATTCCCCTTCCTGCCAGAGGTGAGTTACAGTCACTAAAGCCGGTGAAGGAGCACAGACGAAAGAGATTCGGTTCAGAGTAATCGTCTCATTGCCTTAGATGTTACCTGACTTCCTCTCCTTGCGAAGTTTCACAGACGTTCACACCCCAAAGTGGGCAGCGGAACCACTCACGATAAAATTGGGTCAGTATCGATCAAGAAGGCCAAAGGGACACACTGCCATGTGCACCCGCTAAGCTGTCATATAACTGACATTTCAGAATCGAGACGTCAGGCACAGGGATGAGAACACGGCACATACTTAAGTATGCACACAAGCCACGTACCGGTCACTCGATAATTCAAGATTAGAGGCACATACAGACTCACAAGTCAACAATATCACTTCCATTTAAATACAATGTGTGTGTGTGTGTGTGTGTTGGTGTTTTGTAATGAAAGCTGACATTGATCAAGTGCTTTACTGTATTATAGGCATTGGATTAAGCATCTGATACACATTAAGTCTATTTCTCAAATATAACTGGGGTTTTATTATCATGTCCTCCTTACATATGAAGGAACAGTTGAGAAGTAAAGCAACGTACCCCAAAACACAGCCAGAAGAGGGGAGAGGGATCCCAGAGCTGGGAAACATGCAGCACTATCTCATACTAGCCACTCTTGGGGTTGGTGTTAATAGCTAGTGTATATAAAGGAAAGACCAATGAATATAATGGTAAAAAAATCAAGTGAATGTCTAGTGTTTAGATACTAGGACCGGAATGATTCCAAAGAATAAACTTTAGCTCCACTTGCTTTGAGGATCCATTTGCCTAATCTGTGAAATTAATTCTAGTTCCCAAGATCCAAGCCTAGATAGCACTCAGCAACTTGACTGAAAAAAAAAAAAAAGATTTCTTGTTTATTAGAGACTCTGTGAGTTCCTGAACACAGCTTATAAAAATACTACCGAAATAAAATAGGTTCAATAAAAGATTAAATTCTAATTAAAATAAACAGAAACAGGGACTGTTGGGTGGCTCTTTCAGTTAAGTGTCTGACTCTTCGTTTCAGCTCAGGTCACAATCTCACAGTTGGCGAGATCAAGCCCCATATAGGGTTCCACATTGAGCGTGGAGCCTGCTGGGGATTCTCTCACGTGCTTAGTCAAAATAAATAAGTGAACATTTAAAAAATAATAATAAACAGCGTCACCTGGGTGGCTCAGTCAGTTGAGCATCCGGCTTTGGCTCAGGTCATGATCTCACAGTTCACAGGTTCGAGCCCCATGTCGGGCTCTGTGCTGATAGCTAGCTCAGAGCCTAGAGCCTGCTTCAGGTTCTGTGTCTTCCTCTCTCTCTGACCCTCCCCTGCTCACTTGCTCTCTCTCTCTCTCAGAAATAAATAAAAAACATTAAAAATTTTTAATAAAAATAATAAACAGAAACATTAAGTAATAACAAAGACAAGAAAAAATGGGGGGAATAAAAAGAACTCTTATGGTTTAATCCCTGTATCATCACATGGAAAATGAGAAACCAGGATGAATGAATCTTGGAAGAACCTACTGAAAGTGGAAGGACATTAGAAAATGTCCTTTTACTAATTTGAAATATTTGCCCCAAGTTAGCTCAAGGAAAACAACCCAACACTACTCTTGGCAAAGCATAGGCTTGTATTAACATTTCATTCCAGCATTTTCTAGACACTGAAACAGGAAGATGGGTGATACGGAGTTTCTTGAGTCAAAGCCTTTGTTGGACAAGAACATGGAAAGCTCTCTCTGAAGTGGAGTGGGCAGCTCAGGGGCGTCTGTCCCTGCCACTGTCAAGGCCAGGCCCTTATTGCCTGATGAATGTGCCTGACATCAAAGCCAACGGCACTTGCATTTCTTTGTCTGAAGGATTTCTCTAGCTTCTGGAGACCAGTTGGCCATCGGCATGGCAGATCACGCCGGGAAGCAGCCCACAACCAACAACGGACAGTGTTGGTGTATAACTACCTCAACTCCCTCCTTCCATAGAGGGAACAGCAGTGAGGTATTTTTTCATATTGGCTTCCAGAGATTTCCAGGAAGCATCCAACTGCAGTCACCTCTGGCGGCAGCTGTCCTGATGATGTAACCTTCCTTCCCTGTCTCACTTCCTACCTTTCTCAGTATTTCCTGGTACCACCTCCCCAATAAACAACGTGCCTGCAAACTTTTATCTCAAGTTCTGCTTCTGGTAGAATCACACATGAGAGAATCTGTGCGCACTCTGAAGAGGAGGAAATTTGCAAGGACCCAGGTGAGTTCAGGTCCCCGACGAGAGCTGAAGAGGGAGGAAATTAGGAGGCGAAAACAGTTGATTTCTTACCCCCTGCATCCTCTTCTCTAAACCCTCCACGGGCGTAGTTCCCACGGACAGGCGCTGGATAAATAGCGTTCCCAGTCTGTGCACACACAGGACGCTCCACGTGGAGACTCAGAAACGCTTGAGGGAGAGGAGGCACAGGGGCTGTGGGGCCATGTTGTGACTCGGGGGACTAATGGGCATTCTGTCACCCTCCCTGCTCGCTGAGGCGTGGGAAGCCAGAATACCAGGGCTGTTGAGGGAGCCAAGGCTGACCACTGTCCTAAACTCAGAGACATCCTTAAAGTGCTATATTCTAAGCAACGTCTTTAAAGTTCTCAAATCCTTTCATAACAGATGGTAAACTTCTAGAAAGCACGTCCCAAAAGGTAATACTGTTTATAAAACTAAGTAGTTATGAAATTTGTTTAACTCTTGAATGATATGTACTTAGGGAGTAGGGGTTTTTTTAGATTTATTTATTTATTTATACAAGAGCACAAGTAGGGGAGGGGCAGAGAAAGAGGGAGAGAGAAAGAATCCCAAGCAGGCTCCATGCTGTCAGCACAAAGCCTGATGCAGGGGCTTGAACTCATGAACTATGAGATAATGACGTGAGCCATAGTTGGACGCTTACCTGAATGAGCCACCCAGGTGCCCCAGGGAGTGTTTTTTTTTTTTTAATAACACCATAAGATTTACAGGAAGAGGTCAATATCAAGAGCAAAACAATTTACCCCTCAACCCGACAGCCTAAGATATGTATTTTGACACGTATTTAAATGTATTTTTAAACTTTCTGGGTTTCTAAATATATCTATATTTGCTGTTTAAAAAATATTCTAGGGGCGCCTGGGTGGCTCAGTAGGTTCAGTGACCAACTTCGGCTCAGGTCATGATCCCACAGTTTGTGAGTCTGAGCCCCGCGTTGGGCTCTATGCTGACAGCTCAGAGCCTGGAGCCTCATTTCGGATTCTGGGTCTTCCTCTCTCTCTGCCCCTCCCCTGCTCATGCTCTGTCTCTCTTTCCTTCAAAAATAAACACTTTTTTAAAAAACCTTTTTTAAAATTCTATTTTTCAAGATGATGATAGCCTGGTCTCTGGAAATGGAGACCAAATGGAGAATCTGGATTGAAATCCTGGTGCTTCCACTTACCAACTCTGAAACCTGAGGCAAGTACTTGCTTTCATTAGGTCTCAACGTTTTCATCTGTATTATGGGAATTATGGTAGGATTATTTATCTCAAAGGTGGTTGTGACCTTGGACAACTTATTCAACCTCTCTGAGTCATCAGAGCTTATTATCTGAGGAGGAATGTGATTCCAAGTTAAGATGTTCATTGGAGATAGTTATCACCTGTTACCACATTTCCCCAGTGCCCACTTCATTGAGGGCATGCATTCCGCAAATGCACATCTACAGAAAGGCAAGTAGTTAAATGGACGGAATTAAGTGTTTTGGGACCGGATGTTTTGTGGCCTCTGAGCCTGAATTTCTCACTGTCCCAATATCTGCAAGAGGCCAGTATTCTCTTAATAAATCGAGGCTTTTTCTAAGTTAACCAGAGTGAGTTTCTGTTGTTTACGGCAACAGAATTCTAACTGATGAGATGTTTCATTCTATCACCAGGCTGAAGTCTCTCTTAGGGCAGGTTCTTGGCCTTAATCACCTGTTTGACCAAGGACTGAGCTGTCACCAGGGACAGAGTAACAGAACTTTGACAGCGAGCTTGTGTGCGCATGCACACATTCGTGTTGAGGTGGAGAGAAAACAGATGAAGCACAGTTTGGAATAAACATCTCAGGTTTACTTCAAACTTTCATCATATGATTTTACATTTATAGAATAAAAAATAATTTCTCTGCACACAAAGTAGAGCAATTAAAGTTCTACAAAGCTTTCCCTGGCTTTCCAGACTCGATGGAAGTCAACGGGGGGAAATGCAAGGCTGGGGAGAGGTTAAGAGCTCAAAATCCAGAATGAGACGAATGCAAGTTCGAATCTAAGTCCCACTGCTTACGAGCAAGAGGATGCTGGGTAATTGACTGCTCGGGTCCTCAATTTCCTTACTGACAAAAGGCAGAAAATCATTGTTCCCACAGGACAAGGTTATTGTAAGGACTAAATACAAAATGGCGTACTTTGCACCTGGTACGTGTGGATGGATAGTGGTGAAGGTGGTGCAGGCAGTGTTGACCTCTGGGACACAGCAAAGCCTGTAGGGGCCTGTTCACCTGCAGCTCTGAAGTAGATCCTGGAAGAGAACTCAGCCCCAAGGAATGACTTTCAAAGACATTGCAACCGACCTACTACAAAAGCCTTAGGCACCTAAAAGAAGACACGATGCTGAAAAGAACATGGTCTGGGGCTCTTGGGTTTGTCTGCTGGCCCAGACCCTGTCCGGCTCCAGTCCCCAACTCTGATGGGAAACTGGAAAGGTACAAGCAATAAGGCATCAGTAGCAGCACGGGCTATATTGGAGACCAAGGGAGAAGGAAACAGCGGCTATACTGACCCTGACTTCATTTAACGTTTTGATGTTTTGTTCATTGTGGATTCTTTTTTTTTTTGCACCTTGTGATTTTTTTAAAATATTCTATTAAAATATTTAAGGGGGTGCCCCATTAAATACTGTGACCAAGGTAAGTGCCCCACTGCTGGGCCCTGGAGGGGACCCAGAAATACTCACGGGGATGTGGGGGGGGGGCACTTGATGGTAGAGACGTGGGACGAAGGAACCACAGAGCAGAAAAATGGAGGCTCTTCCTGTCCCTGTGACGCCCCCTCCCCCTCCACCAACTGCACTCACCGATGCAAGTGGACCATATCCGTACGGAAACCATCTCAGAACCATTGATAGGTTGACATAAAGTTGAAAATTTACCTTGCAGGTTAAATTCGCTTTCCCATGTGCAATGCTGGTTCCCTTTCCTGCCCTGGGCTCCACCTACCCACCCCTCCACCCCGCACCACACACACACACACACACACACACACACACACACACACACAAGCACACACAGGAAGTTT
The DNA here is from genome assembly GCF_003009895.1 of Hyaena hyaena. Lineage (NCBI taxonomy): Eukaryota > Metazoa > Chordata > Mammalia > Carnivora > Hyaenidae > Hyaena > Hyaena hyaena. The sequence goes on from NW_024080674.1 coordinate 2,311,167, forward strand.
GTCAGCAGCTAATCTGAGCCCATCTACGGCTCTTTTGTCAGTAATGGCATATCTCCGTGTGGGGACACAGCGCTGCATATGAAATAAGGCCTACCCGCCTCGTCTGCACACCGCGCTCGCAAGGCTGAGGTTGGCGCTGACAGACAAAGGCTAATTGGCAGCTCCGGCAGTCACTTTCTGATGACACAGTAGAAATAATAAAAGACAGAGAGGGGAACAAAGAAAGTTTAGAGGGAATAATAAAGGAAATATCTATAGCATGAACATTTCCCGACGAAGAGAGAGGGCACTTTGCAATAGAGGGAGGGCCTGCTCTCGGTAAACAAGGGGAAAAAATGAAACAAAGAGCAATGCCTTCCTGGATAGATCGCGTTCAAATAGATCAGTGCACGGACAGATACATAAATCGACAGAAACGCAGATGAAATAGATAATTTGGCATCTTGTGCTCTGAGCCCGCCATTTGCTGGAAGTCAGCGAGAGACGCTCACTAGCATATACAAGTTAGATTTAGTCATAAGCAGAGAGTTCAAATTATAAAGTCAAATAGCGAAGCTCCTCGAAGGGATGGCTACAATATATGTTTATATACCCGCGGATGCCCTAGAGTGTTCAGGAATATTTTTATCTTCTCATTTGTTACTTCACCCGTTATTAAATTCTATAAAATGGGGGGAAAAAAATCCCACAAACATCCAGAAGGACAGGAGAAAAAAATAAAAACAAATAAGTGTCTTCCTTGAAGAGGCCAACGAGGTCTTAAGGGAGACCAGGCAGCTGATGGCATTTTTGCAAGAAAACCAATTTAGGGTTTCTGCTTAAATTAAGGTGATTAAAATTTTTAAACTGCTTGAAGTTAGCATTTTTGTGGGACTTGGTTTCATTCTATCAAACAGTGTGGATGTTTGGGGGGAAGCATGGACTTCTGTAGCGGGAAGATGATCAATTTTTTACTGCTTTTGTTTCAGAGAATTTCCCTGTCCGAGGAAATGACCTAGTTTGGGGCTTCTCTGTATTCAGATCATGTTATCAATGTGCACACAAGGACAAAATGTATATAGCAACAACGGGAAATATCCTTCAGGTTATTTTTTTTAAAAAAATCAGAGGCCCCATTTTATATATGGAAAATACTCCAGAGTTCTCTGACCAAACTTGAACTTGTTTGCCTGACTCCCATGAGCAGGCCACTGTTCAAACCCTACAGGAAGTTGTAAGATAGAGCAGAGGCTGCAAACTGGGCGGTCAGGGGACCACCCTGGGTCACAAATCTGTTTTATCTGACCCTCATGTTGTAGCGGTGCAGAAGGCTTTTTTTTTTTTAGCTGCCCACACTTAAAAATTAGGGGGGAGGTGCCTGGGTGCCTCAGTGGGTTGGGCGTCCGACTCCAGCTCAGGTCATGATCTCGCGGTTCGCGGGTTCGAGCCCTGCTCTGGCCTCTGTGCTGGCAACTCAGAGCCTGGAGCCTACTTTCGATTCTGTGTCTCCCTCTCTTTGCCCCGTACACATCTCAGGGTTTGGGCTTTACTTTCCAAATCTGAACCTGATGACAGAAGGTGTGCACTCCCACAGGACAACCACCGGCCTGAGTAGCGGCCATCCCCTTTATACAGTGCAAGCTCTCCACTTTTTTCTCGGTCCCCGCCACTCCTTAATGTCCTCCCACTTAGAAGCTGAGTCTCAGGTAAGCTTTATCACCATGCCCATACTGTTGTTTTCCTTATAGAGAATTTCAGGAACCTGAAAACTGTTCCTTGTACCCATGTCTCTATCAAAACTGGGAAAGGTAAAGTCAGATCGAGCAATTCATGTGCTTCGAGAAAAAAACATGTTCTCAATTTCAGCTTGCTTAGTTCCCTTAAGTAGTAGATCCCTGTAAAAATAACAGCTAATACTTACAGCTTGTACGGTGTGTCCTAAGCCCTTCACACATCCCAGTTCATTTAATCTGTCCATCTACCCTATGAAGTAAGTACTGTTATGGTCCAATTTCACAGATGAGGAAACTGAGGCTCAGAGGGGCTAAGTGACGTGCTCTAGGTCCATTGCGAGCATTTGGCAGGACCCTGCAGACATTTCAATATGTGTTCCTTGGCACCAATCTATGATACAAGCATGTAATAAGAACAGCGAGTGTGTATTACCTGCCTCCTGTGCTCCAGGCACCAGAAGAGGCTCTTAAAATACAAATCAGGTATAGAAAGAAACGTCACGGGTTGCAAAAAGGCTTCAAATAAGAGGCTTCAAAGGCTGGAAAGAGAAAACGATTACACCAAGCACATAGATGAAGCTCGGGAATTTTCACCGAGGAAGAATTGCAAGGGACCTTGAAGGAGAAGGCATAAGATACACAGAGATGTGGTTTGGGACACAGTGGCCTTTAGCTGGAGGGAACTGAAGAAATGGTGGGTTGTCAGTGGGAAAATACAGAACACAGCCCAGGAAGAACACAGGTAAGATCAGGGTAAATCTGGACCCTCTGTCTTCACACTTCTTGATACTTCTTGAAGTGTCAGCAACGTGTCACAGATTCTGGAAGAGACATGGATGAACAGACCTTGGACCCGTCCCTCAAAGAGTCTGCGCTCTGGGAAAGAAGACTAGAGTGTGTGGAAGCATCTGCAATTGAAGGAGGAAGCAACCAGGGGCGAGCAGAGCCATGCACGTACCGGCTGCCTCATGAGCATCTTCACCTCATTGTCAGCCCGGCACCCTACCACGGGATGCTGAGAACCCACCATCCCCCACCACGCCTTCCCTGTCTAGCTCATGAAGGGTGCCCCCCTCCCAAAAGGACAGTTCAGATTGAGCATCTCATCTCTTCTCACTCTCTCTCACCCCCAACATCCCAGTCACCAAGCCCTGCTGACCCTCCTTCTCACAGGTCTTCAGAACCCATCTTCTCCTCTCCTCCCCCCCACCAGAAGCTTAGTCCAGGCGGCCACTTTCTCTTATCTGGATCCCTCCCACCAGCTTGTCTCTGGATACCTCCCTTTCCACAATCACGCCATTTTCCCCAAGCTCACTGTATGTATGTATTTTATCTGTGGCAAATTTTTCTCTGCCAGAGTCCACTTGATCTTGGGAATCAGCATATTATGAAGATATACAAACTGAGAAGTTATCAACACAGAAAATCTATTTGATGCAAGCAATAGCAATTCAGAAAACATAATAGTCTGCTACTTATCTCTACAGTTAGTGGCATCATGGTTAAGTCAAGGTTTGGGAGTCTAACAGGACAGAGTTCCTAGGGGTATGTGACCTTGGGCACATGAGCTCCTTGGTATCCCCTTCTATAAACTGGGGCTAAGAATACTACTGGGATTCCAGGTGGTTGTAAAGACTGGATTCAATAGTCCTAATGATAAGGACATAACACGAAGAATAAGTGCTCAGAAGTTGTAGTGTTTTTATTATAAAGGTTATTATTATTGTCATTAGGTAGCCAAAGATGTTGGTCATTTAACAGGCCACGTCAGCCTCACTCCAGGACCCCTGAGGTCCTCGGGGCATTGGGAGCAGTATGAGCATCCAGCGTGGTTTGCCTCAATTAACAAGAGAGAAATGGTTCCTTCTCTGTGTTGTGATTTTAAGTAATATCAATGTTTCATAAAACTTATTAGTGTAGGTCTAGGTGAAACAAAAATAAGATAGCACACTGAGAAATTAATTTTAAACAAATTACATGTAAAATGCAAGGATTCATAATATTGTTTCTAAAGCAGTCTAATCCTAATATCATATATTTTGCTTTATGAAGCTCCCAGCTTTAGATTAATCATATTGTTTTTTATTTACTACTCCATATAATAATTGGCTTATCTGTGATATTAATATGCATGAATTTTTTTTGTTTGCTTCTTCAAGAAAGCATTCAGCCTGATGTTTATAATATGTTGATTTTAATGTGCAATGGATGTGTTTATATGCAGATTAAATTGGGTTGCATTTATACTAAACAAGAAAACCAAAATGCAGAGAGGTGCTGGGACCTTAGCAACTCTCATTAAAGTAGAAGAATCCATGAGAGAATTTCCAGCTCATTCCCTCCTGCTGGCAGGGTCGTAGATCAAAATTTACCCCATCTACCTAAATATGATGCTCCATGTATCTTTAGGGAGATGGAGAGGTATTTGACTCTAGGTTTCTCCCATAGCCGTGGTTCTCAGTGAGGGAAAGGGGAAGGATTTTTTTTACCTCCAAGAAGACATTTTGGCAATGACTGGAGATACTTTTGATTGTCATAACTGGTGGGGTGTGAGCATGGAAGATGCTACTGGCATGTAACTGGCAGGGGCCAGGATGCTACTAAACATCCTACAATGCACAGAACAGCTTTTTTTTTTTTTTTTTAACGTTTTTTATTTATTTCTGAGAGAGAGACAGCATGAGCAGGGGAGGGTCAGAGAGAGAGGGAGGCACAGAATCGGAAACAGGCTCCAGGCTCTGAGCTGTCAGCACAGAGCCTGAAGCGGGGCTCAAACCCACGAACTACAAGATGATGACCCGAGCCAAAGTCAGATGCTTAACCGACTGAGCCACCCAGGAGCTCCCAGAACAGCTTTCAAAACAAAGAATTATCCATCCTGATTTTCCAATAATTCTGAGGCCAAGAAACCCGAGGAGAGGCAGAGAGAGGGAGGGAAAGAGAGTCCGAAGCAGGCTCCATGCTGTCAGCACAGAGCCCGACACGGGGCTCAAACTCACAAACTGTGAGATCATGACCTAAGCCGAGATCAAGAGGTCAAACACTTAACCAACTAAGCTACCCAGGCACCCTTTGATGTTATTTAAGTGTGACATCTTCATAGTATATATTTGAGGTTTCTTTTCCTCATTCCAAAAATAATATATATTCATTGTTTAAAATACACACACACACACACACACACACACACACACACACACACACACATTAAGCACTGCAGATATAACACTTGAAAATACCAAAACACTAACATTAAGTTTGGTGTCTATTCCTCCAAATTCTTTTCCCTGCATATACTAACACCACCATATGTACTATTTATTTATTCATTCATTCCTTTATTACAAGTAAATATACAAATATATATACTTTTTGGAAATTTTCTTTTTTTCCCCATTTATTTCTACAGGTTTGGTCTTGTTTTGTTTTGTTTTTAACTTTTCCAGCTATTCACCAAAAATCAACAGGGAAAGGGGGAGGGAACGTTCAAATAAGTTTTATTTAAGTTCCTCACATTTCCACATCCAGCAGAAAAGCAAGAAGAAGATCCGAAGATCAAGAAAAAAATTGACAAGATAAACAAACCAACAAATAACTCAGATATTGGGATGGGCAGTCAAGGGCTTTATGATGGCAGATCTCTCTGTTTTTTTCTCTCTTTAAAAGAGAGAGATGGGTGAGGGACAGGGAGAGAGAGGGGGAGAGAGAATCTTATGCAGGCTCCACACTCGGCACACAGCTGGACTCAGTGCTCCATCCCACGACCATGACATCACAACCTGAGCTGAAATCAAGAGTCAGGTGCTCAACTGACTGAGCCACCCTGGAGCCCCTGATCTCTCTATTTTTAAAGCACCTGCTTTATTCCCTTTACTAACACATTGTAGCTTTCTTGATGGCAAACTCTCAGGCCTTTTGTTAGTTTTTTCCTAGGTGGCATCGTCTTTCTGGAACACGTCACTTCCCTGTTTAAAACCCCCCGAAGCAACCTCGTGGAGTGCTGCGAAAAGGCCAAGCTCCTTAACCTGACACCCAAGCTCTTCCTCATTAAGGACTGTCCCACCCACAATTTCCGAAGCTGCAGCCATTTTGACACACATTTTAGACACTTTCAGACACCCTCCCTTTGGTGTCCCCCTGTCAAGAGGAGGTGTGTCTCAGAGACACACCTATCCTTCAGTGCCAGCTTTAAAGAAAGAAAGAAAGAAAGAAAGAAAGAAAGAAAGAAAGAAAGAAAGAAAGAAAGAAAGAAAGAAAGAGGAAGGAAGGAAGGAAGGAAGGAAGGAAGGAAGGAAGGAAGGAAGGAAGGAAGGAAGGAAGGAAGAAA
>NW_024080674.1:2317401-2397763 GCF_003009895.1 Hyaena hyaena
CTCTCTCTGACCCTCCCCTGCTCACGCTGTCTCTCTCTCTCTCTCTCTCTCTCTCTCCTAGAAATTAAAAAAAAAAAAACATTAAAAAAAAAAAAGCTTTCAATGACCCTTTAATCAAGGTCTGCGGCAGGAGTGGACCCGGAACCGTCTGTCTGCGTTCTCAGCTGAGCCCCCTCACCTGCTGCTATTCTCTCTCCGGCGTCTCCTCCCAAACCCGAAACAAAGATTCAGAGAAGCCACGAGACCAACTCTGAGGCAGAAAAACTTGGATGCCTGGTCATAGGGAGAGCTGGGGGCTCCCGGGGAAGAGGGGTGACACGCGGGCTGCAGGAAGGGAGGAGCTGGAACCAGAGAGTGACTCAGGCTGGGGAAGAAGTAAAGAAAACGGAAATCCTCAAACCGCCAGAGAGAATCCATTACCAATGCGGATTTTGTCTCCAGGAGCACAGAGCAGGGGCTGCCAGTGTCCCTGTGCAGATAGTGCCACCAGATGATCTGTGGTACCTGGAAACCCTCTGAGCGAAAAGTGCGGGACCTCGATATCATTTTTTTTTTAATTTGTAAATGTTTATTCTTGAGAGAGAGACAGAGCACGAGCAAGGGAGGGGCAGGGAGAAGGAGACACAGAATCTGAAACAGGCCCCAGGCTCTGAGCTGTCAGCACAGAGCCTGACACCGGGCTTGAACCCACGAACTGTGAGATCATGACCTGAGCCGAAGTCAGGTACTCAACCGACTGAGCCACCCAGGTGCCCCGGGACCTGGATATCTTGAGTAGGGAGAGGGCATCAAGAGAAATCTCTGGCCCCTGAGCAAGCTATAACCGAGAACAAACAGAAATCTTCTTAAGCAAAAATAATATAAAAACAGGGAGGGGGACAAAATATAAGAGACTCTTAAATATGGAGAACAAACAGAGGGTCGCTGGAGGGGTGGGGGGAGGGGGAGGGGCTACGTGGGTGAGGGGCGTTAAGGAATCTACTCTGGAAATCATTGCTGCACTGTCTGCCAACTCACTTGGATGCAAATTTAAAAATAAAAAAAATTATTTTAAAAAATAATAATAAAAAGAAATAGAAAAGACATATTCTTATGCAAGTTTCCCAACAATGGAAGAGGACCCTCCAAAGCCCATGGCTCCCCCATCTGCTAGGTCCAGAGGCCATGGAGGCATTTGAGAACAGTATCAATAAAGTAGAAACCTCCCCTCCATCCACATTCTCCATTGAACAAACTTGTAGACACTGAGTGATGGGGAAGAAGGAAGGTGGCTACGTCCCTCCTTTCTGGATGTAGGTTTTCCTAGAGAGTGTCTAAGAAAAGGAGAGGTTTCATTTTAAGTCAAGTTCAGAGGTTGGCTTATTACATGGTGCAAAACGCTCCAATGTCTGAACTAAGATTGTGTTTAGCAACTTAATGTAACTGCAGAAATTTCTACTAAAATGAGCAATCCAAAAAAAAAAAAAAATCATCTAAGGTCAGAGGAAAAACCCTGCTGGTTTAATAAAGTTTTAAGCAATGGTGGCAGATACAATAAAATTGTTTTATGTTTACACCCCATTATCCCCTAACTTGTTTAATGTTCTATTATATACATAAAGCCTCTGCTTAGCGTAATGTCTTACATGGTAAATTCTCAATAAATGTCCTTGAAAGAATGAAAACATCCTTGAAAATTACCATCTCAAGATAAAAGAAAGAGCCAGAAGACAAAATCTCCATAGGTAACTTCTAGACCACTTAAACTTAAAATGACATTAAAAGTATTTATCCATTTGTTTCTGGGCACTTGAAATCTTCTCCCCCACACCCATCGCTACATATGAAATCTGGGGATAAATGAGCTTGATAAGAACCCAAAGTTCTAGGTAAGAGAGGGCTTAGGAAATGGGTCCCCTCCTTGGAGAAGAGCAGTGGGGAACTACTCAGAGTCTCAGATACTCAAGTGTTCAACTAGTTATTCCACCAAAGCACAAGCCTCCAGAAAATAAGGACTTTGTATGGAGAAATTTCCCCAAATGGCCAAAGTATTTGTTGAAACGCTTACCCAAATCGTATCGATGCTACCAGCATGGATTTACTGTCTCCATTTCTTCTTGAAGGGTACTTAGGATCTTGTCATGAAGAACAAGGAAACGAAGAAGATAATTCTGCAGAAAGATGTGGAAGCACGGAAGATAATCGAGTCACATCAGCTAGTTTGGTTCGGTGGGAACATAGGTTCTATGGAATAAGAGAAGTCATCTCAGGAGGTGAGATCATTACAGCAGTACTATACTATGCCACGTGGTTTGGAAATCCACCCTCCCAGGAAAGTAGCTTAGGTCCATACTGTACGACATTACCCTGTTGGGCAATATTTCTCCACCATCTTCCCCATTCTTAATCAAGAAGTCAGATCTGCATCTGGCAGCTCAGGGCAGAACACAAATTGTTCTCATGGTTTTTTGGCTAATCTTTTCCCCAAAATCCTGGGACTAGTAAATGTGACTTTTGAAAGAGGGAGAAGTGGTATGCCTGGGTGGCTCGGTCAGTTGAGCATCCGACTTCAGCTCAGGTCATGATCTTGTGGTTTGTGAGTTCGAGCCCTGCGTCAGGCTCTGTGCTGACAGCTCAGAGCCTGGAGCCTGCTTCAGATTCTGTGTCTTCTTCTGTCTCGGCTCCTCCCCCCGTCACACTCTGTCTCTCTCTCAAGGTAAATAAATACTTTTTTAAAAAGACAGAGGAAAGAGAGAGGAGGTTTATAAACCCAAAGTATATTGGGCAAAATACTACAGAAAAGGGGTTTCCCTAGGATAGTAGAAGAATGCTCCCAAGTGGGAGATGAATTTAAGCAAAAAAAGAGAAGGAAGGAAGTCCCCAAACAGGCATGATTGTGGAGGAAGCCTAGGCAGGTGGGGCCATAAACACCATCCCCGAAATCCCTTCATGCCAAACATGGCAGAGAGGTAGCAGAAAGTCGCTGGGTTTGCTGGGCAAACAAGGCAATGGGCATGCCTGCAGAAGCTGATGTCATCTAAAGCGAATAGATCAAGGGAACCACCTCTGATGCCCGGGCACAGTGCCAATGTTCCAAAACTGTGGCACAAAACAGAAAAAGATCAGGCTTCGTGATTGCAACCAACAGAAGCAAATATTAACTTCAGCAGGAAAAACAATGTATGAAAGCCTTCTTTACAGCTTGCAGAATCTCCCTGGAGCTCCCAAGAGCCAGGCTCTGAGGCTTTGCTGGAATTGAGCTGTAATGCCCGTCCCATAAGCCACTGCCACAGCCGGTGCGGGGAGTTTATACTGTGTGACGTTAGGCCGACAGCGCTGGACATCAGATGCCAATGTCCGAGCAACGTCTGCCTCTGCCAGGTGCTGGTGACAGCCACTACCGCCACAAGCTGTGGCCTGAGCAGATTTTGTGTGATCCTGGCTTTTTCCTGCTCCAAGCTCTTCAGGATCTGAAACTTTCTAGGAGACCAGGCAAGCGCGTACCTGGTGTCGCTAACCTTCCGTAGTGGGAGGTGAGCTCAGCCTTGGAAACTGGAGGCTCCTGAGACTTGAGAAGGGAACTCGGGTGCTTGGCAGCCAAATCAGCGCAAACGTCCACCCCAGGAGGGGATCACGAGCAAGACTTTAGTTTAATTTGTCCACCAACCCAGCAGCATGGGAGCCCTAAGTTAGCGATTAGGGTGAGATATAGAAACTAGAGTTCTAGCATGCATCTTAGTTGTGAACTGAAATTTATACTCACTTTGCTATGACGCTGCCTGATTTTCAATGAACACAGGTTTTGTGTTCGTTATAATCAAACCATCGAGCACAGCTGTAAAGGGCCCAGACTCCCAATTTCCAGCTCTACTACGTACCACCTGGGGGCCCTAGCTGGTTACTTAAGCATGTTGTATGTTCATTGTTTCCACTGCAAAATGGGAATGATAATAATACCTTCCTCATAGCATCATGGTCAGGATTAATGAGCTATATGGTGGATTGACCAAAGGGCTTTGATTTACTCTGTCCCTGCAATCTATACCCTTTGCCAGTTTTTGACTGAAGAGGTAGAGTCCTTATGTCTTGTGACTTGCTTTGGTCCACAGAATGCAATGGAAAGGGCAGTGGGCCCGTTTTGAGTCTTGGCATCAAGAATCTTGTGTGTCCTTCATGGTCTCGGCCACTGTCATGAGAACGTGCCCAGGTGAGCCCGCCAGAGATCGGGAGACATTTGGAACTGAGATCAGATACCCGTCACCCAGTGGCCCCACCTGACACCCAAACATATAAGCAAGCCAGACAAAGGCCACCTGGCTGGTCACCTGCAAACAAAAGCAATCAATGCTTATGCGGCACATCCCTGAGCTTTTGTAGCTGTATCTTATGCAGCAGTAGCTTCATGCTGCAGAATAGTTAAAAACCAGTTTAGCAAACTAACAAACAAACTAAACTAAACACATATTAAGAAGCCCATCAGTGTTAACAAGCAAACCAAAAAGAAGGCATCTTACAAATTGCTAGCAGCTGCGTATTTTGACAGAGCAAAGGCTGATATTCCATATAAAATTATCAATGAGATTCATCAGCCAAGGGCACTGTCCGGGCATGGGTATTCTTACTGGCACAGGTAGAAAGTGTCAGCCCTCTCGCTAAAACACAGATCTGAGTGAAGGTTAAAAAATAAAGAACTTGCAGACCCCAGCTGTCCAGATTTGATGTCTGCTGGAAGCGTATTTGGCCTTGCTGACTCAACACATAAGTTACATGTGATAAACTAGACCATCGAAGCTCAAAGTCCTATTTAAGCCCCAGATCAATGGTTTAAACTCTTATGTCAGGACAGGTAGACACCACTATGTGATGGAAATGTTGTTTGGAAAAAAATGATGTTTAGTGGTAAAAACAGAGAAAACCACATCCGTTTTCACTGGTTTAATGTCAAACCAACTCTTCGAGAGGAAAATTCCGGATGCACGTGAGTATATTGCGGTGAGTATATGAATATAGACTCTACTACTGTGTGTCTTCTCCAGCCCCAGTCCATTCCCTTAAAAACTTCAGTCTCCCAAAAAACCACTATAGTAATCACAAAATAGCTTTACTTTGCAAATCTACTGAGATTATCAAAAATCTATTCCCTTTGCCTCCAAAGTAGGTGCTTTATAATGAATTCAAAACTCCAGTAAATAGAGCTCAGTGGGCCTACTTTTTTCTCCTGACTCCTATGATTATCATAATTTGATTTTATAGTTTTCTGTCCTAAGCAACCAGCTAGGGAGTAATCTCTACTGAGTCATGAACTTTCCCATCATTAAATGTCTGCACCTATTTTCAACATATCAGAAGTGTCCAATAACTACATTTTATCTGCCTGGAATAAAGTGGAGTTGAGACCCAGGGGAGCACACATATAATAAAGTTTCTTTTATGCTTTAGCAAAGTCCTTGTGGGTTGGAGTTCCGGCTTTGTCTTTGACTCCTTTTCTGGAAGCATAAAGATTGTAAAACACATCTTCCATAGAGACCAGGACATATGTTTACAAGGACAGAAATCTGAGTAATTTCCCACTGGTCCAAAGGGAATATTAAACTCTTCTGTCATTCTGTAGTATATTATTTATGGTCCCTTTTTTGTTGGCTTTTTTTTTTCATTTGTAAGTTCAACTCCATGTCCTGAGAGAAGGTGATAAAATGCTCAATATGTTAAAAAATCTTATCACTAAATCAGGAACAAAACTATAAATTTTGGCCTTTGAAATCAAACTGACTGGTGAGAATCATTTTGCTCCTGAAATATTACAGTAGTGATCAATTTGCTGTAAAACTAAGCAGTTTAGCTCAGCAATCTATAGTTGGAAAGCAAGTTGTTCAAGAGGAAAGTTTATGCCCGGCCCAAGGGATAAATTAAATTTTATGGGGAAAATATGCATTATTACATGCTTATCTGTTTAACATATTATTCTTTTCCACATCAGTATAATAAATATTTTTAATCGTATATTTTATCTCACATACATACAGTGATGCAGTAATTTTATTCCTCCTGTATTGGCCCAAACATGTTCAATTAATCACAGAATAGAGAAGAGCTTTCAATTCTTTTTAAAAAAATTTTGATGTGCTTAGCAAACGTACATTCCCAGTGATATGGAGTTAGTTTGCAACAGGAGAATTGTTCAAATGATATTTCCTCAAAGGGCGAAGGTCAACTGGTCTGCTCTTTCCTTTCTCCCAAGTTCAAACCCCTGCTCCTCACATAGCATCTTTCAACTAGAAATTCCTTGACCTTACTTGATTCCATTCATAAGGAGTGATTCCACATTGAAGATTTTGCCTCAGAGTACATGCTGGTTATAAGAAATCAAACTTGGGGGTGCCTGGGTGGCTCAGTCTGTTAAGCATCCAACTTCGGCTGATGTCATGCTCTCACAGTTTGTTCAAGCCTCACAACGGGCTCTGTGCTGACAGCTCAGAGCCCGGAACATGCTTCAGATTCTGTGTCTCCCTCTTTCTCTGCCCCTCCCCTCCTCTCTCTCTCTCTCTCTCAAAAATAACATAAACCTTAAAAAATGGTTTAAGAAATCAAACTTGGAGAATATGAGTTCAGGGTCTGTGCCTACAGAAGCAATAAGTCATGAAAGCTAATGTTAGTTGAGCTTCAGTACTTGTCAGGCTGACTTGCACCATTCCACATAATTCCCACTAAATTTCTACCAGTAGGAATGTGGCTATGTCCATTTCAGAGATAAGGAAACTGGGCTTCAAGAGGCTAGCTAAGCAGTGACTGGAGCAGAAGGGAAGAAGCACTCAGGAAGCCATTGCGGTAATCATCAAGGGAGAAAATGGCAGCCTGGAACAAGTTGGCGGCTATGGAGGTGGAGATAAATGGATGAACTCAAGAAATATTCCGAATATGCAATCACTAGAACTTGACGATTTGGTACCCGGTGCCATTCCCAGAGAAATGTATTTCAAATGTTTGCCAGCACATTCTATGCATGTCTAAGAATAATTTTATACAGGAAAACCGGGCATGTTTCTACATTTTCCCTTCCTCCCATCTATCTTGCATGTAAATGAGTATACAAGGAAGCGTTACCTCATACTTCAAAGGATAGAAAAGATGTTGAGTTTAAAACTCATTCTAAAAGCATTAACAGTTCAGTGCATTATAGTGACTCTAGGGGAAGGGAACAATTCTCCATAGCATTTCTACAAGGCTTGTGACAGCTTTTGTCCTAGGCTGTCTTTTCGAGGATGTTTGTATAGCATATAACCTTGAAAAATACAGATAATGTCTCCCTCTAAGGCAGAAAGCAGATTTGTCTCCTGACCAGGGTAGTAAAGGTAGGGCAGATTGGCCAGCAGCCCTCTGATAATATCGAAGGCTTGTTACATTCAGGGATCCTCAGCTGTAGCACAAACCTGCTATATGTGCAGAATCTACCCAGGTTACTCCACACTGCCCACATGGGACGTGAAGGCAAGGGCACCAGACGCAAATATGAAGCTCATGGCACCCCCTATGCTACAAGCAATAAACAACTTTGTCTCTGAACCAGGAGTTTTGTGTCTTCTGCCCGCATTTATGAAACTGCAGCAGGCTTACTTGTTAGCTGTGAGCAACGTGAAATCTGAGACCTTCCACAGTCTTTAACAGTGACATTCCCTATTGCCTATCGATTTTTTAATGCATTTATTTTTTTAACTCAGAGAGAGAAAGTAGGGAATATGGCCGCCTCTTTTTCTAAGCCAAACCTACTCTTGTGCTCGGCTGTCTCCTCCCTGCTAAGTTTCTCCATCTCCTGCAAGGGATCTAGAACAGCCTATTCATTTACATCACTCAAATTCCACCATTTCAGATTTCTATTTTCTTGCCTTATTTGCTCGTTGATATGACTACATAGCAAAGCAGTATTGTCACAATCCAGAAGTATGAACTATCACGTCTATCTGTGCGTGTAAATGTCTTCACAACACTCTGAGCAGACTGTTCCATACAAACAAACTAACATAAACACTCCATCAAGAAGTATTTACTGAGAGACTTTTGGGTGCCGGACAGTGCACATGTAATAGTGAAAAAAGACACAGTTCTTGCCCTCAGAAGCTTTGAGTCTAAATCAGAATGCAGGTAATTGATGAAGCGATTACCAAAAAAAGGGATTAACCATCATGCTGGAGAGATGGTAGCTGCCAGGGAGAGGAGCTAATCTCTAAGCTGATATTTGACATCACTCACACATAGGAATTGACCAGGAAAAGGTGAACAGCGTTCTGGAAAAGTGACGCAGCCTTTGGAAAGACCTTATGCAACATCCCACAGATGAGCAATGGCATCATGCATTTAAAAAGTAGGAAGGAGGAGGAAGATGAAAGAGATGAGGGAAAGTGTAGGCAAGAAACAGGCAAGGGTGGGTGTTCATAATCACGGATAAGGATTCAGATCTTACTCTACAAGCAGTGAGAACACAGTAAGGGTCTTTTTTTTTTTTTTTTTCAATAGCAAATCAGAACATGTTTATAAACAAGGCAGGTGACTGCTCTGTTTTTAAATGCTCCGTAAGTACTATCAACAAGAACAGCACCGGTAACTACTGTTACAAGGGAAATAAACCACAGCTTCGTTTTTCTCTGGTAACCGGTCTTCTGTGTTCGATGGGGCCGACTCCAGACACGCTTACTCTAAATGGGATGATAATACCACGGCTTCTCAAGCACAGAACGATGCGAAGGAGCAGAAGACTAAGCAAACATCGTTCTGGGAATGGGAGGCCCTTCCTTTCCGGAGCATTTCCCGCTCTCTCGGGTCCATTACAAACAGATTACACACTCGCACACTCGCTGAACCGGCCCTGAGCGAAGGCCTCCCGAGCCTTGAATGCCGCCAACGCCCCTTCAACACGATCTTCCCAGAACACAGTAAGGGTCTTAAGCAAGGAAGCAACATGATCAGACTTACATTTTAGAAAGTGAAAACCCACTCTGGCTACGGACTTGAGAGCCCATTGGAGGAAATGACTGCTACAGAGTTTCTCAATCATGGCGCCATTGACCTTTGGGGCTGGAGAGTCCTCTGATGGCAACAGGGGCTGTCCTGTGTCTTGTAGGGTCATACCACCATCTTGGACCTGTACTCACTGGATGGCAGTAGCATCCTTCTGGTTATGACGACAACAAAAATATCCCCTGGGGAGCAAAATCACCCCATTTGAAAACCACTGGTGGGAAGAAGACCAGGTTGGGAAGCCATAAGCCAAGGAGATAGACAAAGGCAGCTTGGACCCAAGGAATGGGGGAAAAGAGATGGATTCAACAGAAATGTAGAAGCCCCCTTTCCACGTCTCATGAGTCTATGAGACTGTCCCTGAGAAGGGTATGCTGGAATGACCCTCCACTCAACTTGTGTAAGGAAATGAATCTTACTCTTTGCTTCTGCCTCTTTTTCTAAGCCAAACCCACTGTTGTGCTCGGCTGTCTCCTCCCTGCTAAGTTGTATACTTTCATACATATGTATGCATACGTTAAGTTTTTGCAAGCATAATTTAGACTTTTCAAAACAGTGACACAGTAACAAAGAAAAATTGAGACGTGCATGCATTTTGAATATTGATTCCAGTTTCTCACATACTACTCCCGACGTTTTCCATGCTGCTTTGTTTCGATGCATTTGTTTTCTCGGCTCTTCCATGTCTTGCCCAACTTTAAAAGAAATCTGTAGCTAACAGGCAATTAGGCCCACCATTTCCTATGGAATGCGGATGCTACCCCACACCAACGCACCAGAAAAATCCGCTGGTGACTAACTAGGGCCTTCACAGGCTAAGAGACAACTTAAATAACAATATTTTCATAAAACTTCTTTTGGTAGAAATGGAAATTACGTTGATGGGAGGTGAACCGTACACTAGGAACTGTATACACACAGTACCTCAAATGTTAAATCTCCAAAAGGACTGTAGGAAAGCAACAATATATCCCCATTTTGCACTTGCAAAATCTGAGACTCAGAGAAGTTAGTAAAGAAACTTATCCAAGTCCACCCAACTCAGAAGTTACAAAACTGGAATAAAAAGGCAGCCGAACAGGACTCGGCAAACCTGTTCCGTAAAGGCTCTGTAAAACTTTGCAAATATTTTTGGCTTTGCAGGCCATTCCGTGCCTGTGGTAACTACTCAACGTCGAGCTAGTTACTGGAGAGCAGTCACAGGCGATATGTAAAAGAGTGGGCGTGGCTGTGTGCCAATAAAACTTTATTTGAGGACTCTGACATTTTAACTTCACATCATTTTCACACGTCAAAAAATCCAGTCCTTCTTTTTAGGATTATTATTTTTTGACCGTTTAAAAAAGTGTAAAAACAATTCGTAGCTCACAGTCAGATGGAAACAGGCAGAGAGCCAAATTTGGCCCACAGGCCCAGTTCGCCAAAGTGTGTGACAGAAAGTGGGTAAGAATACACATGCTAGAGGCTGAGTCTCTGGGTGTGAATTCCTGCTCTCTCATAATATCTTAAAAGTATCATCCCCATTGAGGGTTCAAGCCCCACATTAGGCTCTGTGCTGACAGCCCTAAGCCTAGAGCTTGCTTTGGAGTCTATGTTTCCCTCTCTCTCTCTCTGCCCCTCCTCTGCTCATGCTCTGTCTCTCTCTCTCTCTCTCTCTCAAATAAATAAACATTTAAAAAAAAAAAACCAGTATTATCTCAGTGAGTTACTTAATGAACCTCTCCATGCTTCAGCATCTCAGGTTGGGCTTTCCCAAACCAGATCCTGAGATAGGCTCTTTTTTTAATGTTTTTATTTCTTTTTTGAAAGAGAGCTAGAGACAGAGGATGATCAGGCAAGGGACAGAGAGAGAGAGGGAGACACAGAATCTGAAGCAGGCTCGAGGCTTTGAGCTGTCAGCACAGAGTTCGACATGGGGCTCGAACTCATGACCTAAGCCAAAGCCGGACACTCGATCAGCTGAGCCACCAGGCGCCCCAGATCTTGAGATAGGTTTTAAGTGCAAGTAGCTTATTTGGGAGATAATCCCAAATAAGTAGCACTAGTTGGGTGGTAAGAAGGCAGACAAAGAAGGCAGGAAGCCCAGTATGGAGTGTGCCAACGACCTGGTTACTTGTTAGGGGACAGGGGACTCAGTCCCACTAGGGCTTCCAGGAGATTACAGCACAGGACAGTAGTGTCCCACGTCGCAAGGGGGCTGGGAGATTTATCTTCTGTCAGTGGGGGGAGGGCCACTCCCTGGGCATTCACACAGTAGCACTTCTTTTTATTTTTTTAATGTTTTTATTTTATTTTTGACAGAGAGAGACAGAGTGTGAGAGAGGAAGGGGCAGAGAAAGAGAGGGAGAGACAGAATTGGAAGCAGGCTCCAGGCCCTGATCTGTCCGCACAGAGCCTGACTGCGGGGCTCAAATGGTGAGGTAATGACCTGAGCCCAAGTTAGACGCTTAACCGACTGAGCCACCCAGGCGCCCCCACACAGTAGCACTTCTTTGCCCTTCTGTTGACAAAGCATTCTCTGGGGTACCAGCAAAGGCTCTGGGGCAGAGAGTCACAGGAGCCAGCAGTAAGCCTTTGGTAGACCAGGGAATGCCTAAGGATGAGGTTGGGGCACCCAAAGGTGCTACCACTCAGCTTCCTCATCTGCAAAATACACAAAATAAGAAGGTCTACCTCTGGGTGTATTGAAAGATTAAAGGAATAATACATAAAGCGCATTAAGAATGAGACCAGGCAAGGCAGGAGAAGCACTTGCCTTAGGCAAAGAATTTAAGGGGATGACAAAAAACTGAGTAATCAACATAAATTACAGTGTGATCAGAACTTTTTCAAAATCAAAATTAAAAGGAAAGATCTGTGATGAACAAAATACCAAAATTCTACACAAAAATAGCATCAGTCACAGTGCTGTGTGAGTCCATATTGGAGCCTGAGGCAAAAGAGAAAATGTGCATTTCCATATGCACCCTTTCATTGTTGTTTTTTTTTAATTGGTACTTTTTTTCAGAATTAGATTTTGGAAATATCATTGATTAGTTTGCTTCCGTTAAGGGTAGAAGAGTGAAATTCTGATCTATTCTGTTTGGGGTAAACATAAAATATTTAAACTTAATGTTGGGAGTTTCAACACGCCTACAATTTTTCAGTCTTTTTTCCCCCAACTTCTTTAATGTTCTGGGGGGGAAACTAACCATTAAAAAAATACACGAAAGGATGCATATATGGAAACACATTTTCACTCTAGCTTCAGGCTCCTATACGGACCCACACAACACTGTTAACCGATCCTTCCTTTAATTAAAATGCTGATATTTTGTTCATTATGGATTTTTCTGTTAATTTGGATTTTTTAAAATATTGCATTGAAATATGATTGATGCTGATTACTGAATTTTTTAAAATGCCCTTCCCCCACCCCAACTTTGTACCCACGTTAGATGCCTCACTTTCCTTACCCCAGTCCTGGTTACTATATGCCCGGTACATAATCAGCCAACTGCTTAAAAACATGTCGGCTTTACAGCTCGTCTTCAAATCCAGTTTATACAGCGCTATAGCCAGTATTCTTTTTTATGACCTCCACACTGCTCCCTTGGTCCATCAGAATAACCACATATTCATATCTTAACAGGTAACCAGCCCTGTAATAAATTATATCTTTTCTCCCCTATCCTGGCATGTGGGGGAGAAATGCAGCCTTTTATTGAATCTTTCTGAGGCATATGTGTTGATGACTACTCACATAACCTGTTAAGGAGGGGGGAAAAGTTAGCAAAGCCAAGGCAATTATGGCTGGATAATTTGAAGGGCCCACTTTTTCTTGACAGCAAATTAATTGATGTTATAATGGGTATGTCACTCTGTCATCCATCAACATTTATTGAGTTCTGACAATGTGCTAGGTTCCACGTGAAACAGAGCGCGCGCGTGCGTGCGCGCGCACACACACACACACACACACACACCAAAATCCCAACTTATTCCTTACCAAGTGTGAACCATTGATGATATTGTTTCTGGTATGCTTTTTCTGTGTAAAAGGAAAATAATAATATTGCCTGTACCCACTGTCGTTTCTTTATATCTCTCCTTCTTTCCTCTCTCTCTCTCTCTCTCCAGACCATCCCCCACCTCATATCCATCTTAACACAGTGGCTCTGGTTTGGTTTGAAAATGAGTTGTAATCAATTTCTGCAGTGGAACGAAGAGAATTCTGATCTGTGAGAAGCAGATTTGTCTGATAGACGCATTTTAATCACTCCTGTTTATTAATGACCAGGCTTTCTAGAACCACATTTAAAGAATTGAAGCTGTGATTGGGTCTCTGATTCGGTCTCACCCTGAAGCAATGAAAAAAAAAAACGAGGGAAACTGTCTAACCAGTGAACCCCATTATTCTCTCTGGGCCTGTGAATAGGAAGCCCCCAGGGTCTGGAGAAGTGAATAAACTACAACTTTGTGGAAACTGCTCCTGGGGGAAAGAAAAGAATGAAAGAACGAAAGAATGGAAGGAAGGAAGGAAGGAAGGAAAAAAGAGAGAGAAAGAGAGAAAGAAGGAAAGAAAGAGAGAGAAAGAGAAGAAAAAGGAAGGAAGGAAGGAAGGAAGGAAGGAAGGAAGGAAGGAAGGAAGGAAGAAAGAAGGGAGGGAAACGAAGAAAAGAAAACGCCTATGAGTCCCCCCTAAAAAAAGTCACTAAATAATAAAAAAAAGAAACTTCATTTCCAATTCCCAAATAAGACATTAAAGAATTGCAGGGAGCAAAATCCAACAGAAAAAAAAAAAAAGAAAAGAAACCAGCTATTTAATTTTTAGAGTTCTGTTAGAAATTAAAAGGAAAGAACGCTCTGGAATGGATTTATGACTTTGTAATTCCTCGTTACCATTTAATCATTTATTTATTTATTTGTGTCTGTGAATTTGCTTTGGGCAACACCTCCCTGTATTAGATCAAGACCCACCGTCGTGAAATTTCATCCTTAACCCCACATTTCCTCTAGTGTGGCAGCCCTACTTCCCACCTAATGTTATTTTAACAGTTTTTCTTTAATTTAACGATATTTAATTTGCATTCGCTCAAGTGACATACAATAGATCATGCTATTACCATGATTTATATCAGATGAACTGGCATAAATTCAACATTATAAATTGCGCCTGTAAATGAAACTATTATTTTACAGGAATTACTGTAGCAGAAAGGGTAAGGACCCTCCAGTCAACCTTAGTCAAGCCCACTCTTTAGAGTTTTATATTTTATGCCCACGATAAATGCTTTTGTGAAAGCCCATAACCCACAAAAAAGTCATTCGAAGTACATTAATTACGATAATACTATCCAAAAAGCTGCAAGGGCCTATTTTTGTGACATCATTCCCTGATTTCTTGCTGCCTTAAATTATCCCTTTGATGGCTGCAGAGATTAACAGGCATGCTTTTGTCATTAAATATAAGGCATTTTAAAGCTTAATCCACCTAAGTTCTAATTGATATTGCTTTCAGTTGGCAGATAGCGACCTGATTTATAATTTAAATATGCGGCATTATATGCATCTCTTCAGTATAATGAAAAAGCAAAGTTCCTCTCATCTTTCTCGGCAATGTTAACATCAAGGAAAAGTCGCTTTTCTTTTCCCTTTTATATCCTGAGCCTAATTGAAAACTGTTCATTGAATTTCAACATGATAGAAAAGTCTTTTTATCTCTCAATTTGTCCATTAGCGATTATAATTGAAGTATCTGCTACACCGTGGAATTGATATTGTTCTTGCTTAAATTCTGAATTTCTCTAAATCTTTCAGAAGACATCAAGAAGTATGTACGCGTATATAGATGCACACACATATGTACGTGGCTTAGGAGATACCGGCTAACGATTTCGCTTAAACGGAGCCTTAGACGCGCTGACTCTTTATGTGGATAAAAGCCACACAAAGAAGGAAGTCTTCTAATTCTGCTGGAGAGTGTGTTGCATAATAATCTTACCGGCATGACCATAAGGTTTGCTAATTGCCACATCTGTTTAACAGCTGTCAGAGGCTTCCCACATGCGGCCATCAATATTACAACACAGTACATTACCAGGAGTTTTATTGTTTTCCACTGTTATTTATTTGCCATAGACATCACTACAGCTAATGACGTCTATTTATGTTATGCCGCTAATTATTTTTTGTGAGTGTATTTTTTTTTTCCAGAAACCTCGTTTCCCAGTCTGGATGATGCTTTTCTTCCTTGCCCCCTACCTGCTGACCCTTGGCTTCTGTAACCTCCCTGACAACTCCTTCGTGCTGATGACACTAATTTTTCTTCAGCCACAGCTATAAATATCCTAATCCGTTCGTGGAATTGAAGGGGGGAAAAAAAAGGAAGTTTGCAAAACGCCTTCATTCTTTCATGGCACTGCTGAATTCTTTTACTACGTCTCTAAGCTGAGCTCATGTTACTTATGATAAGTGTACAAATATATCACTGTTTAGGCTGCCTTTCTGAGGGCAGAGTTAGTCTTGATGATTTTCTGTAATTACTTTTATATTTCACCTGGTTCCTCACTGCGCTGCATTTTTTTTAAGCAGGGAAAACCGCGGCATCTATTAAGTAGAAAGGAGAGATTGACAAACTGCAGACTGAGCGAAATATGCATGACCTGATTTAAAATGAATTGATAGGTGTCACTGATCTCTATTATACATAGAATGTGTGAATTCCATATGATGTATTATTTATCCATATCAGATGCCTTTTTGTTTCATTAATAATCCTGTATATCAGAGATATACAGTACTGATGATTAGTTTGAGCCAATACAAAACGACATGGTATTTGCCTGCCATTGCTCAATTATTTTCCCCATTTTTCCCCCGCGTCTTTGCATGAATTATTAAGATCCGGGCTGTTTATTTAAGAATCTAATTTTAGTGCATGTGTCCAGCTGAATTCTGTTTTCTCCTCTAATGAAATGAAAACAGTGTGAGAATTTCCAATCTTGGTCTCAAATTTTAGATTTGCAATGCACAGTGCAAGTTGTAAAGGTCACTCTGCTTTTGAACCAAACAGCATAGACATTTGAGGAGCCTAAAAGTCCATTTGAGTTACGCATCCCATCATGCCAATGAATTAAAGTAGAGCTGCTTGGTTAAGTCAAGCACAATTTGGCCATGCTTAGAGAAAAACAGATTAAAGGAACAAGGATCCAATTTGAGGACACTTACAAAACAAACCGTGCCCCAGACGAAGGTAGGTGATTGGAGACAGGACTCCTGGAAGTCGGCAAGAGGGACGGACCGCCGTTAGTATCGTGTCGTCTCGCGTTGCCTAGCCTGGTCACCAGGTTTGGATGTCTTCCGTTCTGCATGTCTAGTAATGCATATTCATTTATAATCAAATCATGCCACAGCCTGCATAAAATTCTTTGAAAAGGCTTATTTTTGAGATCGTGGATACAGATGACCTTATACGTAAAATCTTCTTTGCTTTTTCTAACTATGGAGTGAAGGGTAGCACGTTGTTGTGGACGGAAAGTGATTTCGGAAGATATGTAGATATACAGTTTGGGGATTTTCTTAGATTTTTTTTTTCCATTATATGACTTCCTCAAAGTCATATCTGAGACAAAGATTCTTTAACTTGTTTATTCAGGGTGGAAGGAAAATGATAACATAGCAATGTCCACATTGCTTTGAGAGAGTAGAAGGTGCTGCGGAGTCTGATAAGAAATCTCAGATGGCATAAATCGCATACTGTCCCGCAATAGTCACATTTAAATTAACCAGGGAAATGGTAAGAAATGCAACATGGCAAGATGAAAAGAAATCCCAGCACAGTCAATAGCTCCTTTTTTCTGAACCAGGCACACTCTGTCACTGATGGGAGTGTAAATAAGTGTAAGCTTTTTTAGGGCAATTTGGCAACAGCTTCGAAATGTATAATGCCTTTCCATTTGACCCCTGTGATTTCCTTCTAGGAACATCTAGATAGTCTTGCACATGGGTACAAAGCTAAAGGTACAAAATCAATTTTGCAAAGTTGTCTATATGATAAAAAAAATTTTAATAGAAGGCTGGAAACACTTCAAGGTCGATCAATAGAAGAATATTTGAACAAATCATGCTTGATCCATTGTTTGTAATAGCAGAATATTGGAAATAATGTAAGTGATCATTATTAGGAGAGGAGTGAATGATGCATTCATAGAATAAAATGTCATGCACCCATTAAAAATAATGGAGGAGATCTATGATGCTAATATGGAAAAATGTACCAGATAATATGTGGAGGAACATTGTGTATAATATGGCCTCTGTGTGTGTGTCTGTGTGTGTGTGTGTGTGTGTGTGTGTGTGTGTGTCTTTGTGGAGTTGGGTATGCATGTGTTGAGTGTTTGAAGTTTAATACATCCCCATGAGAGAAGGAACTTGACCTTTCTATTCACCAGCTCACTGCTGCCTGTCCACATTAGTGCCTGGCACATAATAGAGACTCAAAAGCCATTTGATGAATGAATAAATGAATTAATTAATGAATGAGTGGTCATATGCTAGCATTAGCTTAATTTAAAATGTATGGGGGCTCCTGGGTGGCTCAGTTGGTTAAGCATCCAACCCTTGATTTCAACTCAAGTCATGATCTCACAGTTTGTGAGCTTGAGTCCCATGTCACGCTCTGTGCTAACAGTGCAGAGCCTGTTTGGGATTCTCTCTCTCCCACTCTCTCTGCCCTTCCCCTGCTCATGCTCTCTCTATCCCTCAAAATAAATGAAGAAACATTAAAAAAAATTTAAGTATAGAGGGAGGGGCGCCTGGATGACTCAGTCGCTTAAGCCTCCAACTCTTGATTTCGGCATAGGTTGTGATCTCACGGTGCAGACGCTGCTTGGGATTTTCTCTCTCCCTCTCTCTGCCCCTCCCCCACTCACGGTATATCTGTGTCTCCCAAAATAAATAAATAAAACTTTTTCAAAAATTGTAATTTAATAAGTAAATAAATAAATAAAAAGAATGGAGGGATACACACCAAATTCATAACAGGTCAGGCACAGGAGTAGAAGACACAGAGGCCAGGGATGTATATCTTTATCCTCCACACCATTGGAGTATTTTTTAGGATGAGTATTTTTCAAAAGGGTTTATGAGAAAAAATTAAAATCTTTTCAAAATATAATAAAACTGCAAAACAGAGGGTCATGTTGTGGCTCCTATTTGCATTTAAGACTATAGAATCTCTCACAAAGATCTACATAGCCTCTTTCACCTTGTCCCATTTACCCCTTCTCCCAGCTGTGGTCAGAAAAGAGAGGGCATACGGACGAGCCAGGCAGCGGTTACAAGGAACAAGGTGCCCCTCCACAGCTGGTATTACTGTGCACTTGAGGGGCTGACCTTAGCTGTCCTGAATTCTGACCTTGTCAAATACTCAACAGGAAAAGACTCAAAAGAAAGTCATCAAGGGCAGTTCAATCAAGGTGTCTGAACAGTCTCGAGCAGCAGTGAAGAGTGAGGTGGGATGGATGGACACATTAAAAATGAATAGAAAGTATATTAAAGGACTTCCGGTTTAAAATGGTGGGTTGAATTCACCCGTTTATCTTCTCTCCTTCTCAAAACCCCACTAAAATGACAGGATGGGGATTAAAGAATTATAAACTCACAAGGACAAAGAGAGTGGGAGAACAGACCATGACAGGAGAGAAATGGCAGCCAAATCTTGAGAAATGGAAGGGAATTGGATGAACAAGTGGCAGATGGCTGAGGTTCGAGCACTTTTCCGTCAGCCAGTGAGTGAATGGTGGGAAGTCAACATGAAGCCAGTCCAAGCACCAGGATCCTGGAGCTTCAAGACCAGGAGGCACCAGACAAAACTGGGGTGAAATCAGGAAGCCTCTAAGGTGTTCCTCCCCTACCTTCCTCCTGCAGAAGGGAAGGACTATGTGCCAGCATGAGTTTAAAGGCTCTGTGCTGGACAACACCAGAGAAGAAGGGAGAGTAAGTGTGAGGGCCCTCATGATACAAGCACACTGACAGCTCCTTTTTCTGCTCAGCTCCCAGTGTGGGCTCCTGGTCAATACTCACCTCCCTCCCAAGTGAGAGATTCACTGTTTCCACTTTAGGAAGGAAGGAAGGAAGGAAGGAACGAAGGAAGGAACGAAGGAACGAAGGAAAGAAAACTGGTGTGTCCAAAAGGATAAAGAAACAACAGACACTGACATTTTGGGGCCCTTTGATGAAATAGGCAAGTCATCATGCTTTGTCTCCACTCAGAGCCCCACCAGTCAACATGATCAATCCCAAACATAAAGTACTGAGTCTTCTTTTACTGCCTCACTTCAAAACAAAAGAGACATCCAAGCATCACCATATATTTGATCAAAACCTCTGAGATGAAATTCAGAGATAAAATAAAAAGAAGAAAAAAGGAAATGTGAGTAAACAAAGAGTATGTAATGTACAAGAAAAAATGTCAAAAATAGTGAAATATCTTTGGAAAGATATGGCATGCATCAATAGAATGCATAAAAATGAAAAGTCAGAGGACAATAACTAGTTTTGGAAATTAGGAGATACAATGACAGTGCAGCAATGAAAAATTAAGAAGATCGTTTGGAAGATGATGAAGAAAAAGCCCCAGAAAAGAGAATTAAAAAAAAAAAAGATGCATGATGGAGAGAGAAAACATTAAGAAGAAAATTAAAGCTATAACATCCAAATAATAGGAAACAATAATACCAAAAATTAAGAAGATAAAGGGAGAAGTAACATAAGAAATAATTCAAGAAAATTTCCTCAAACTGAAGAACACCAGCTTCAAGCGCCCATCACTTACCTGGCTCAGTAAGTGAGAAAAGTCCCACATCAAGTTATACCATCATGAGATTTCAAATCCCAACAACTTTCCACAGAGAAATCTTTTTTAAAAATATAAGAAAAGCATAATCACATACCACAATAGCTATGTTACAAACTGAAAGATGACACATTTCTTCAAAATGCGACATGAGAGTATTTTTTCCCAACCAAGAATTCTATACCCAGCCAAATTACTTCATTGTGGGAGATGAAAAAATGTATTTTTAAACTTGCAATACCTCAAAAATTGAAATCTCAGACCACCTTTATCCAGAAAAAGGGGAACTTTTCCCTTTCTTCTTTTCCTCCAGAGAAAGGGGGTCCATGCCTATCTAGGAATGATGCCAACCCAGAGGCAAAGTGAGAGGGAAAGGGGGGGATGGCTTCTCAGCATCATCATTTGAGTCCAGAACCCAGAAGTCAGAGGACTGTGGGCACATGGTCTGCACTCTACCAGTTAGAGCCCATCCCGCTCTGCTTCTTTGAAGTTTTGTTCAGTTGTACCAATCAGTATTGATATTTCTCTTTCCTGACCACTAATTGTTTTAGTTTATAATACTAAATCGGTGAGGTACTTTTTATTTGTGAGTCCTTTGGCATGTAGGTTTTACATTTCTCTCCTGTGTATGATCCCATGTTTCCCCATGGGTTAAAACTATTCTTGAACCAAAACAATAAGCATTATTGTAGACTCACCTCTCCCTAACACCCATTCGGCCACCATGTTGATTCCATTCCTTGTTCCTCCCACCTTCTCTCATCTGGGTTCCTACTGATCTCTTTGCTCTTGATTCCCTTCCTCTGGAATCAGTCCTCTGCACTCAGCTGCCTGAGAGACCATTCTAAAATGCCAATCTGATCATGACCCTTTTGCCTGCTTGAAATACCTTCATTTCTCTCTCAGCACAAGCAGGATAATATCCAACGCCCTTAACACACCACACCAGATTCTCTTCCACCTACATCCAACCACTTAGAGGTATTTCACACCTCTAAGACTTAACCAAAGCTGTACCCTCAGCCTGGCATGTCCCACCCCACCTTGCTCCATTAGTCTAACAAATCCACACTCAATGTTCTAGAACCAGCACAAATGAGTCCTGCTCTGTGAAACTTCCTCTAGCCTTTTCCTCCCATTCATGCCGCCTGTTCTTCCACTAATACCTTTCCTGTTAGAGCACTTGCTGTATGTTTTACAACCTCTTGTTACGAGGCAGCTTCCCACACTAAATGATGAGGGGTTTTTTGTATCCCAAAACTCAGGTAGACTCCATTCTTGGTAGATAATAAATATTTGCTGAAGGATCAATGAATTCTCTTCTAGAACCTAATTCCAAGTGCTTTTGTGGAAATAGACCTCAATAGGTATTTAGCAAAATAAACGGAAGATTATTTACCCTCCGTAGGAGACACCTGTTCGATTTGCCTGCCCCAGTCCTATCCCCATTACTCTGGGGCTGGTACTATAGTATGATGGTTTTCCTTGAGGGAATTGCCTCTCCAGCTCATGAAGGCTGACTGTTAAATGGTTAGCAACTTGGGGGCGCCTGGGTGGCTTAGTCGGTTAAGCGTCCGACTTTCGCTTAGGTCATGATCTCGCGGTTCGTGGGTTCGAGCCCCGCGTCGGGCTCTGTGCTGACTGCCAGCTTGGAGCCTGGAGCCTCTTTCAGTCTGTGACTCCCTCTCTCTCTGACCCTCCCCTGCTCACTCTGTCTCTCTCTCTCTCTCAGAAATAAATAAAACATTAAAAAATTTTTTAAATAAATAAATAAATAAATAAATTGTTAGCAACTTGCCAAGCTGTGTGAGATTATGCAGATTGTTTGAAATCAACCATGGTGGGAATATTTGTGCAAGAAAATGTGCCCTGCCCTGCCCCCACCCCCAGAGCCAGTTGTTCAATATTTACCAGCTCCCCCACTATCTCAGCCCTCATGGTTTGACAGGAGTTGACCCCACCCACAGCCCACTCAGGGTGGGCACTCGGCTCAAGCCTGGCCACTGAGTGTAGTCCAAGCCTCTCAGGGCCATAATGTTTGGTTCGTAGGTGTGCACGTTACTTCTGCCTAACCAAAGGGAAATTGCTGAAACTACTGAAGAGACGTGCTTCCGGCCCTGAAATGCCTCTCTCTAAAGATGACGAAGAACCCCAGACTGCTGGGCTGCCAGGCGGAGAAAACCCTTTCAGAATGAAGCCAACAGGGAAAGAATGAGAGGGGGGGGGGGGGACACCAAAATGAAGTCCTGATGCCATCATTTGAGCCCTGGATCCAGCAAGGACTGCGAGTGGCTCTCATTCCTAGATATTCCAGTTTTCTGAGTCAATAAAGCCCCATCTTTGCTTAGGTCAGTTTGCTTGTTTTATCATCACTTGCAATTGGACGTATCCTGCCTTATAGCCTGTCCCACCCGTTCATGAGCATTTTCTTGTAATGTGAAAAACACTGCTTCCAATGGTTACCCTTGCTCAAATCAGTGATCCTGCCCTGGGGACTGCCTCTAGAGCCTCTAGACCTGGACCAGGGTCCCCAGCAACTACATAGACTCCATGACCTGCCCCTCCTGGCACAGCCAAATCTATTCCTCCCCTATGTTTGCAAGTTTCCATTGGAGACATTGGCATTAAGGAACATCACTGGGAGCACTTGAGAGAAAAGAGCCATAATCCTCACTAAGCCACCCAATGGTCACTGGGCCCCTGACTGTTTCCTTGATTTTATGGAAAAAAAAAAAAACCAACAACAAATGCCTTATTTTGGCTTAAGTTATTCTGATGTGCCTTCTATTAAATGCAGGAAAAGAATCACAACTGAGACATTCCCAAAGGGGAACACAAGGGTCAATGGGACTCAAGACAGTGTTCGGTGGTACAGGAATGTTTTACATCTAACAATTATGTATGTATCTTCACGTATATTCAGAAAAAAAGTAATTGACACATATAAAGGAATTTCATGGATATGATTATTTAGGATGAAGCTAAAACAGGTATTTTTTTTATATCTGATAATTAAAAAAATAAAAATCCTCAATATAAATGTGGGCTGCAAGCAACAGAAACCAAATCTGGTAAACTTAGGAGAAATGAAATTTCTTGGCAGAAAATCAGGAAGTCTTCCAAAGTGAGAGAGACCCTAGAGAAAAGAACTAGAAAAATGAGCAAGAACCAAGGGAAGTTGTACGAGAGGGACGAGAGAGACATTCTCTTTAAGACGCCACCCACAAGTACCATGGCCGCTGCTGCTCCTAGACTTGGGTGCCATTGGCCTCGCAACACTGTCCAATGTCTTTGCCACAAATTCTTTCTAAATGAAACATTTCTATGTGCTCAAGGTTAAGTACAACAGGGCATGATGTGAGGCGAGCCAAGATGCCACTCCTTTACCAGTGGGTCTCAAACATGGCTGCCCTTGGCAATCCCCTCCAGAGACTGCAAAGCATATTGCTTCCTGATCCCACCCCAGAGGTTCAGATTGTACTGGTGTAAAGATAGCCTGGCCATCGGGGGCTTTGGAAGTTGTGCAGGGGATTTAATTGTGCAGCGTGGGTTGAAAACCAGTGGGCTAGATCATCTGGCTTCCATAGTGGGCAATTTTATGCATCGAAGGGAACTTGGCTTTATCTGAACTCCCTCCCTTCCTGCATTCCACAATTGATTTCCTTGCTCTCCTTATATGCTCTGGTGCTAATGCTGTTTTCAGCTCTTTCAATTATGCGATTTCCTTATCTTTATACTATTGAGAATACCTTACAAGATTTCTTAAACAGCAACTAAATTTATCTGCCTGTCATTTTGTTTCCATTATCCACGATAGCAATCTCTCGCATAGCTTATGAGAACATAGCAAGTGATTGGTTTTAAACAAACAAACAAAAATCCACCCAGCCAACATTTGTCCCAAGGTGTGGGGGCTTCTGGTTGCTTCTGTGGCTTACGCACCACATGCATCTGATCCACGTGTTCACTCCGGCCCACAAAGACTTCTCTCCTGAATCTACGGATGTTTGTTCTTATCTGCTGTTCCCTCCTTATCACAAATAATGGTGTGCTGTTTTCTGGAATGTGATGCTGTGGCCCAAATTTTGCTCCATAATGAAAGTAATCATTCCGAAAGTGAGTCGAAGGAATAAGGATGAGTGGTAATTGTCAAAGTTCTTCGTTTTGAATGCACATAGGCATTTGCTCATCGTGGATGACAGTTGATGGCTTTCAGCTGTAGAATGTCTGTAAAAATAACAAGAATTTTAACAACTTAACTTCTGTCTTGCTTTCGGATGAGATTATCAACAAAGGGAGGCCTGGATCTGTGGAATGCCCAAGGAGATCAAACCCAAAGTCACGTTGAACCAACAGCCCTAACTCCTGATAGTTACCCATCTGGCTACCTGGGTACCAGCCTGCCACCACCTACCCCAGAGTCAAAATCTGATGAGGCACTTGGTCCAACTTTTCTGACTCTGGTAACCCACCTTGGTTTCCTCACCTTGGCTCTACCAACAGTTGAGGCTAGACAATTCTTTGCTGTGGGCGGCTGTCCTGGGCATTGAAGGATGTTTAGCAGCAAACCTGAGCTCTCTCCTCAAGATGCCAGTAGTGCACACACCTCTCTCCAAGTTGTGACAAACAAAACTGTCTCCAGCCATTGCCAAACATGCCCGCGGGGCAAAATCAGTCTCGGTTGAAACCCAGTATTTCAGCCCTTGCTCCATATTAGAATCACCTGGAGAGCTCAGATGCCTTGACCTCCCTCCCCTGTCCCAATGAGCTCAGTATCTCTGGCGTGGAGCGCAGGCACCAGCTCTGGAAACAGCTGCTCAGAGATTCTAAAGTGCAGCCTGGGCTGAGAATATCCACCCTAACACCACTAAAGCTGTGGTGCTATTTTATTTTATTATTTTATTTTATGAGACACAGAGCACGAGTAGGGAAGGGCAGACAGAGAGAGGGAGACACAGAATGCGAAGCAGGCTCCAGGCTCCGAGCTGTCAGCACAGATCCTGACGCGGGGCTTGAACCCATGAACCATGAGATCATGACCTGAGCCAAAGTCAGGCTCTTAACCGACTGAGCCACCCAGGTGCCCTGCCGCTATCGCGCTCCTTAAAGTCCTTCTCAAATACTTTCGTAATCCGGCCCTCGACTTAGTAACACATGAGCAACTACTATGTAGAAACAATATTAGCTATCATGTCAAGTACTGTCTTGTGGAATTTGCAATTTAATGAGGTCACGAAAGTGCAAGGGAAATAAATTGTTTTTCATATGTGAGCACATATGGGAAAATACCTAGAAAGGAGACTTAAAAGGAGTAAGAGAAAATGAGTACTGATCTGCGAAAGGAGAGCGAGGGAAGTTAATGGACAGATAGGAGCTCAAGGATCTCATCAGGGGTGAATATGCCCGACACTTGGAGACGAGAGAAGGGCCCTGGGGCACTCTGATTCTTTGAAGCTCCTGGTAGATTTTTAAATGCAAGGGGTTACAAAAATTGTCGTGTATATTCAGCATTTACCTTTTCTTAAACAACAACTTTATTATAATTCACACACGGTAAAATTCACCATTTCAAAGTATACAATCCAGTGATCTGCAGTATATTTGCAGAGTTGTGCAACTAACACCACTGTCAAATTTCAGAATATCTTCATCACCCCCAAAAAGAAGCTCCTGCCCATTAGCAGTCACAACCCTCCCCATTCCTGAAAGCCCCCAGCCCCAGGCGACCAATAATCTAATTTTTGTCTCTGTAGATTTGCCCGTTTTGGACATTTCACAGCAACAGAACCCGGCAATATATGGCCCTTTGCATCTCGCCTCCCAGACAGCATGTAAAAACAAAACAAAGCAAAATAAGCAGGAAAACAAAGGCAATGCGATTTCGTGTCTAAGAGATAGATTTTGGCATCAGACAAAACGCCAACTAAATCATTCCCTTGTACCTCCCAACAGTATAATCGGAGCAGACACCCCCAAACATCCCCAGCAGCCTACTCAGTGCCCAACCCTTACACAGGGCCTGGAAAGGCTAAACGGGCACTGCTAAAAAGAGAAAATGGAAAGTCACGGACATTTCCCAGGGAAGGCGTTTCCTTCTGTGATTACAAAGCTGAGCTTGAGGAAGATACTCTGCCGCTTGTCCTCCATCCCTTTCTTCCCTTGAAGAATGTGTGAAGGCAGGAACCTTGGACACACGGCTGCCATGTTGTGACCATGAGGGAAAGGCAACAGAACACAGAAACGCCAACCCAAATGCCGATACCGTTGAGCTCCCGAACCGGTACCAGCAACTGCCTTCTCACAAATTTTATGAAAAACAAGCCTTCATATGTCTAAGCTCCTACTACTTGGGCTTTGGTTTCATAAGCTACTACTACTACGGGTCAGATGTGCCTGAGACAGAAAGCTATTTCATTTCTATGCGCTGGTTCACAGGTTGGTGGACCAAGAATCCTTTACCTGGGTTGAACATAGAGAGCAGCTTCCTTCTGGGAGTGTCTCTCTCCTTTGGGTGCAAGTTTGTGGGACCAGTGTCTGGTTCTCTTTGAGCAAAGATATGGGTAAGTTAGTTCTTCTATACTCATCAGAAACTCCTCCCTGGAATTTGGTTGTTGAAATGGAAAGTTACTGGAGTTCCTTTCTTCCAGTGGAAGAAGGTGGACTAGTTAGACTCTTCCCAACACAGGGCTGTTCGTTCCCATATTCACCCATGCACGCGTTCATTCATTTGTTCCAAAAAAATATTTAGGGGGGCACTAACATGTGCAAGAGTGGGGACATGGAATTAAAGGAAAGAGGCAGGGACGCCGGGGTGGTTCCATCGGTTAAGCATCCAACTTGGGCTCAGATCATGATCTCGTGGTTCGTGGGTTCTAACCCCATATTGAGCTCTGTGCTGACAGCTTGGAGCCTAGAACCTGCTTCAGATCCTCTCTCTCTCTCTCTCTTTGCCCTTCCCCCACTCGGTCTCTGTCTCAAAAATAAAGCAATTTTTAAAAATACAAAAAAGAAAGAAAGAAAGAAAGAAAGAAAGAAAGAAAGAAAGAAAGAAAGAAAGAAAAGAGGCAAATTCGAGTAACTTGTATTCTAGGAGAGGGACTTAGATGTAAACAGGTCAATGTCTTACTAGCATCATGGGTGATGAGGCTGCAAAGAAAACTACAGTGAGATGAAAGAGACAGATAGTTACAGGAATGGGGGAAGAGTAGCTCCTATTTAGAGGATGACCAGGGAAGCCTTCACCAAGGATCCTGTGTTTGAGCAGAGAGGCTCAAGTCAGAGCCTGTGCCAGGACCCGGAGGCAGGAGCGTGCTTAGTGTATTAAAGCAACGGTGAAGAGAAAGTCAGTGTGGCCGGAACAGAAGGAGGGAAGGTAAAGATGATGGATGAGAAGTCTGGGGAGGTGGGAGGAGCCATACGAGTCAAATTAAGCCATCTACTAAAACATGAGAAACATTTAGAAGGAGTGATGTGATCCTGTGTGAACATTTCAACATAACCTCTCTAGACCCTCAGGAGGAGGAAGGCAAGCAAACCGGCGAGGAGGTGATGGCAATGTTTTAGGTGAGAAATGACATACCTAGACCCAGGGTGTAAGCGTAGGGCTTGTGGGAAGTAACCAGATTCCAAATATATTAAGAAGGTAGAGTTAACGAGATTTACCAAAGGGCTGGATGTGGAGTGTGAGAGAAACAGGACAGTCACGGATAATTCCAGCATATTGGGTCTGAGGAACAGGGCAAATGTAGGTCCTGTCAGCCAAGGTGGAGAGCCTAAAGGAGGCCAGTAAGATGGCGGCCATCGCTGCGGGTCCTGCTTTGTAGCACGCTGAGGCTGCCTCTTGGAAAGTCTGGTCCCTCAACCTTCCCACTGATTCCGACTTCCCAATAGTCTTCCCGTGACCCCCTTTGGCTTAAATTAACCACAGTTCATTTCTATCACCAGCAACCAAAGCCTCTTAAATGACAAAACAGGCAAAATCAGCTTTTATGTGTCCACACAGGACACTAAATGCCATTCTTACCACGGGAAAACGTGTCCGGGGCAACAACCAACAAATTCACAAATGAACTTTCGGACGCCACCCCATTTCTCCGTCGCAGGCTGCTTTTTCCTCTCACGGAATCTCCCTCAGAAAGACAGTTTCTGCCAGTACAAGGTGGGGAAATGTCAAATACTATTAAAACTTGATTGCTAATTCAAATGCTATTGTGCTTGGCATGCTTGTCATGTAAAAGTGCACAATGTAGCTTAATAAAATTGATAGAACTCCCTTTGAAGATATTTTTGTCACTGAGGCACTCAATAAAACTGTTTCCATCAGGCTCTTTTGCCTCTTCGATATTTTGTTAGTGACACATTTTCGTGAACTAGTCCAGGGCCTAGTGAGGCCTGTTTTGCAAAGAATGTCGGAGGGGGAAGAAGGAGCATTCCGATTTTTCTTTTTATTTCTTGTAATTAGGAAGACCTCTACCAACCACCTAATGATGCAGTTCAGCTGGGTCACTGGGAAACCAAATCAAAGCTGTTTTTCTACAGTCACGTGCGATCAAATAAATAACCCGCAGAGGTTGCTGTAACTAACTCAAAAATAGCTAATTATAAATGCCAAGTCCAAAAATTAATCTGTTCGAGGAAATGTTCCTTTTCTTCTTGCCTGTATTCAACTGGTGTTTTCAGCCTGGGACCCAAGAGAATCGCAGGTTCACATTTAATACCAAGACGGTAGAGCTTGGCTCCCACCTTGGGACATGACCAGCATAGAACAGAAATAGGGAAGGGAGTTCTTAGCGGTAATACTGACCAGCCTTTGACTAGGGATACAGACCTGAGTTCGAAACCGGGTGGGTTGGGCTTACATCATCCTGGAGCTCGGACACCACATCGTTGAACTGGGGACGGTATTCTATGAGATAGAGGTGCTCTTTTGACTGTAAGTCACAGAAAATCCAATTCAAACAGACGTAAGAAAGAAAAAGAGATTAACTGACTCAAATATTTGAAAGTATTGAAGATCGAGCTGGTTTCTAACCCAGCCTGGTTTCAGGGCTCAAAAGTCTCTCCACAATCTGGTAGCTCTGTTTCTTGGCTCTGACCTTCCCAACGTTGGCTGCTCTCTCAGAATGACTGACTCCATCTGATGGCAGGAAGGTAGGCAACTCTTCTTGCCTTATGTATTTTCCTAATGAAAAACAGAACACCCCTCCCCAGCCATGTGAACAACGGCGAAAATTATGTCATGTGCGCATCCATGAGCCCATCCCTAACTCGGCGATG
This sequence comes from Hyaena hyaena, assembly GCF_003009895.1. Lineage (NCBI taxonomy): Eukaryota > Metazoa > Chordata > Mammalia > Carnivora > Hyaenidae > Hyaena > Hyaena hyaena. Next base: position 2,346,503 of record NW_024080674.1, read on the forward strand.
GTTGTTCGTATGCCTATGATGGAGCCGTGTGTGGTGTCACACTACTCAGATCACACGGATGTGGGGTTCTGCTTGCGAGGAAGAAGAGAGCAGCCCTGGAATGAGCCACTAACCCTGTCTGCCGTGTGCCCGTGACAAGGTAGAACCTCAGTAGACGGCGCTGAGGTAGGAGGAGCAGGTTTCGATGTGGAAATTCTGAGAACAAAAGATATAGTCCTCCTTGTCCTCAGGTCCGAAAGCTCACTGAGGTTTCAGATGTGGGTTGAAATTGGTTTGGTTTTAGTCTTAAGTGCAAAGTAATTCAACAGGGAAAAAATGGAAAGATTAGTGAAAAGGATCAATAATCTCTTAAGGCAACACTTGCCTTTTTCTTTTCTTTTCTTTTTTCTTTTTTCTTTTAGTTTTCATTTTAATGGAGCCCAACTGCATCTGAAACAGCCCTTACTCCAGCAAAATCCGGGATTCAGGCTTACCAGATGTCAGATTTACTGCCTTCGAGTCCCCCCAAAGGATAATTATTTGTAAACGGCTTTATTTTTCAGTCCTGATACCTACCTGCAACTCATGTGTTCGTCAGTAAATTAACGTACCGAGAATGACTTCTCACTCAAGGTACAATGAAAACGTGAGAAATGGGTTTTATTAAACCGAGTTTGGAAAGGGGATCTGAGGGTGAGCAGAGAGGCGCTCGGTCCTCATTGGAACTGAAAAGACACGGAGAGTGCATGAGGGATCTCAGTAATTACTCCATCATAGAGGCTGTGTCTGTTGATTGTCAGCGTTTAGCTAACGAGAAAAGACACTTGCTGTGTGATTAAATGTCATTTACATAAAATATGAATTACACACAATATGAACAGAAACCTCATTTTCTAATAGAAACCTATTTCCGGTTTGTGGCTCACGAAAAACACGTCTTGTTTATTTTTGAAAGTCAAATAATAAAGAAAACCTGAACATCTCTCTCATAGTCTCAACCCACAGGGAAAAACTACTTACCGCACATCTATCTCAGGCTTATTTTTACATCCACGTACGCAAACATACACACATTTTTAAAACCAAAATGGAATCGCGTGACCATGTTAGGGGCAGTAAATCCTCACTGTCCACTTGCCGTGTTTCCCTGTAGAGGAATCACTATCGTAGAAGTAGTGCTCTGGCTCCCCACCACCCCCCACCCCTCCCCGCAGAGGAGGGAGTTCACTGATGGATGGGTGATAGCTATTGGTCCACGTTGCTCAAAAAAGTGAGTAACATCTTAACAGGCTGTTTGCAATTTGCCCCCTTTCTTCTCTGCCCCAGAACCACGCAGATAAGCGTAGCCGTTCCCTACGTGGGCCGCGTCCAGGGAGATGCACTTCTAAGCTACATCCTCCAAAAAGGTTTCATCAGCAGTAGAACTGATGTTTTCATCTCCATCTGTCTGACTTTCTGCCTATCCAATTATTTCCCCAGATAAATTCCTAGGTGTGAAACTGCTGGATCAAAGCACATGGTTATATAAAATTACTATATACATATAGCATATCTATACTATATAGAGAGAGTATATCTATACTATATATAATTATTGTGCTTATGGTAATTCTATAGATTATATATTAGTTTATATAATCATATATAGTAATTTTTATATATTGTAATTTTTATACATATATATACACACACACACACTTAATGTCAGATTTTATTCTAGAAAATCTACTTCATGGAACCATGACGTGGTTCCACTTCAAGCGGAACAAGTGACCACATTCTCACATCTGTATCAGCACAGAGCATTTCCTTTTCACTCTTTCCCATCACGCTGGAATAAAAATTCCTGATTTTATTTGCGATTTTGTTATTACTGACACCACATCGTTCTTTGGATGCTTGATATATTCTTCTACGAATTGTCTGAGAAGTGAGGTTATATGATCGCAGCTGATGCCCTGGCTGGCACGTGCTGAAGCAGGTGACCTCACAACGCCTCACCCCGCCTCTCTTCCTCAAATGTAGTCATCCTACAATCAGGCTTGCAACTTGGGCTTGCAACGAAACCATCTCAGACTATTATGGGCAGAAAAAGGAATTTGATAAAGGAGATTTTGTGATCAGAGACTCTTCATGAGGGACAGAGAGCCAGGCTCGGAGGCAGCTCCGCCCACGGGAGCTCTGCAGAACGACTCTGGGGGCCCAACCGGATCCCCCTCCCAACCCTTCAGCTTATACCACGGGCATCGCTGTGTGTGCTCTGGACACCGTCCTTAAGCGCCTGCAGCCGTTGGCTTCAGAGCCTGGACAGAAGCCCCACTTTACTCACCAGAGTGGATTCCCCGTGGATTCCGAAGGTTCCTTGGGATCTTCAGAAACGTTCATCTGTTCAGTCCAAACCAGGCACCTGAGTCCCTCCTCATTCCCCCATACACCTAAGATCCAATTTTTACATGCCCTGATGCCTCTTTCTGGGATGCTCTCTCCCTTCTGCCTGTCATAACCCTGCTGGTCCGGGCTACACTCCACTAAAAATTACACTGAAGATCTATCACAGAATCGGAAGTTTCACAGTCTTCGGCAAGAAAAAAATCAACCTTGCCTTCTGCTTCTTTCTTGCCAGATTTCAAAGGAGACATTTGGCCCATCCTTCTAAGAAGGATGACTTCCTCCAGGATAGAAGACAAACATCTTAAATCACATGATCTCTTTCTGGTGCTTTAAAAAAAAAAAAAAAGTTTGCTTAATGAATGAGTAGAAACTTCTTCTTGAACCTGGAATTCCTCCAACCATCCCTTGCTACTTTTCCTGCACTGGAATGATGGAACCCCGTGGAGAAAAATCACCTAATGGTATCGATTGATTGATGTTGATTGATGTTGACTGACAAGTATAGAACGATGTGAAGATGTTTTGATAGGTACATCTAGCTTGTTTGACTTTGTCTTTGCTACACTGGATGGTGCCTCCCAGAAATGGTGATCAGCCAGTTGTGTATCTCAAGAATTGAGCTTGAAGAAGAAGCATGTAATTTTATAGTGTTAGCACCTGGAGCCCTTTATAACAGGCAACAGGGCCCCTCCCAGACAGCTCTCAAGGGTAGGGGGGAAGGGCTCCCACATCCTCTCTTATCAATTGAGCCAATCACACTAAAAACTCCCCAAGTGGGACCGAGGGGACCTTCCATTACAAACTATGCATTGGAGAAAAAAATACCCAAAAGAAATATGTCAAAATTATAACAGTGGTTGCCTCGGGGGGGGGGGGGGGGAGGGTCAAATTAATGGGATTTTTTTTTAACTGTTCTGTGTTTTTAAATTTTTCTCCTATATGCATGCATTTCTTTCTTTCTTTTTTTTTTTCATTCTCTTCCCTCACTTTAGTTTTCTTTTTACAAATAGTTTATTGTCAAATTAGTTTCCACATAACACTCAGTGCTCATCCCCAAAGTGCCCTCCTCCATGCCCATCCCCCCTCCCCCCCACATCCATCAGTCCTCAGTTTTTGTCAGCATTCAAGAGTCTCTCATGGTTTGCCTCTCTCCGTTTCCCCCACCATTTCCCCCCTTCTTCTCCCCCTTGTTCCTCCATCAAGTTCCTCCTAATCCTCCTATACGTGCAAACATATGAGATTTGTCCTTCTCTGCCTGACTTATTTCGCTCAGCATGACACCCTCAAGGTCCATCCATGTTGCTACACAGGCCAGATTTCATTGTTTCTCATTGCCATGTAGTATTCCATGGTATAGATAAACCACATCTTCTTGATCCATTCATCTGTTGATGGACACTTAGGCTCTTTCCATGTTTTAGCTATTGTGGAGAGTGCTGCTATGAACATTGGGGTACATGTGCCCCTATGCATCAGCAATACTGAATCCCTCGGGTAAATTCCTAGCAGTGCTATTGCTGGGTCATAAGGGAGTTCTATTGTTAGTTTCCTGAGGAACCTCCACACTGTTTTCCAGAGGGGCTGAACCAGTTTACATTCCCACCAGCAGTGTAGGAGGGTGCTCGTTTCTCCACATCCTCGCCAGCATCTAGAGTTCTCTGATTGGCTCATTTTAGCCACTCTGACTGGCGTGAGGTGGTATCTCAGTGGGGTTTTGATTTGTATTTCCCTGATGGGGAGGGATGCTGAGCATCGTTTCATGTGTCTCTTGGCCATCTGGATGTCCTCTTTGGAGAAGTGTCTGTTCATATCTTCTGCCCATTTCTTCACTGGGTTGCTTGTTTTTCGGGCTCTTTTTTTTTTTTAAGATTTTATGTTTAAGCAATCTGGACCAAACTTGGGACTTGAACTCACAACCCTGAGGTCAAGCGTTGCATGTTCTACTGACCGAGCCAGTCAGTATGCATTTCATTTTTAAATAATAGCTTATCCTGCTGCATCCAGCCCGCATACCCTTCTCTCCCTTCATCATCACTGGTGGAAGGTCCGCCCATCTTTCAAGACCCACCGGGGGATGCCACCTCCTTCAGAAGCCTTTGCTTCTCTTCCACAGCTGAATGCTCTCTCTCTCTTTCTCTCTGTGTGTCTTCCCCTCCCCCCATAATGCAGAATGGCTGGCTCCACTGTCCCTCACTTGTCTCACATGGGATTAGATTTAATTAGTGTCTTGCTTCTTCTTCCCTGCTGCTGCCGTCCATCCTCGTGGGCACAGACTCTATTTAACTTCCTTTATTTCAAGCCATGACTGGTGGTACAGTCGCTTACACAGATCAGGTACTCAACCAGTGTTCACAGATTTGAACTCTCATTTTTTCTTTAACCCAGGAAAGTTTGCCTTATCAGAAGAATGGTCTCAAATGCCACTTCTCTCTAAGAAATTAAATCGGCTTGGAGCTGGCATAGTCTAGAGGGACCGGAGGCTGACATTTTTCATGAAATCCACACCCGAGGGCCACGTTCTCACAAGCTTCAGGGGATCCTCGCAGAAACTTCTAGATCAGAGTTTGATTAGGGGATTCCTGGGGGTGACAAATGGGAGAATACCAAAAAAAGTAAACTTCCCGTGTGACTCACAGACTCCCTAGATACCCATTCTCCGGCCCATGCACATGGGCACCAAGGATATATAGGCAAAGGTGTCTTCCGCAAGATTGTCTAAAATACTTTAAAAATTGCATACAACCTCATTCTCTGGGTCGATAAATGAAAAGACATCCATACAGACTACGGAATATTATCCAGTGGTTGTAAGGAATGAGATAGATCTAAAGGTGTTGAAACAGAAAGATCGCCAAGCCAACTGCAAACTAGAAAAGGCAATATATCAATACATAGGGTATGATTCCATTAGGTAAAAGTAATAAAAACTAATAGTTTCTTTTTATTTTCCTATTTATTTATTTTTTGTTTGAGAGAGAGAGAGCGTGACCAAGGGAAGGGCAGAGGGAGAGAGAGAATCTTAGGCAGGACCCACACTCGGTGCAGAGCCGACTCGGGGCTCGATCCCATGACCCTGGGATCACGAGTTCAGCAGGAATCAAGAGTTGGGCACTCAATGGACTGAGCCATCCAGATACCCCACTAACAGTTTCTTTTTAAACTTCATGTGTACGTAGGAAATGTCTAAAGTACACACATTTACATAAACAGGGATTACTTCCAGAGAAGAAAGAGAAATTTCTGGAAGGGATAAAGAGGGACTATAATGTTTACTGCTATGCTTTAAGTAAAATTACAAAATATTTACTGTTTGAATTTTTATCGAAGTATATGTTCCACAGTTATAGGTGTAATTATAAAATTTTTTAAAAAGAATCAGGGCATCATTAGATTTCACAAACATGTTTAGATGAAGGCTTTTATAGAACACCATGGAAATCAATTTATGAAACTTTAAATAACGAAATTTTGTATGTCTGCTTTACGTCGATATCTTATTAAACGATAGCCTTAAACTGTAGCAGTTTAAGGAAAATGTAATGTGGTGAAATAAATTGAGAAACTCCTATTGATTGATTTATTTTTTTCTTTTCTGAAAACAGAGGGGAAAGTCATCATTTATTTTTAAGGGTGGCATACATTCATTTCAAGAACACCAGCATTTCATTACAGTGTCGTGTGAGAAGCTCAAATCTAAAGAAAAAGGTAAAGAATTTGTAAGAACTGGCATCAAGGAAAAGTAGGCCATGATTTTCATGGGTCTAAGACAATACAATCTTCACGGACTGAAATCCTGAAAAGCAAATTAAAAGAATGTCCTGGAAATTGTTTTAGATAACCAAAATCACTCCGGAAAAGCCAGAAGAATCCCCAATCTAGGCCATACTGCCTCCCTTTGTCTTTTCACAAAAGATCTAAGCAGACGGTATTAATATTTACAATAAATTTTCTTTGTGCAGTAACATATATAGAGAAACAATAGTCAAAAGACCTATGGGATTACAATAATTTAAACTTATGTCTTTTGCTTCTATTGTACCATAATGCCGTGGGGATTTTATACATATTGAAAGATTCAGAATCATGTTATACTTCTCAAAGTGGAATTTCACACATATAAGCTGAAAATAAAACAATGTCTGGGAGAAAATTTCATAACATGCTCAACAAGAATTGTATCAGAATTCATAGCCCTATAGTCATTTTTTTTTTATTATTTTTGCAAAAAAGAAAGACAGTGTTAAATATACAACTAAAGAGCGCCCTCTAGTGGTATATAGTGTTTATACAAAATACCCAGACTGACCTATTTCTAGAAAGTGCTGCATCTCAGAGTTGCTATGGATAAAATAAGACCGAGCTTAGATTATATTGCTTCGAATCACAGCATTCTTTGTTAAAGCCACTGCATTTGTTAATGTTTCTTCTTTTCAACTATTAAATTAAATGCAGTCGGTTAGTCTTGAAAATCACTTTTCCTTCTCACAGCACTCACATCAAGGCCTGAAACCACAATCTCTTTTTCTTATTAAAAAGCCCTTCTTTTTTTCGGAATCTTTGAACACAAATATGACTTCAAATGAATACGAGATGGGAACATCTCTGTCCCTTTTAAAAACTTCTCTTCTTCAGCCTGCGGCACAAATCTGCTTATGCCTCAGTGTGGCCTGATGCACACAATGATAAACACCAAATCAAAATCGCTCTCAAGGCAGAACCGAAAGGTGCTAAGGAAACCCGCCATAGCCTGTTTCAGAAAAATGGCCAGGACAGGCGATCTTCATACAGCCGTTGATCACCTCCCTTCCTGATTTGGTACACCAAGTAAGAGACCAGTCAAGGGAAAGGGAAAGACTCTCAAACCCCAACACACCGAGCAGCTTAAGAATCAACAAGGTCAGAAATTTCATGAAAACAACAAGGTTCTCAAAGAAACACAGTAACAATGAACTTTTGAAGCGGGAGAGAGCTGAGGGTTTATTTTACGCAATATCTCCCCTCCACTTTGACCATATTACCTAGCATCCCCTGTCTTTTACTTAACGTTTGTCTTCGATAAGCTCAACTTTTGTTGAAAGGAAGCTCAAGATCACATGTAACAATTAGAGACTAATGACAAAAATAAATAAAAATATTTTTTAAATTGTGTGATTACATTCTAGAAACTAGAGTTCACTGGATATTGTTTGAAAAGGAAAGGCTGCAGGTGTTCTGGGGAAAGTAGCACCCATCGGAGCCATTCTCATTCATGTCTCCAGAAGGACAGGACAAGAATCAGGAATCACTTTCTCGCTGTGATTCAGTGTCGTTTGAAACTAGGGTGGCACCAAAATCACCTCCCATAGTGCTAAGTGGTCCATGGTCACAGTTGAGGAAGCCTTCACTGGTCCCCAGCGTCTCCCATGATTGGAGAAAATAAAACTCAAGAAGGGTCAGTGCCTTGCCCAAGGCTATTGTAGCAGACCTGGCTGGGGCCTGCCCTGTGCCTTCAGATGTTTCCATTGAGGTGCTCTCCAAGGCACCCCTTGCCGGCATCTCATCTCTGGGCCTGAAGGCTCTTTCTGGCGGGGTTGGGATGGGGGGACCCACTCTGCTCCTGCACCCAGTGCAGGCTAGAAGTCCTGAAGCATTAACATCCCGGAGGAATTTCTCAACGCATGACAGATGGGAATTGGCATATAAGTAGCTAGGCTCCCTCTCCCTCCCATGGAGGTGGTCCATTATCCACCCTGGGTCCCGGGGTCCCCACAAGGGAGAAGGCTCCAGTCGCTTATAGCGGTAACTTGCTTGATAGTGCATCTTCTGTGGATGGTTCTCAATTCTCATCTCAGTGTTGCGTTCCTTTAGGGGTGTTTCCGGGGGTCACCTCCCAAATAATCTACCTGTACTCAAATCTGCATCAAGGATCTCCTTACGTGAAAAGCCAAATTAAGACACTTAAGTAGCAAATGAGCCATTTAGTAGGCTTCTAAAGCCCAATATTCTTACCTTCACGTCTAGGGTGGTTTTAATCTGTCTCCTCCTCCCCACAGTTACCTAATCCCGAGTTCTCTGGACGAATGGAGACATCTCTAAAAAGATGGTGACTGGGGGCTCCAGGATGGCTCAGGCAGTTGAGCGTCATGATCTCTACATTCATGAGTTGGATCCCTGCATCAGGCTCACTGGCCTCAGAGCAGAGCCCACTTCAGATCCTCTATGCCCCCCTCTGCCCCCTCCCACTCACACTTTCTCTCTTAAAAATAGAATTTAAGGGGTGCCTGGGTGTCTCAGTCAGTTAAGCATCTGACTCTTGATACCAGCTCAGGTCATGATCTAATGGTTCCTAGGTTCCTGGATCTTTGAGGAAGATCCTGCTCCAGATTCTCTCTCTCTCTCTCTCTCTTTCTCTCTCTCTCCCCCCTCCTTCTCTCATGCTCTCTGCTTCTCTCAAAAATAAACTTTAAGAAATACATAAATAAAAATTTTAAAAATAAAAAATAAATAAAAAGATAGTGGCTTGAAGTCAGGAGTATGCCAGCCAGAGGGCAACCAATCATTCCGGTTTGCCAGGGACCAAGGGGGTTCCCAGGAGCTGGGACTTGCAGTGAAAAATCTTGAGCAAAGTGGGACCAGTTGGCCTCCGGAGCCAGCTGCCATCTTTCCTCTGTGGGGGGGGGACCACATGGTTCTGGGTACAGAACTCCTGACCACCCGTGTGCTACAAACAGGTACAATCTATAAAACATCACTTCTATACTGAAGCGGCTGGGGGGTCCCCCCAAACTGCGCTACATACTCAAGGGGCAGAAAGGCTGATTCCACACTCCACCAGGGATATGTTTACCTTACTGTGTATTAGGGAAACTTTAACACAGCAAATCTGTGCTTTTAGGGACATTCGAATGAAGGGATGTTAGGGCATTTCGGTTCATTTTCTTAAATGAGTTCATTTAGTAAAATTAGATAAATAATAATTCGCATTTTACATATGCATGGCAAAAAGTCATGTAGAAGTCTGGAGGAACTGAGCTATACAGACCATACTAGAAATTCTCATTTTTAGGTAAATTCCATGATTTAATTGGTTAGAGATCTAACCAACTGACCTGCTCATTCCTCTGAACTTATTAAAGGTAAGGATTCCTATTCATCAGGACAGCAGACAAACGGATCCAACAGTCTCTGTGAGGTGACAATGACTGAAAGCACATTGCCGCCACCCGATTTGGAAGGCCCTTACTACGTGGGGACAGAAATATTAAATTGCTGTGTCTTGCTGGGTGTGGACCATTGAACGGTGCTTCACCCAACAGTGAGAAAACCAAACACGACCCCCGTCCTTGGGGAGACTTATGGTCAAGAAGGCAAGATAGACATTAATTGATTAATCACACAAATAAATATGCAATTATTATAAGAGACATAAAAAATATATTTGGCACGTAATGTCCAGATGCACAGAGAAATGTAACCTTAATTTCTGCAACCGAATTGGGTCCTACTCTCCAATCCCTGAGTCGAGCTGGCAGACAGATGAGGAGAACTTGAAGAAATAAAATTAAAAACTAGCTAACTATGGCATTTCAGTCCTTTCTGACTTAAATCCAGCCTCTCTTGGTTTAAAACAGCAGGCTTCCCTCTCTTCAGGCTAAATGTTGGGTTCTTCTGGGTGTTTTCCTCAACCTGCTCTCAAAGATCAATTTCCTCTTTGTAAAGAGGTTTGGTTCTTTAAAAAAATTAATACCAAAACTAAGAGCACACTGCATACACTGTATGTTAGCCAATTTGACAATAAATTATGTTAAAAAATAAAAATAAAAAAGATAAATATCAACCCCCCGCAAAAAAAAGGAATAAAAATAAAAAATAAAGAAATGAATAACCCAGGAAGGAACTCTTCGTCCATCTGGGCTCCCTTCACAAGTTACCATAGGCTGGGGGGCTTAAACCAGAAACTATTATCTCTCACCATTCTGGAGGATGTGAAATCCAAGATCAAGATCCCAGTAGATCCGGTGTCTGCTTCTTAGCCTTCATGACTAAAAGAGAGAAGAGAAACAACATCTCTCCTGTCTTTTCTTAGACGGGTGCTAATCCTGTCCTGAGAGTCGCACTTAGTGACCCAGTGATCTCCCAAAGGCACCATCTCCAACTACCATCACACTGAGGATGAGGGTTTCAATATGTGAATTGTAGAAGACATAGCAGACCCTAGTGATCATTTCCCATGGCCCTCTGTTTCTTGCTGCTGGGGACTGCCTTCCATACTTCTCTACTCACATTGTTTGTCAGGTTCAGGTCCAAAGTCTGAATGTATGCCCTTTCACCAAAATCTCAAAAACAAGGTCAAAACCCAAGTGGTTCAGGATCACTGATTTAAACCCTAGCACTCAACATAAGTAGAGCATCCTTGTTTCCTATGACTGCCTTATTTTTTCCTCTAGAGCTTAGTTTTCCAACACAATATCCATGAGCCACACGTGACTATATCAATTTAATTCTACTTAACTGAATTTACGTAAAATTACAAATTCACTTTCTTGGTCACACTAATTCACATTTCAAGCAATATGGTGGCAAGTGGCTACCATATTGGAGAGTGTAGACATAGACCATGCCCATCATCACTGATGGTTTCACTGGACAGCCCAAGTCTGGAGCCCACAGTAGGGAAAAAGCAAACAGATTCATCCATTAAGGTATCACAACCTCTTCTAGCCAGAAGACCATCTCCTCCCATTTGAAAGAACCTGTTGAGTAAACTACACTTTTCAAGACTTCTCCTTTCCCCTCTTCCAGCAGATGGTGTCTGGATCAAAGTCTCCCAGAGACTCACAAAAGTACTGAAGGGGAAGCTGGACACCCACAAACCCAGGCACTAGAGGAAACGGTTGCTCAGAAGTTTAAGCTCTTGGTCTAAAGTCACAGAGCCAGTAAAGGAAGGACTCAGGATTCGAATTCTGAGACCCCTGCTCTGGCCACACCCCATTCCGTTGCCTCATATTCTTTACATGCAATAAATCTCGTTGCTCAGGGGCCTGACTCAACAGTCTTGCAAAAATCTTCATGGGGGAAGAGCTGTGCCAATTTGCCCTTGGTCTCCGGCAGCAAGGAGGGGACATGTGTACACGTGTGACTCTGAAGGGGTCAGGGGAGGTGGACACCCAGTATAGGAAAGAACCAGCAACCTGATCATACATCCTGGTTAAACCAGGCTTGGGCTGGTGTTCTAAGGTCCTTCTCCATCTTCCAGCTGCTCCACTACTAAGGACCTTTGTTTCTGTTAGACCTGCCCGTACAACACCTAGAGAGCTTGAATTTTAATGTTGTAACTGCTCATGTTGGAATTATGTTTATTCAGCACGTGTTGCATGCCAAGCCCCACACTACATGCTTTCCACGATCATGATCTTTACGTGGTCCTCACAACACAGTCCCCACTCATAGCTATTATCATTATCCTCATTCATAAATATAACTATCTCCCCATTCACACGGCTCAGCCTTTCGGCCATTGGCCACGATGCAAACATGAGGCTGTTTGGTATTGAAGTCACACTTTGCCACTAAAGGAAATCGAAATTACCTTTGAAGACGTATCTCCCAAACAAAGGTAAAAGCTGTGCGAACAGATCACGGCTCTGTCACTTACTCAGTGTGAGATTTGGGGCAAGTCATTCAACCTCTCTGAACCCACGGTTCCCAGTTCCCAGTGTATAAAAAGGGATGGCGATTCCTGCTCACCACTCCAATCTGGGCCATGAGAGACGCATGCTCAATCAACTAGAGCTCTCCGGTGACAAGAAGCAGAAAGTGTTTGGCCACTCTGGTTTGCCTAGCAAAGGCAAAAAGGAAATTCGCCAGAAAGATCTTTAGAAGCCTCCAGAATTTATGGGAAAGGTGCAAAATCAGACGTGAACAAAGGTCAGGAATGAGGCAGGACCTAACGCAGCACACCTATCAGAGGCCCTTGCCCTCGGACCACCTTTCCATCTCTGGGTCAGGCCCATGGGGCAAAGTCCTGGGGGAGAGAATCAGGTCACGTGTCCATCATTGGCTGTGCTGGAATAAGTAGTTCTGGGAAGGGACCTCCATGGCCACCGTAGTGGGAAGTGAGACTATTCTGACCGTGCTCATGGAGGAAAGATCATTTTGAAAGAAATCAGGATACCGTGAGAGCAGGAGGAGGGGACAGGTGAGGGGCGGGAGAGGGAGACAAAGGTGGGCCACGGTCTAAAAGGTCACGAGAATGTAAAGTAGCGATAATATTCCCATTTTTCTCATCTTTTTATCAAGAAGCCTTGCTCTACACACTCAAGTGAGCACCATTTACTTTCCCTGAAGGCCTTTTTCACACTCTGAGTCTCCAGCATTATAGCAAAAAAATATATACTTCATTGCACACCAAGGCTTCAAGTTTATCCTCAATCCATAACTCTTCTCCCCCAAAATGTCAAGCAAAAAGATAAATAAGTAAGTGTATGAGGAGCATGAGGAAATCCACAGGCTTCCTGAGGCACAAGTGAAATTACTGATGACAAAAACATGATCAGATAATCATGCTTTTTTAAGGCAAAAATCGTTGATCGTGCGGCTGGGGTAAACGTGCAGCCTGGCCATTCCATTGGGCAGGAACTGCTCCTGCTTAGGTTCAAAATAGAGCGAATCACAGTCTGAAGTTCCAAGAATATAAAATTTGCCGTCATCATTTAGGAAATATTACTATTGAAGCCTACCTAGGCCATTATGAAAAAAAAAATAGGTAGTTCCTCAAGAGGAAAGACTTCAAACGTCAATGTAAATAATAATGTTTTAAAGTTTTTTAAAACATGTAACCGAGAATACAAGAGTTATGTACATTATACTTGACTTTCTTTTTTTTTTTTTTTTAATGCCATTCCAGGAAAAATGTCTTCTCTTGGGTACAGATGTAAAGGGTAAGAAATATCGGCAGACTTCATTTGTTTATGTTGCTTTAGTTTTCCGACCGTAAAACAAGAAAACAGTATATGACTAATTAAAATTACTTCATGCCTCATTCTATGTGGAAAATGTGCCTCAAAGAGAAGTTTTATAAAGAAGCAAATAATATAATTAATACAGAAGGCTTCTTGCTTCTGTGAACTTGCTGAGAAAGGACGGGAGAGGGAGGAAGGCGGCCGGGGAGAGGAAGAGACAAAATGAAAACAAAGGAAAAACCCCACATTTGTAACGCTAATGTAACAATCGTACAACTCAAAAACTCAAGTTTGGTTATGTTGTGAATGGTAAAACCAAGCCGGGGTAAGCCACCTGTGAGAAAATGTTTTCAGGTTTGATCGATAATATGTGAAGAATCCATTCCGACACCAGCTGACTTTCAAAGCGATTCAGCATTGCATGAGGCAGCCCGGAAGATGGCCTTACCAGTTCGACGCACATGACAGGTTACCATCAATACGAGTGCGCCCAACGTGTGTCTAATTTCACCTAGAAAATCATAGGTAACAAAGCTTTTAAGAAATATACATTTATATAAGCTCCGTTTTCTTTTCTCATTATCTATTGATTATCTCATGTTCTCCTTTTATGATTTAAAAAAAATGTTTAATGTGTATTTATTTTTGAGAGAGAGAGATGGAGTGTGAGCGAGGGAGGGGCAGAGAGAGAGGGAGACACAGAATCCGAAGCAGCTCCAGGCTCTCCACACTCAGCCCAGAGCCCGACGCGGGGCTCGAACCCACCAACTGTGAGATCATGACCTGAGCTGAAGTCGGACGCGCAACCGACTGAGCCCCCCAGGTGCCCCATGATTATCTCATATTCTAATACAAGTAGTATTGATGACACAAACGGCGCAGAAACTCACCATTTCCCCCCAATCTTACCCGTCATTCAAATTCCAAAGAAAAGGAAAAGTTCCTCTAAGTGAATCTTAGAACCTCCTCCCACTTCTGTTAATTTATAAATGAAGCATTAGGCACCTAACAAGAGAAAAAGACGTTCTATCTCTTCCCCAGTTATTTGCAAACATTCTCTTCCTGGAGAAAGCCATACAGTACTATTTTTTCTTTTAAGTCTAGACCCATAAACATCACGCAGGGTAAAAACCACCACGCTTCATCTATAAAGGCTTTGAGTCCAGGAACTGGCATAAGATTTGTAGAGTCAACTCTCCACAGAGAGTATGACTCTGGGTAAGATTTGGTGCATATGAGTTAATAAATTTTTTGTCAGGTTGGCCCTTAGGATTACTCTCCTGTCTGAATTTTGGTTTTGTTTTCTCTCTGTCCTTCCCTCATGGAGTTGAACCCGAAATAGCATCACTCTTGAGCTCGTTAGTTTGATAAACTGGCCCAAGTCTGCAGCAACAATGGCTACCTCCAGCACAGAAGCATTTATGCGTCTCCAGAGAATTCTGAAAAACACCAGGAAGTGTTTAGGTACTGAATCACGGCCAAGTGTTCTGAATCTTTAATTTTTTTCCTATGAGGATGTCAGCATTAAAATATAAAACATGCTTTTCCCGCTTGGTTACTATTACTTGTAAAGCATTTGAGAACTTCTGGGCTAGAATTCTCTGCTTCCCAGGCAAAACAAAAAAGAAAAAGAAAAACTCCAAAAGGCACAGTAACAGCTCCTTTGCTGGCCTTCCACATTTTTGACCCAACAATATAATAAAAATGACGAAATACCAAACTTGAGCACCAGGCTTCTAAATCCATCATGGTTTTTATCATATTTATCCATGCACTGTTCCCATCTTTGGTGGTTCAGATAATGCACGTTGAAATAAATTTCACAAGATAACTAGTTTGTTTTCAGATATGACACATCCATCATCCAAATAACCCGGCAATTATGACATTGCAAACCTTTGGAATAAATGATTTGTTTTAAAGGTGGTTTGGGTTACAGCTAAAAATTAAAGTTCGCAGTGAAGGCAGGAAAAAAAAAACAAGACACAATTAGTGTTTGTAAAAAGAATTTAAAAACTGAAACCAGGCTTCTTTTGTTTGGTTAATTTTCATTTTTAATTAAGCACATTTATTATTTATGCGGGAATATCTCCGTCAACCACTAGGGGAAGAAGAGAGATTACAATCATATTGTCTCACATCTTCACTCGACCTGGCTTTGTTTCCTGACCGCATTAGTATTTTTAAACAAATCACCCCAACAACTGAACATTGAGCTATTGATCCACATACAAAGAAGCAAAACGATAGGTACAAAGGTGTTGAATGTCCCAAATTACAGTATTAACGAATTGGAGACGATGGTCCATCAATAGGGAATAGCTAACCAATTTTGATTAGAGTCAGATAAGCAAGACATAGAATGCTTGGCAGACGTTTTGAAAAATTGAGCAGATCAGCATATACCCGTGTGGACATATACCTGTCATAGTGTAAACATAAAAAGCATTCTGCATTCAGTAAGAGTACTAAGATGTCCTCCAGAAAGAAGCATTCATAGATATATTTAAATATAGTTTGCATTTTTACAACAAGAATATATCACCCACTGTATTATTTTTAAATGATTATTTAAAGGGCCCAGAAGAATACAGAATCACCCGTTCATGGTTATTGCAGCGAGCAGGATAGGAGGGAGGGAAAGAACATTCGCTCTTACCTGTGTCTACTTAAACAAGACACTACCACTTTAAACAACAGCCACATTGTCTAGACACTCGTTCGGCAGTGAATGAAAAAAATGCCATTTACATGAGATTCGGGGGATAAAACCAAAACAGGCATGTGTGCCAGGGACGGGGAAAGGGAAAAGACAAATATCTACTGAAAGAAATGTAAAATAATAATGACACTAATACTACTATCTAACTTGGCAAAAAGGGTACTGAAAATATTTCAGCTGATGGCAGGAACGGAAGCTCGCACAACCTTTCTGGAAGGCACTTCTGTATTGTGTATCATGAGCTTTGCAGACGTCTGTGTTCTTCAGTCCAGTATTTCCATTTCCAAGAATTTCGCCCAAGAAAAGGATGATGCACCACTGTTAAAAACAGGGTGGGGAGGGGCGCCTGGGTGGCTCAGTCACTTGAACGTCTGACTCCTGATTTCGGCTCAGGTCCTGATCCCATGGTCTGCGGATTGAGCCCCAAGTTCAGCTCCAAGCTGAGTGTGGAGTGTGCTTAGGATTCTCTCTCTCTCTCTCTCTCTCTCTCCCTTTGTCCTTCTCCCCTGCCCACGCATTCTCTCTCTAAAAAAAAAAAAGAGTGGGGTACAGGGATATGAATACATCCCTAAACAAAACACATTAACTGCTTTATATATTTTTAGTTCGAGGGGCGCCTGGGTGGCTTAGTTGGTTAAGTGTCCGACTTTCGCTTAGGTCATGATCTCGCGGTTCGTGGGTTCGAGCCCCGCGTCGGGCTCTGTGCTGACTGCCAGCTCAGAGCCTGGAGCCTGTTTCAGTCTGTGACTCCCTCTCTCTCTGACCCTCCCCTGCTCACACTGTCTCTCTCTCTCCTAGAAATAAATAAAAACATTAAAAAAAAAATAGCATTTATATATTTTTAGTTCGAATTATATAAGTAATATATTTATGTTTTGCTTATTGAAATTTTTCTCTTTGAAAATAGTGTTTCTAAGAGTTCTCTAATAAGGTGACCTTGGGACTGTTAAAGAAATATTAATTAATTAACTAATTTTAAAAAACAGAGTGGGATACAACATACACATCTAATCAGAGAGGATTAGATAACAAATTTATTTTTAAACCTTTATTGATTACCTACAATATGCTAAGCATTGTTCCAAGGGCTTAATGGACATTGGTTAATGTGCTCCTCCTCTTTTTTTTTTTATGTTTTATTTTTTATTTACTTTGACAGAGAGAGAGCGAGTGAACATGAGCTAGGGAGGGGCTGAGAGAAAGGGAGACACAGATTTGAAACAGGCTCCAGGCTCTGAGCTGTCAGCACAGAGCCCAACGCGGGGCTTGAATTCACAAACTGTGAGATCATGACCTGAGCCGAAGTCGGACGCTCAACCGACCGAGCCCCCAGGTGCCCCCAGGTGCTCTTCTTAACAACCCATAAGGTTTGCACTATAACTTTCTACCTTCACGGGTAAGGAGACAGACACATGAATTGTCCAATAACTTGTCCCAGATCCCCAGCTACTAAGAACTACAGCAGGGAACAGGCACAGGCAGTCAAGAAGACTATGGTCTTAACCAGCACACTAATCTATATTCATTTGATGGGATGCCAGCAAATCATTAGAGATCACGGCATATTCCTGACATGGAAAAATATTTGTGATTTCTTGTTGCATAAAAATATATAATGCGACATAGCACGTCTAGTGTAATGATTTGGTAGCCCAAATTCACAAACAAATATAGAATGTTCTAAAATGTCCAGAATTAGACAAAAAAAACTTATTTTTAAGCATTTTATGAGTGATTAATGACATCATATAGTAAACAAGAGTGAAAGGTGCCAATTGCATTTGTTACAAAATAGTGATCTCAAATTTTGAAGTCCTAAGTCGCCATGCTAATGGGCTTTTCCAACTGATGTCCTCCTCTGCCTCTGGTTGCTGTCTCTCATGGACAGACACACACACACACGCACCCACATGCAAAAGATGAGACAGATACATAAAAATATTATCGGTAACTCTCTGAATGTGGGATTTAAGAGTAACGTTCATCTTTTTCATTGGACTTGGACAACTATTTTCCAAATTTTTACAATGTAAATGTGGAATTTTAATAGAAGGAAAAAATGTTATTATTAATACTTGTATTTACATATGATACATATAAAGCAATATAACAAAGTTTCTCTGTTATATATAAAGATATATGTATTGGTATTGCATTCATAAAGTTGTATTTTTTATTAGGAAAATACAAACGTACACAGACAGTATGACGCCCCATGTACTCATTTCGCAAATCCAATAATTATCAGGGACGTCAGGACTTTGGGGCAAGTCCTTCAGTTTCTTAGGAAAAAGCCCAGAGCAGGAGACTAAGGGGAGGCAGGGGAGGCGTTCACCTCAGGTGCAAAATTTAAGGTGGCACCAAAAAGCTCAGTAATCGAGATGAATAACACTTTAACGCAATACTTTTTAAAATCGAAGTTAATGTGAAAAATCCATGATGAGCACATATCAAAAATTTAAGTAAGGGCGGGACCCACCCCTCCACCAGGCTCCTGGTCCTAAGCCTGCCTTCTAAACGGGGAAGTGTGGGTGGAAGAAAAGAGGTAGAAGGGGGGCAGAGAGGGACAGCTCCTTCCTCAGAGACAAGTCCTCGCCTACGAGAGAGGAGCGGTCTGCCCAAAACACGCCCAGAAGACCGCAGGTGGGGCGGCCCCGCAGAAGGGAGGCAAGCTGCCCTCCACCCCACGATTAGTGAGGGGCCCTGGGAGCAGACTGGGATCTCTAGGCTCTGCCAACAGCCACATTTAACAGCTCTAATTGTCTTGTGTCTCCCAGGCCTTCGGGAAAATCATGCAGAACGTGGCAGCCTGTAATTCCTAGTAAGAAATTTTGCAATATGACCGTATCACAGTAGAGGCACTGGGGGGCTAAACCTCAACCCGCCAGGGTCCCCGTTTCTGTCCACAAACCCCACATACATACACAGTGCTTTTCACAGAATCCATTTACAGGGTACTGTGAAAACACATCATTGGAAAATTATTTGTGTAAAAGTTAAAAATTAAGTATAATTACAAAAGAGAGAGAGAGAGAGATTCAGTTCATCTCTTATACCACCTGAGCTGAAGACAGAGGATACTACCAAAAATATTAAGCCTATATTGGGAAGGATTCTCTACGGATATATATTTAAGACAATATTTGAAAAATGAAAAGAACCACACTTTTATAGAAAGTAGAAACTTTTTATAGAAAACTACCGTACTTTCTATTTTTAGGTACATAGCTATTCTGGTAAACAAACAAAATTGGAAGACAGTACAATCCTTTTCATCGGGGAAAAAAAAAACCTGCCATCCCAATCAAGAAAACCTACCAAGTTTTCATAAACAGAAAGTTCTGGTGATATGACCACGGACACCTCCTAGCCACTAGTTTGAAATGAAAACCTGGTGTGGAATTTCCCTAAAACCCACTGACCACCAAGTAACAGACTCTCTGACAAAAAGGAAACTCCCAAAGAATACATTTCAGAAGAAAAAATAAACACCACTTCAGAGATTGAACCTCAGCTCTAACAATATGCTTAATATTTTCTGCACACTTCCCCCAAATTAATAATTATATATATTTGAAAGGAAGCAAATTACTATTTTAACATAATTAATTTGACATTTATTCATTGTTGTAAAATTATTATTGTCACATAGTCATACTTTAATGTGCACATGTCAATAAGGCAAGCCAGGGATGAGGATCTGAAATAGTTTCAAGAAGGAAGACAATTAATTTTTATGATTGTTGCATAAACATTGCATTAAGTGTCAAAGGAACACATTGGAGGAATTCAAATGGCTTCATAAAATCAAAGAGAAGGAAAGTCATAATTACACATATCAGAAAATGATTGAGTATTCTTTGGAATGAATTCCTTTGCTGAAGATTAACAAACACTGGTTTTTGCCAGAATGTTCCAAAGTGGGCAACACAGGTGGGACAGGAGATAAACATGATTCTGTTTTAATAGTTTTGTGTTTATTTTAATGCATCTTAGAAATGGGGTGCTTGGGTGGCTCAGTTAAGTCAAGTAGGCTTAACTTCGGCTCAAGTCATGATCTCACAGTTGTGAATTCGAGTCCCACATCAGGTGAGCTCGAGCCTCACTTCAGGTAAAACATGAGCCCCAGGTGAGCCCCGCTCTCTCCCTCTCTCTCCCTCTCTCTCCCTCTCTCCCTCTCTCTCTCTCTACCCCTTGCTCACTTGCACCTTTTCTCTCTCAAAAAAAAAAAATTAAAGAAATATTACTGGTGTACCAAGCCTGAGATGCCACAATATTTTGCTTACGATGAACTTTTGTTTTATTATTTTTTTTAATGGTTTATTTTTTGAGAGAAAGCGCATTCGAGCCAGTGGGGGAGGGGCAGAGAGAGAGGGAGACACAGAATCTGAAGCAGGCTCCGGGCTCCGAGCTGTCAGCACAGAGCCTGACTCAGGGCTCGAACTCACAAACCATGAGATCATGACCTGAACTGAAGTTGAATGCTTAACCAACTAAGCCACCCAGGGGCCCCCAACGATCTCTTGCTTTAAAAAAAAAAGATTATATCAATGAAAACATAACTAACAGGACAAGTATGACACGGATTAGAGCAGATGACCTTAGTGTATGCCATAGCCCTGTGGAAGCCTTTCCTGATTACCTGCACACAGACCCCCCCAGGGCCTCCCCACTCCTGACAGCCAAGCACTTGGGGTCTCTGTCCACCTCAAGCTTCCGATGCCAGATTTGCCTGGAATCAGGGAGAGTTAGCGATGCCTTAACCAATGTCCTTAACTGATGGTGCAATGGTGCAGACTAGCTCTGTCCCACAGAAATACGATGTCATCCATCTGGGTCATTTAAAGCTTTCCGGTAACTATATTTGTACATAAAAACGAACACATAAAAAATTTTTGATTATACAATTTATGTAACCCATTACAGTCAAAATGTATCATTATGATATGTAGTCAATATTAAAAATGACTAATGAGGTCTTTCATATTCTTGGCTTTTGGTGCTGAGTTTTCAAGACCTTGTGTGTATTTCACACTTACAGAATATTTCTTTTACTTTTTTTTTTATGTTTACTTATTTTTAGAGAGAAAGACACAGCATGAGCAGGGGAGGGGCAGAGAGAGGGAGACACAGAATCTGAAGCAGGGCCAAGCTGTCAGCACAGAGCCCGACACGGGGCTCAAACCCATGAACCATGAGATCATGACCTGAGTTGATGTCAGACGTTCAACCGACTGAGCCGCCCAGGCGCCCCAGAATATTTCAGTATGGACAAGCCACATGTCAAGGGCTCCATGGCCACAAGTGGCTGGTAGCTGCCATCTTAGATAGAGCATTTCTAGACAGCTGCTATGGGCTGTTCATGTCCCCACCCCCAAACTTATATGCGGAAACCTTAATTCCCAGTATGATAGTATTTGAAGGTGGAGCCTTTTGGAGGTTCTTAGGTCATGATGGGATGAGGGACAGCCCTCATGAATGGGATTAGCACCTTAACAGAAAGAGACACAAGAGAATTTCTCCCTCCCTTCCTCTCGCCCTCTCTCACTCTCTCTGCCATGTAAAAATATAACAAGAAGCAACTATTAGCGAATCAGGAAGAGGACTCTCACCTGACTGATGGACAAGGTCACAGAAATGACTTGGCCGACGGCTGAGAGTCCAGTCCCTGGAAGGAAGGAGTTCTCTCCGTGGCCCTCACCAGGACAGAGAGGAGATGAGTGATCAACCCCTTGGCTTGGGAAGGAAGGGAATTTGGTTGCTGATCCTACCAACGCTTTCTGCAATGCAGGAGATCCAGCTTCTCCGAGAAAAGAATGAATGTTCATACCATTAAAATGGGGACGATATTCTGGGCAGCAAGAAAATCCTGAATGGTCTCCAGCAGGGCTCGATCCTGGGACCATGAGATCATGACCTGAGCTAAAATCAAGAGGTGGATGCTTAACTGCCTGAGCCCCCCAGGGACCCCTAAAAATTCCTTTTTATCTTTTTTAAAGCTAATTTATTTTGAGAGAGAGTGTGTATGTGTGACATGGGGAGGGGCAGAGAGAGAGAGCAAGAGAGAGAGAGAGAGAGAATCCAAAGCAGACTCCATGCTGTTAGCTCAGAGCTCGACACGGGGCTCAAAGTCGCAAACTGAGGCTCAAACCCACACACTGTGTGATCACGACCCGAGCTGAAAGCAAGAGCCAGATGCTTAGCCAACTGAGTTATCCAGGTGCCCCTAAAAATCTCCTTTTGAAAGGAGCCCTAGGGGCACCTGGGTGACTCAGTCAGTTAAGTGTCCAATTGGATGTCAGCTCAGGTCATGATTTCATGGTTCATGGGTTGGAGCCCATGTTGGGGTCCAAGCTGACATCAAGAGCCTGCTTTGGATCCTCTTCTCCCTCTCTCTCTGCCCCTCTCCTACTTGTTTTCTCTCTCTCTCTCTCTCTCTCTCTCTCTCTCAAAATAAATAAATAAATTAAAAAAAATAGAAAGTTAAGGTAAAGATAATCTCGATAGAAGGAAATTATTTTTTAACAAAAGGATCCCTAAGTTTCCTTTAAGCTTTATAAATTATTTAGTTGTCTTTACATTTATGTCCTTAGTTACTGGGGCACCTTTTCATGTACTCTTTAAGGACATCGGTTGGTGAATTTTGCTTCATTTTACCTTGTTTCACTCAGGCCTCCATTTTCATCCCA
Source organism: Hyaena hyaena (assembly GCF_003009895.1). NCBI lineage: Eukaryota > Metazoa > Chordata > Mammalia > Carnivora > Hyaenidae > Hyaena > Hyaena hyaena. The sequence goes on from NW_024080674.1 coordinate 2,369,224, forward strand.
TGTTGGCTCAGGACACACTGTTAACACACTACAGGAAGACAGAGCACAGATATTAGTAAGTCTTCAATGACATAGAATCTAGACTTGTCCAAAAAGTCTTTTACCAAGAAGTTCAAAATTATTTCTTTGCACTGACATGGTTTTTCTCTCTCATTTCAGCAGAACGCTTTAAGGGGGAGGGGCTGGAGGCGCAGATGCCTAAGTGCCCGTCTGCAGTGGGAGCTCCAGCATCACTGTGCGGAGGGAAGAAAGTCCCTGGGTGCCACGCACCCTCCTTCCCCTTAGTCACCTCTCTGCCTCTCATCTGTGGACACACTCCCAGCAGCAAGTGAAGGGGGGCAGCCAGGGCCGTTTGGAAATGAATGAGGTGACAGGGCGAGCTGGGGGGGGAAGGCTGGGGAAAGCCCAGTCTCCAGAGACACAGGAAACAGCAGACCCTGATGCATCCAGACTTCTCCGTCATCAGCCACAACCACCTTGAGGTTTCCAGCCACCATTACCCACGTTCTCTGCTACCTGCGGCCAGTGGAAGCCAAGGGAATAACAGCTTTGAATCATATCCGAGGGACTGACTGCTAATCCTCACCATTCCTCTGCCCCAGCCTGGAGCCTCCCTCTAAAGAAATCTTGGACAGGGGTGCCTGGGTGGCTCAGTTGGTTGAATGTCTGACACTTGATTTAGGCTCAGATCGTGATCTAACAGTTCGTGAGTTCAAGCCCCACTTCGGGCTCTGGACGGACAGCACAGAGCCTGCTTGGGATTCTCTCTCTCCCTCTCTCTCTGCCCCTTCCCCACTCACACTGCCTCTGTCTCTCTCCAAATAAATAAGTAAACTTAAAAAAAAAACATTTTTTAGGGGTGCCTAGGTGGCTCAGTCAGTTGAGCATCCGACTTCGGCTCAGGTCATGATCTCACTGCTCGTGGGTTCAAGCCCGGCGTCGGGCTCTGTGCCGACAGCTCGGAGCCTAGAGCCTGCTACAGATTCTGTGTCTCCCTCTCTCTCTGCCCCTCCCCCACTCGCACTCTTTCTCAAAAATGAATAAATGTTAAAAAAAAATTTTTAACTTCAATAAATCTTGGACAATGTAGACAATAAACAATGTCTACAGTCTGCTTGAAGGGACTTTACAGCCTAATTGTGACCCAGAAGTTCCTCTCTACTGTATTCAAAGGGCAGAAATGAGCACAATTAAATTCATGGTGTTTTCTGTTTCCTAAGCCAGGAGTTCACACACTTAGTGTGTCTCCCACGGCAGTCACTCGGGGAGGCTGGTGAAAATACATGGTCTGGGGCCCCACCCTTATGTATTCAGAGCCAATATTCTCTCCCCAGAAATCTGCACTCTGAGTTGTGCCCATGAAATGGTCGGCAGGTGTCGTTCTGAGCATTCAAGCATGGCCTCCTTACGGGCCTCCTGTGTGGCCCAAGGAGGGAAACACAGAGAACCCAAGTCCTCCCCTCCCCCCAAATGCCTACAGGGGAGAAACAGGCCAGGAAGTAACACAGAACTTGAGGATGTTGTTCGGGAAAGAAACCCTCCACCGAGAGCAGCCGGCAGCTCGAAGTGGTTTATTGGTCAAAAGAATGAACAAGGTTCATTATAATCAGTGCTGCAGGCTACACCCCTAGCATTTCAGTGGACAGAAGATTCCTCAATGAGAAGCCAGTGGCTCTCAACCACAATCACAGGGGTGATTTGGTCCCCAGGAGACATTTGACAGTATCTGCAGACACTGTTGGTTGTCGCAAGTAGGCAGATCCCATTCGCATCCAGTGGGTGGACGCCGGGGATCCTGCCCAACATCCTACGCTACACAGGGCAGCCCCCGTTACAAAGGACGATCCAGCCCCAATGTCAAGAGTGCCGTGGCTGATGAGCTGTATTCATTTCCTACGGCCACGATAACATTAAGCCGCAAACTGAGTGGCTGAGAACAAAGGAAGTGAATTCTCTCACGGGGCTGGAGACCAGAAATCCGAAATCAAGATGGCAGCAAGGCCATGTTCTCTCTGAAGACTGGCAGGGAGAATCTGACTGTGTCTTTTTCTTGGCTTCTGGTCCCTGAAGTCCCTGGCGTTCCTTGGCTTGTGGCTGTATCTCTTCAGTCTCTGCCTCTGTCCCCACACGGCATTCTCCCGTGTGTCTGTGTGTCTATCTATCTGTGTCTCTTCTTATGAGGACACCAATCCTATTGGATTAAGGGCTCACCCTTCTCCAGCATGACCACCCCCTTACTTACATCTGCAAAGACCCTGTTTCCAAATAAAGTTACATTCACAAGTACCAGGGGTAAAGGATTCAACATATTTTGGAGGGAGATTCAATTCAACCCACAAAAGGATCCAGGGTCTAAACTAGGTCATTCATGTGTCTTTTAGCAGTTCCCAAGCAGGAGGCCATTAAGGAAAAAGAAAAACGGGGGCACCTGGGTGGCTCAGTCGGTTGAACGGCTGACTTTGGCTCAAGTCATGATCTCACAGTTTGTGAGTTCGAGCCCCACATCAGGCTCTGTGCTGACAGCCTGGAGCCTGCTTCCAATTCTGTGTCTCCCTCTCTCTCTGCTCCACCTCTGCTTGTACTCCGTCTCTCAAAAATGAATAAACATTAAAAAAAATTTTTTAAAGAAAACCAAAAAACAAGGACTAAACGTGTGGAACTTATGCCAAAAATGAGCCGCTACAAGACCTCACTGACTCCTCTTAGTTGATTCTGTTCCTTTATTTTTTCCCTTTTTCATTCTAGGCCTGGTCAGCCAAGTGCACAGACCAAAGTCAACCCTTTTTTTTTTCTTTTCAAATTGAGCCGAATATGCTAGGACACAGGACCAAAGAATCACGACACCTAGAAGTGCTGGATAAGTTCTTTTGGGGGAAAAAAATGTCACTTAACTGCCAACAACAACAACAAAAAAAAATGAAGAGGAGGGTGAGATCTCTGGTAAAAATCAAAGAGCAAGTCCGTTGTGATGTTTCAACCGTGAAGTCATCTTCGCGGTGTGGGAAGGGAGATGAAAGGCAGTGGCTGTCGCTGCACACCTTCCGTCTGCCTCGCACACCTCCCGGACGTGGCCTTGTTAACAGCGACTTTACGTCCTGTGACTACAGGAGCTCTCGGGAACCTTCCATGTCCTGCGGGCAGACATTCGTGCGGACCCAACGAGATCTCTGGCTCTCACTTTTAGTTCAATTTCTGTTACGTTCGTGCGGACCCAACGAGATCTCTGACTCTCACTTTTAGTTCAATTTCTGTTACGTTACGAGGAACGCGGGGACTTGCATCCATTTCGAAAACCATATAAGTGATCCTGATACAATCAAAGCTGACTTTTTTTTTCAAGCTGTTGGACTTCCTTTTGAGTTATTTATTGAGTTAGTGAGTTATTCAGGAATTTCTCCACACCTTCGACCCAGGCGTCAGTACTAAAACGTCCTCTGGGAAGTCTGTCTGTCTCCTGCCGCGGCTCTACAGAATTGCCATGAACTTAGTGACCCGCAGCAATAAAGATCTCACAGCCCAGGCGCCCAGAGGTCCAAACGCAGTCTCACCGGGCTGGTCCCTTTGGGAGGCGTTCCTTCTCATTTGAAGGAGGATCCAAAGAACAGACCCATTCACAGATCAGGAAGAACTGAAATGAATGTACAAGCAGAAGTGTAGTAGTTCCCTACTGCTGCTGTGACAAATCACCACAAATGTTGTGGCTTGATGCACGAAGTGGCTTCTCACCTAACAGTTCTGCAGGTCAGAAGTCCAAACACCAAGGTGTTGGTAGGGCTGGTCTTTTCTGGAGGCTCTAGGAGAGACTCTGTTTGTCTGTTCCAGCTTCTAGAGGGTTCCATCCACAATCCTTGGACTGTGGCCTCTTCCTCCATGTTGAAAGCGAGCAGCTTGGCATCTCCAAGTCTCTCCTTTTCTGACCTCTCTGTTTATTGCCACATCTTCTGTGACTCTGACCCTCCTGCCCCCTTTGTGAGGACACTGTCACTGCATTGGGCTCCCCGAACAATACAGGGTTATCCCCCCAGTTCAAGATCCTTCATTTAATCACATCTGCAAAGTGCCTTTTGTTATGTGAGGTCTCTGGACAGGGAGTTCCAGGCACAGGGGCTAAACTGAAAACAGAGGGGACAAGGGAAGGGTTACAAACTGATTGCTGAGGTCCCCTGACCTTCCCCGCCCCTCCCCCACAGCCTTCTAAGACCACAGGCAAGATGGTGGCTGTCCTCCGGGCCCCCGAGTGGCACGGGTTCTCCGGGAAGTCTGCCCAGCATAGAAGAAGCAAAGCTGTGGGCTGAGGAGGTGAAGGCAAGGGCACGCTGCTGCCCCCTGCCCTCGGGGCTGCCAGGCAGCACGTCGGTGCCTCTTCCTACAATAGGGTTGGGGGGCCAAGGGGCACAAGACCTTGGCCATGGGAAACCAGCTGCACAGAGAAGCGTGGGGCCACGTGGAGGAAACCACAACTCGGTGGGAGGGAAAAAAGCCCCTCCCCCTCAGACAGAAAAGAAAATACCACACCCACAAAATAAGAACCCAGGGCCATTTTCTTAATTCAGATAACAAAAAAAGAGTTCAGGGAAATTAAAAAGCAAGAGAGCAGGAATGGGAAATGACCTAGAAAGCCTGAAAGATACAGTAGAGGAAATATTCCAGAAAGTAGAGCAAAAAGACCAAAGAACTGAGAGAGAAATGATACCAAACGACAGGACCAGGGCAGGAGCTCCGCTTCCAAATGCTGGGGCTCCCGCAAGAGAACAGAGAAAACAGGGAAGAGTAAATTGGATACAATGTCCCAGAACCCGCATCAGAGGACACTGGTTATTAGATGACAAGGCTCCTCTGGGTGCCCCACGCAATGGGCAGGAATCAACACCCCCCCCCCATAAACATCGTCATGAAATTCCAGGTTACTAGGGAAGAAGGAAGAGCAGCTCAGAGCGAGTGAGAAAACACAGACGTTTCCATCTAACCACAGTGACAATGGCCTCAGACTTAGGTCATCAGGGACCTGGGAAAGGCAGCCACACGGCAGGGACAATTAACTGATCTTCATTATCCCCAAATTCGGTATTTGTAATTTACCTGCTGGCTCAAATTTCGTGCAGAAATCAACACTCGAGATGTTTTCCCGGTGGTTCAGGGACATGTGCAGAGGGGCCAGGAACTTGGATCACGGGACACCACCTTCCCAGCTGACGTCACGCAATCCAAGGCAATGTTCTGCCTCCTCAATTCTGCTCTTGTTCTCTGAGCAAGTGTCTTCTTCATGGTCTGTTTTCTGCCACATTTTACATATTTTTTGTGGCTTTTGTCGGTGATTTCAAGCTGTTTTTTTTTTTTTAATGTTCATTTATTTTAGGAGAGAGAGAGTGTGTGTGAGCAGGGGAGGAACAGAGAGAGAGAGAAAGAGAGAGAGAGAAGCCCAAGCAGGCTCCGAAGTCAAAAGTCAGAAGCTTAAGTGACTGAGCCACCCGGGCACCCATAAAACTGTTTAAAACAGCTCCTAGGACACCTAAGTGACTCAGTCGGTTAAGCTTCTGACTTCAGCTCAGGTCATGATCTCAAGGTTCATGGGTTCGAGCTCCACATAAGACTCTGTGCTGACAGCCTGGAACCTGCTTTGGATTCTGTGTCTCCCTCTCTCTCTGCCCCTCCCCTGCTCCCGCTCTATCTCTCTCTCTCTCTCTCTCAAAAATAAATAAACATTTAAAAAATTTTTTAAAAAGCTGGGACAGGGGCAACTGGTGGGCTCAGTTGGTAAAGCATGTGATTTGATCTTGGGGTCATAAGTTTGAGCCCCACGTTGGGCATAGAGATTACTTAATAAAAATAATAATAATAAAATGGCCCCAAGCATAGTGCCAAAGTGATGTCTCATGCTCTTCATGCAGGAAGGACGTGATGTGCTTACAGAAAACATGGGTGTGTTGGATAAGGTTTGATCAGGCGTAAGCAACAATGATATTGGCAGATTTCAATGCTAAGGAATCGACAATATAAATTAAATAAAATGTCTTTAAACAGAAACACACATAAGGTTACGCATCAATGCATTAATGAAAATGTCATGACCAGAGGCTCAAAGGGACCCAACCTTGCATTTCGCCTGGGAATTCTGTAATTAGATGGTTTATGGTAACTATAGAATAAAACTACTGTAATTTTAATATCGAGTGGGTTTTTTTACATTAAAATATAATGAGATTCTTTTTCTTTTCATGTATAGTTCTATGAATTTTAACACATGTATAGATCTGGGTGGTCACCACCACGATCAGGACACAGAACATACCCAGCACCCCACAATATTCCCTCATGTCACCCTCATGTAGTCAAGCCCTCCCCCCTCCTTTTATTTTACTTTTGTGGGGTCTTTATGGCATTTCTTTCTGATTTTTTTATTTATTTTTTTAAATTTACCAAGTTCATTAGCATATAGTACATTCTTTTCTGTTTTTTTATTAATTTTTTTTAATTTACATCCAAGTTAGTTAGCATATATTCACCTCTCCTTCTAAACCCTGGTAAACACAGATCTACTTCCTATCACTGTCAATTCATCTTTTCGAGAATGCCAGATAAACAGAATCCCAGTAAGTGACATTCTGACCCTGGCTTCTCTCACTCAACAAAACGTCTTTGGGATTTGTCTAAGTCTTTACATCTCACAGTACATTATTTCTTTTTCATTGCTGAGTAATATTCTACCAACCCTGAAATTTTCAACGCAAATCATCAATAAAGTACGAGGATACCCATGTTAAATCTTAAAATGTACCTCCCTTGTACACTGTCACAGGAAAGAATCTAGCACAAAAACGGGAAGAAAAAAAAAAAACAACCAAGAAGGTGAAGGGGAAACATCTATAGAACGAGACCGTCTCCCGAGAGAAGAAACGTAAGAAACCCCAGCAGGATTAGGAAGACACCCTCTCAGGGCAACAGCGCCTCAGCTGCTCTTACCCAGAGCGAAAAAACTTCAAAAGATGAAATCTAGAGAAATCGTCATGTGTGTATATACATTGAGAAAAACATTTACACAGCGGGGAGGGACTAATTCAGATGAGTTCATACACAGAAAAGTAAGCAGACAAACAGAAAGGAGATTTTTTTTTAACTCTAATGAAAACAAAAAGTTGTGCGAACAGGAAGAAATCAGAGTATACTATGCCTCTCAGCTGCAACTAGTATTTACACAATGTAAACATTGGATATTTGTCTAAACAATTACACTGTAATTCCTTTGGGGCCAGGGAAATAGCGGTGGGGAGATCATTCTTTCATAACAAGCCTTGTAGGATTATTTAACTCGTTAAACTGCATGGCTTTATAAAGGAGATAAAAATTAAATCTAAATTTTAAAATGTCACATGAAGAAATATAATTTTTTCTAACTCAAAACCAAGAGAAAGGGAAAGGGAGCCATTTCTTTTTTTTTTTAATTTTTTTAATGTTTGTTTATTTTTGAGAGACAGAGTGTAAGAGGGGGAGGGGCAGAGAGAGAGGAGACAAAGAAACCGAAGCAGGCTCCAGGTTCTGAGCTGTCAGCACGGAGCCTGACATAGGGCTCGAACTGACAGACCGCGAGATCATGACCTGAGCCAAAGTTGGACGCTTAAACAGCTGAGCCACATAGTACCACTGAGTACCATTTCTTATACTATTGGCCTTGAAGCTAGAGTCATAAATTTCCTTCTTTGTTTAAAGCCAACTCAAATTTGGATTTCTCTCATTGGCACGCAAAAGAAACTGATGACCACCAACACTGTGGCCCTCCACACCAGAAAACACCACCCGACTTCGTCGGGTCCTTCCTTAAACAGCACTGATGGTGCCTGACGTGCTGAAGGTGGCCGAGAAGGTCCGCCAGTAGCTGCCAGGCTGGCGGTAGTGGCCAAGGTGCCATGGAGCTCCCAGAGGAGTTTGGGTTCCAGATGCCCAAGGAACATGGCGCCCAACCCAACCAACATGGGGTTGGTTCTCGGGGGGAAGGGCCTGACCAGAACTCCCGTTCATCCATTTCCAGATGGTTGTCCTGATCTCTGGTTCTTCTGTTCTACTTTCCCAGCTGTTCCCTTCTGGTGACCCGAGGCTAGTCACCAGAGGTCACCCAAGGTGACCTGCAGGGGACTGCTCAAACCACGCCTGTGAGGTCTGCAAGTGGGAGCTTCCCAGTGTCCTGAAGCATGACATTGCATCTCCATATCGGATTGGAACTGGAAAGCCTTTTGCATTAGCATTATCACAAGAAACACCAACATTTATCAATGACAGGGAAGATGTTGCTATTATAGCCTTTAAAATATAGATTAGCATCAGAAAATTCTGAAAGTTTTTAAAAAAAAAAAGTTTTATATTTGTATATAACCTCGTGCTAACAAAGCTTTTCATTGATGGTACCTATCAAGTAAGTGGCAGGATCATCGTTAAAAATATTTGCACAGGAGTTACGGACACCCTCTTAAAGTGTAAAGTCTAACACACAAAAGTGTCAGTGGAAGCAAACTCAGGTTTCTTTTTTTAAAATTTCTTTTCTTTTTTTTTAATGTTTATTTATCTTTGAGAGAGAGCGCGCGAACAGGGGGAGGGACAGAGAGAGAGAGCGAGACAGAAGATCTGAAATGGACTCTGAGCTGACAGCAGAGAGCCTGACGTGGGGCTCAAACCCATGAACCATGAGATCATGACCCGAGCCAAAGTCGGACGCTCAACCAAGCCACCTAGGCGCCCCAAACTCAAGTTTCTTGTATAAAAATCTGACACGTTGCAACAGAAGTTCTGTAAAATTGCAACATTTAATTACTTCCTAAAACTTTCTTTTTTTACATTTTAAAGAAATAACATAAGGAAATGGGATTAATTTTCCCCCCAGCCTCCATATCAATGCCTCAAAATGTCTACCTTTTACCCCAGTGTGCTTACAATTATCGTTTCACTCATGTACTCTGATGTGAAAAAAGTTGGAGAGGACTGGCTGCAATCAGAAGGACATTTATTGGTATATTTAATGAGAAGTCAGGAGCCAGGCGATCTCAGAGCAGGTGTGATGGCTCAGTAAAATCAGCAAGAACCCGGGTTCTTTTTGTTTCTGATCCCGGCATCCCTGGCTTCCACACCCAAGCTTGCCAACTCCATTTCCACCTCAGGTCCGGAAACCAGATCCACTCCTGCACGTATACCAGGAAAACAGAATTCCAAATGGGAAACCGGACAGAATGTTCATGGTATGGAAGCCTGGAGGGGCTTCAGGTAAGTTAGCATGGTAGGAGACACTGGCTGCATCTGGGTCACAGGGACACCTTTGTCACCACTGGGATTGGAGGCCGTGTTTAATATTATCCATCACCAAATATTAATATTAGCCATCACCAAAAGAAAGGCATGGAAAGGGGCCCCTGGGTGGCTCAGTCAGTTAAGCATCCAACTCTTGATTTCGACTCAGGTCATGATCTCACGGTTGGTGAGTTCCAGCCCTACATTGGGCTCTGTGCTGACAGTGTGGAGCCTGCTTGGGATTTGGTCTCCCTCTCTCTCTGCCCTTCCCCCACTTGCTGTCTATCTCTCTCTCAAAATAAATAAAAGAATAAACTTTTAAAAAAGAAGAAAAGAAAGAAAGGCATGGAAAGAAGTCATCCTGTTTGTTGTCAGAAGAAAGAGATACCAGGCTGACTCCAAAACAAAATCGCAAAAGTCCACGAGAAGTAGTTAAATAATAATAAAATGAATTAAAACCTAAGTTCACAGAACTCCTCGGTGACATATCATTTGAGCCAAAGTAAAGAATCCTCTGAGGCAGACAGCTATCTGTCCATCAAAACTTGCCCCACCCCCAGCCTGGAGTTGGAGTTAATAAGGGGCTGCCCCTACACTTCCCAGACCCACCCCCTTACCCCCTTACCCCCTTACAGCCCCTGGGTGCCATGTGACCAGACTCTGCCAATGGTGCTTAAGTAGGAAGTAGGTCTGTGTCTTTTAGACAGAAGAATTGTAGGATGTGAGTGGACCTTCTCCAGGTGCAGTTGTGGGGAATGACCCAGTTACCAAGTGGGAGGGGTCAGGTCCTTGAAGGAGACCTTCTGTATCAGACTTGAGAAGGAGCAATCAGTTTCTATGACTTTGAGCCTTTGTATTCGGGGGACTACTGATTTCAGTAACAAATGTGGCTCTAACTAAAATACTTTCCAGGACATTTTAAGGGAAATCGGGATTATCAATACAATAGTGATATGGCAACCTTTTGATCTGGCTATGAACCTTTTGATCTGGAGGGATAAAAAGCATTTAAAAGGAATCCACATTCCAAGATTGTTTGAAACCCAGGAAGACTATATCTTTGGCGGGAGCTGGGCGAAAGGCACAAGGGTACAAAAGGTTTGTAACTTTTGGGGGCTCAAACTACATCATGATAAAAGGGTGTAAACACATATCCCAAAAACGTTAAAAAAAACTTTTTTTTTTTTTTTCAAATTTCCACCAATTGCTTTGGATTCCCACCAGACTGGGAGGGTCTCAGTTTCCCTTTCTGTAACATGAGAACTCAATCAGTAGTTTCCAATCCTTAGTGTCAGGAAGGGTGTTCCAACAGCTCAGCAAATACCTGATTTTGAATTTCTTTTTTTTTTTTTAATGTTTTACTTATTTCTGAGAGAGAGAAACAGTGTGAGCAGGGGAGGGGCAGAGAGAGAGGGAGAAACAGAATCCGAAACAGCCTCCAGGCTCTGAGCTGTCAGCACAGAGCCCGACGCGGGGCTCAAACCCACAAACCGTGAGATCATGACCTGAGCTGAAGTCGGACACTTAACCGACTGAACCACTCAGGCGCCCCTGAATTTCATCTTTAATGTATAATTAACACCATTTAAAAATGCACAGCCCAAAGTGTTACACGCTAACTTTGAACACACTGAGGACCCCCAGAAGGTTGACTTTCAGATCCCCTCTTTGGCATTCAAACTTGGGAACAAAGTGTCTCTCCCACCACTGTATGCATTAGATTTGAACCTCTTCTGCGTCAATAATCACACAGAATGTAATGACATGGTTTTGTTTTGTTTTGGAGATCAGTGTTTAGAATTTGCTTTCCGGGTGCCTGGATGGCTAAGTCGATTAAGCATCCAGCTTCAGCCCATTCTCTCATGGTTTGTGAGTTCGAGCCCCACTTTAGGCTCTGTGCTGACAGCTCAGAGCCCAGAGCCTGCTTCGGATTCTGTGTCTCCCTCTCTCTCTGACTCTCCCCTGATCATGCTCCGCCTCTCTCTCTTAAAAATAAAAAAGCATTAAAAAAAATTGCTTTCATTTTACTTAAATTCAGGCCTGTATCATAATTAAAGAAATGCAAATAAAACCTACAACTTAGCATTTTTTACCCATCAGACTGACAAAGATCAGAAATGTGATAACACAGTGTGGGTAGAAAGGAACCTGGTGCTCTGACAAGTTACTGGTGGGAGCCCTACGTGGCACGACTGCACCGGAATTGCATCGAAAATTTAAATGTCGGGGCGCCTGGGTGGCTCAGTCGGTTAAGCGTCCGACTTCAGCTCAGGTCATGATCTAGCGGTTTGTGGGTTCGAGCCCTGCGTCGGGCTCTGTGCTGACAGCTCAGAGCCTGGAGCCTCTCTTCGGATTCTGTGTCTCCCTCTCTCTCTGACCCTCCCCTGCTCATGCTGTCTCTCTCTCTCTATCAAAAATAAACAAAACATTTAAAAAACAAGAAAATTGAAATGCCATTGTACCTAGCCATTCTAGTCTAGGAAATTATTGTGCAGATATACTCTCTCCTGTACAGATATAAAAACAGACAGAGATATTTGTTGCAGCTTTGTTTGCAGTAACAAAGAAACTGGAAACAAACTAAATGTCCATTAACAGGAAGTGTTTAAATACACTTCACTATGTGTATGTGTACAGTGGACAACTGAACTCTTCCTAAAACGACAAGGCAGATCTGGAGCCCTTTGAACCAATATTTCCCCAGATACATTGTCATGCAAGAAAAGGGATACAGAACATTGTTTGCATTATGGTATAGTTTGAAAAAAAGAAATGGGGGCGCCTGGGTGGCTCAGTCGGTTAAGCATCTGACTTTGGCTCAAGTCCTGATCCTGGGTTCGACCCCCTTGTTGGGCTCTGTGCTGACAGCTCAGAGCCTAGAGCCCTGCTTCAGATTCTATGTCTCCCTTTCTCTCTGCCCCTCCCCCACTTGTACTCTCTCTCTCTCTCTCTCTCTCTCAAACATAAACATTTAAATTTTTTTTTAATGTTTTATTTATTTCTAGGGGAGAGAGAGAGTCAGCATGAGCAGGGGAGGGTCAGAGAGAGAGGGAGTCACAGACTGAAACAGGCTCCAGGCTCTGAGCTGGCAGTCAGCACAGAGCCCGACGCGGGGCTCAAACCCACGAACCGCGAGATCATGACCTAAGCGAAAGTCGGACGCTTAACCGACTAAGCCACCCAGGCACCCCTCAAACATAAACATTTAAAAAAAAAATTTAAAAAGGAAAAGGAAATGGATAAGTATACATATATGTTTTTGTATGTACGTAGGAAACTTTTGAAGAACACCCAAGAAACTGTTAATAGCAGATGTTTCCTAAAAAAGGAAACTGGGGGGCCTGGGGGAGATTGGAGGCAACCCACTGTTCCCTGTATACCCTTTTTACTGTTGGAGAGTTTTCATAGTTACGCATTAACTATATAAAAGAGTGGGGGGGAGCAAAGCCTGTGTATACTTGCTCCTGTGAAATTATCTAAGTCAATGCAACTATTAAAACACAGGTGTGCCGCCCTTGGTTAGGGGCCAGGCAACACTCAAAGCCAAGTCTCATCAAGATAATGGGTTGTGTAATCACCACTGAATGCACAACGGGTTGAGTCTTGAGCAGACCCTATCGCAGAGGGTTTTAGCGCTTAGTTTAACTTCCCACTTTTTCTTCGTTCACTTATATGTTAAGGGAGAGGCTGTTGTTGACTGTCGTTAGTGAATCCATTGTGGAATCCACTTTTCCCTGGGCCCCTTCACAAGATTTTGGATCTGCTTTCAGTGATGCAGTCCGGGGGTGCAGGTTAGAGTCCCCCACGGCGCGTCTCCGAGCTGTGTGCCTGGCCACGTGCCCGGAGGTCCTGGTCCAGCACCTCTGGGTGGTGCCCGAGCCTGTGTGTCCCCAGCAAGTTCCCACAGAGAGTCCGGGTCGCCCAGTTACAAACCAGCCACAGTATCTAGAAAATCAAGAATAAAATGTGAGCCGCACACACCTTTACTCCAGCTGTGTCAGCCAGGGCCCAGCCAGGAACAGAGACGCAAACTCTAAGGATTCAGGTGTAAATTTAATGGAGGGAATTTGATACGCGCAGGCTAATAGAGCCTAAAAGCCAAATCAGGGCAGCTAAGCAACCAAGAGATATTTAATAAGAGCTGGAAGCCACTTGCTCCCCCGCCTCCCCAGGGATGAGGCTCGGGAACAAAGGGAGAAGGGGCTGTTTTCAGAGACAAGGGACTAATGTCACCTGGCAGAAGATGAGGCCACCAGTGGTCTTTCTGGGATCTGGGGCCATAGAGCGGGCACCACACAGCCACCAAGGTAGAGAGAGGGGAAGGGGAGAAATACTCTAGCTTCTCCCTTTCATCCATTAACCAAACCCAGCAGGAAGCCAGAAGCTCCCAAAGCCTGGAAAACACAGATGAGGGCAGCTGCCTGACGGGGAGGGCTGAGGGGTGGGGGGCAGACAGTGGATCAGAAGACAACAGACCCAGCGCCGGGTCCCCCCTACTTTGGCTAAATATACAGTGGATCCCTTGCACTGTGATTTTCTGTGTAATTTCGACAAACTTTGGGAGGAGAGGTGGCTCCTACAAGCGCTTTTGAAAGTGCCAAGTCCTGGGGCACCTGGGTGGCTCAGTCGGTTGAGCGTCCGACTTCGGCTCAGGTGATGATCTCATGGCTCGTGGGTTCGAGCCCCACGTCGGGCTCTGTGCTGACAGCTCAGAGCCTGGAGCCTGTCTTCAGATTCTGTGTCTCCCTCTTTCTCTGACCCTCCCCGACTCATGCTGTCTCTCTGTCTCAAAAATAAATAAAACATTTAAAAAAAGAAAGAAAGAAAGAAAGTGCCAAGTCTTGGCTCAGCCGTTCTTGTGACCCTTTATCTGGAAAAATAAGGGAGGTTTAAAAATATCTGCATACCGGTTATCACACAGTTTCAAAGGAAATAGGAAATTTTCAAATTTCATTGGAAAGGTTTTCCGTGGAAATTCTTCTAGACTTGGTCATCATATCACCCTTTTGTCGGTATGCTTAACTAAAAAGGGAAAAACGCTTTCTTCTGATGGCCAAGGTTTGCTCCAATAGTGAGTTTCCAAAGGAACTTTGATACTATCTCTCCATCCATTACTTTTTACACACCAGGCCCTATTATAGGTGCTGGTGTACAATAAAGAAGAAAATAAACAAGTTGCTGCCCTGAGAACTTACTTTTTAGTGGATTATGCATGATTGCTATAGCAAACTATATTTGTTTAAATGTTTACAATGGGCGGGGCGGGGGGTGCTCCTGGTGGCTCAGTTGGTTAAACACCCAACTTCCACTCGGGTCATGATCTCACGGTTTGTGAGTTCAAGCCCCGCGCTGGGCTCTGTGCTGACAGCATAGAGCCTCATGCCTGTTTTGGATTCTGTGCCTCCCTCTCTCTCTCTGCCCCTCCCCTGCTCATGCTCTCTCTCTCAAAAATAAATAAACATTAAAAAAATGTTTACAATGGGAGAAAAAATAGGTTCCTTGTATTAATGAACTATCTTGCTTAGAGAAGGGTAACTTTGCTCATAAAACTTATGACAATTAACCTGATTATGATCTTGTTATTCTTGTTATGATTAACATTACCAGGATTTAAAAGCTTTATTATTATTTAAATAATAAATTATCATTTCTTAATAATTTAAGAAAGAATCTGAAAATCTCCTTCCAGAATTGAAGTAAGAAAATAATTCTTATAAATTGATTTTGAAACACTGTGCAAATCTCTGTTCTTCTACAGTTTATGTTACCTGCCCTCAAAGATGCTAACCTGAGATCATCCTTTATTGGCCTCTGACTGGAGGAAATCTATTTAACCTTTCTTTATGAGACTCAGGTTCTATATCAATAAAATCATGAAAATAGTGTCTACCTCTTTGTTGTTCTGAGGGTTAAATGACAAACACGGGTAATGTAGGTAATTCCTTGGCAAAGATTTTCAAAAGAAATAGAGTCTAGATTTCCAACATGTAGCAGGATTACATCTAAAACCTACAGGAAGTTTGCCATTGTTCAACTGTATTTTTATCTATTAAATGAGAAGCAGTCAAAACCTTAAGAACAGAAGAAACCATGAGCATTTGAATCAGGCCAAGCCTTTTTAAGAAATGTAATTTTTTTTAAGTTTATTTATTTTTGAGAGAGAGAGAGAGAGAGAGAGAGAGAGAGAATGAGTGGGGGAGGGGCAGAGAGAGAGGGAGACACAGAATCTGAAGCAGCTCCAGGCTCTGAGCTGTCAGCACAGAGCCTGATGTGGGGCTTGAACTCACCAATCGCGAGATCCTGACCTGAGCTGAAGTAGGACGCTTAACTGACTGAGCCACCCAGGCGCCCCTAAGAACTGTAATCCTTAACCAAGAAATTCATCTGGAAGGAAACCATATTGAGAAAATGATCTGAAAAGAGAAGGGGAGGAAAAGCCCTTCCAAATGGTGTTGAAACAGGCTCTGGCGGCCACGCTGTTCAGGACGGCTGGCACAGAGATGCAATGGATTCACGTGGGCCAATAAAAAAGCTACTGAGTGCATGACTTATGACATTTAAAAAGTAATTAACAACATCCAATAGCATATCAAATAAATTATGATGCAATCCTATAATAAAATATTATGCAACCATTGAAACTAACAGTGAGGAGCACACGCTTACAAACACCAAGAGCATCACGATCACACAAGGAGTTTGTCGGGCGTACAGACGCCCAGGCTGTCCACCTGCAGCGGAGCCTCCATGAACAGAGTGGGGGCATCTGCACATTTCACAACTTCCCAGGTGATTCTAATGCATCAACCAAACTGAGAAAACCCTTCAAAATCAAAGCCAACTATGAGGTAGGCAGTACAGGTGACTGCTCTACAAAGAAGTTAGGGACCTGGGCTACTTCCAACTCACGACCCAGCCATACCTACAGTAGAACTTCCTTTGCATAGTCCAAAAGGGCAGCTAAAGCTCCGCCCATCGCATCTTCTTTCCAAGCAAGGACGGGAGGGAGCGAAAAAGAAGACGGGGCAAATGGCTAGCTATGTCCACTGTTATGTTTAGGAGATTTGTGGGAAGTCCCATCACATTTCATTTACATTGTGAGAATGTAGTCATGTATCCATGTCTAGCAGCAAAGGAGGCTGGAAAAAGTCTTTTTCCAGGAGGCCATGCCCTCAGTTGCAAATCAAAAATTCTGCTACTAAGAGAATTTGAGACAACCAATTGTTAGATACGCAAATAGCGATCTACCAGAAGTCTGTTATTAATATGGTGACTCATACTGATTTGAACCATATGGAATTAACATCTTTAAGCTAAAATTAGACAAACATCAGCAATTCAATTGATTCATCCTATTATATTTCTATGGGAAAATCTAAAAAGATATATAGTGTATATGTGAATACTGGTTATCTCTAAATGGTGGGATCTCAGGCAGCCATATATTATTTGCATAACTTTTAAAAATAATGATCATAATACATACCCAAAAAGGGAGTTTAAAAATACCATGTAAGTCGAGGCACCTGAGTGGCTCAGTCGGTTAAGCATTCAACTTCGGCTCAGGTCACGATCTCACAGTTTGTAGGTTCGAGGCCCACTGTGCTGACAGCTCAGAGCCTGGAGCCTGCTTCTGATTCTGTGTCTCTCTCTCTGCCCCTCCCCTGCTCACACTCTCTGTCTCTTTCTCTCCCTCAAAAATAAATAAACATTAAAAAAAATACCATGTACATTAAAATGACATTTTTTATAAAACATATGAATACACCTTGTGTGTTTATGCATATATACATATACACAAACATACACAGACACAAAGAAAGAAAAGACTTTAGCTGTATTTATCAATCAGATATTATTTCTGCGGGTGCCTGGCTGGCTCAGTCAGTAGAGCATGTGATTCTTGATCTTAGGGTTGTGAGTTCAAGCCCCACAATGAGGGTAGAGCTTACGTTTAAAGAGACGTTATTTCTTGCTGATGCATAGGAGCACATGTACCCCAATGTTCATAGCAGCACTCTCCACAATAGCTAAAACATGGAAAGAGCCTAAGTGTCCATCAACGGACGAATGGATCAAGAAGATGTGGTTTATCTATACGATGGAACACTACATGGCAATGAGAAAGGATGAAATCTGGCCACGTGTAGCAACATGGATGGACCTTGAGGGTGTTATGCTGAGCGAAATAAGTCAGGCAGAGAAGGACAAATATCATATGTTTGCACGTATAGGAGGATTAGGAGGAACTTGACGCAGGAACAAGGGGGAGAAGAAGGGGGGAAATGGTGGGGGAGAGGGAGAGAGGCAAACCATGAGAGACTCTTGAATGCTGACAAAAACTGAGGACTGATGGATGTGGGGGGGAGGGGGGATGGGCATGAAGGAGGGCACTTGTGGGGATGAGCACTGGGTGTTATGTGGAAACTAATTTGACAATAAACTATTTGTTAAAAAAAAAAAAGAGAGAGACGTTATTTCTGGGTAGTATATTATAAATGTATTTTATTTTCTTCCTTAGATTTTTCCGAAATTTTTTTCCAAATTTCTCATACTGACCCTGTAATATTGCTACAATAAGAAAAAACAAGTATGGAAAGAAAAAAACAAGAAGAGAAGGAATTTTAAAACCAGAAGAAAACCACTGCAGTAATCTACATATACAAGAGTAAGTATGGCTGGGCGTGGTAGCAAATGGTTAAATGGGAGCTGAAGGAAACATAAATTCATTCAACAACAAAAGAATATATTGAGGGCCCCTGTGAACCAGGTTCTGTCCTGGGCTCTGGGAGTACAAGGTTAATAAAATAAGTCAGGTCTATGCTCTCTTGAGCGTATAGCCAGTGGGTAGATAGATAATAACCGAGCATAAGTAAAACATAAATAGGGGCGCCTGGGTGGCTCAGTCGGTTAAGCATCTGACTTCGGCTCAGGTCATGATCTAACCACTCATGAGTTCGAGCCCCGCGTTGGGCTCTGTGCTGACAGCCTGGAGCCTGCTTCGGATTCTATGACTCTCTCTTCTCTCTCTCTCTCTCTCTCTCTCTCTCTCTGTCTCTCCTCTGCTCATACTCTGTCTTTCACTGTCTCTCAAAAAATAAATAAACGTTTAAAAATTTAAAAAATTAATGATAGCTGAGATGTGTCGCCCAGTTATATGCGCCATGCACTATTGTAAGCCCGTTAGACATATCGACTGGCTTCCTCTGAAAAACAATTTAATGAAGTAGCTACTACGATTATCTCCACGTACAGAAAATTGAGACAAAGAGCAGTTGCCCAAGATCACCCAACTAGTTACGGCATAGCAGCTCCAGGATTTATATGGCCAGGGAACAGCCTGTCTCTCCAGGACCTACAGACTGAATTCACCCCCAGTTGGTAAGGTCCAGGCTTTTATGTCAGTAAGAATTACCTGCGGCACTTGTGAAATGCACGCAAATTACCAGTTCTTGCCCTAGGAAATTCTGCAGCAGGTCTAGATTGGGACTTGAGAATTTGGGCTTTCCCAAGCCGTCTCTCTAGATGTTTCTTCTCTGCAGGCAAATATGAAGACTACTACTCTCAACAAAATGAATCCATGGCAACAGGCGTCAGAGGGGCGCTTACCTCTCTGGGTTTGAGGGGCTGGAGAAGCATTGACTGGGACGGGTCCTCAGGCTGGAAATCATCTGTAGCTTGATCCACATGGGGCTGACTGAGGTGTGCACCTCGGAGCACATTTATCAAGCATTTGAAAATAAACAGCGCCCTAAGCGGCAGTGCCTTTCTGGGTCATGTTAGCGAGGAATAGGTATAACCAAGGGGGTGGGAGAATGCCAAGAGGAACAGGTGTTTCAGATAGGAGACAGGAAAAATCGCCCTAGTTAGGGGACATTCCATTCGGCCTTGGCCTTGGATAACCGAAAGAATACAGTCCTGCAAGAGACTGGGAAAAGCAATCGAGACAGAGGGTGGAGCAGATGCAGGGGCCCCGGTGGGGGGGGGGGGGGGGGGCAGGAAGGCAGGTGGCACTGGCCTGAGCAAAGCAGGGGGAGAGTGGTAAGATGTGCATGGGGGGAGGGGAGACGGGATTGGTCAATTCACGTCCAGCTCATTCCTGCCTCAGGGCTCTAGCTTCCACTAATTTGGGCTGGAATTGCACCCACCCCCCTCCACCGCCTATAGATATTACCTGCTCTCTGACTATTTCCTACTCAGAGAGGCCTTCCCTGACCATTCCTGCAGCCATGATCACAGCCCTCATTTTAGGTCTTCTGAGACCTTATCACTGGTAAGAAATTACACTGCTGATGTGACTATTTAGTGTTGACTAAATCACTGGCCACTCGCCAAGTTCTATGAGAGCAGGTACCCAATCACTTGGACCGCCCATGTACCTCCAGGGGTTAGCCCGGGGTCTCGCACATTGCACGTATACAGAAATAATTGTTGGAGGAATGAACAAATCCTTAAAGGAAGCAGCAGCGGAAATTCCATTAGTTACACAGTCATGTTTACCGAGAACCTACTATGTGCCAGGAAGTAGGCTAAGTCGCTGGGGATACATGTATCAGTGAAGCAAAGAGATTTTTTTCATCTTCTTTTTTTAGTGTTTTATTTATTTCTGAGAGAAAGAGAAACACAGCATGAGCAGGGGAGGGGCAGAGAGAGAGGGAGACACAGAATCTGAAACAGGCTCCAGGCTCTGAGCTGTCAGCACAGAGCCCGACGCGGGGCTCGAACCCACGAACCGTGAGATCATGACCTGAGCGGAAGTGGGACGCTTAACCGACTGAGCCACCCAGGTGCCCCTGAAAGAGATTTTTTTTAACACCACTTTCTTGGGAACTTCTGAATGTGTAAGGGCGAATACACAAGTAAATTGTGTATCTCGTAGGTCGGCCGATCCATGGATGGATAGATCTACTACAGCTACATCATGCTGAATGCAGTAAGTTCTGAGAAGAAAGAAAAGGCAGACCAGAGAGAGACAGGGAGCGGTTGGGTGTGGGAAGAGGAAACTAGCCAAGGGGGCGTCTGGGGGGCTCAGTGGTGAATTCAGCTCAGGTAATGACCTCACGGTTTGTGAGTTCAAGCCCCCCAATGGGGCTCTGTGCTGACAGCTCAGAGCCTGGAGCCTGCTTCGGAGTCTGTGTCTCCGTCTCTCTGCTCACCCCCCCCCCATTCACACACTCTTTCTTTCAAAAAGTAAATAAACATTAATAAATAAATAAATAAATAGAATGGGTTAGCCAAGACCGGCCTCTCCAAGAATGTGAATTTGAATCAAGACCCGAAGGTAGTAGGGAGGGTGGCGGGTGGATCCAGAGGGGCCAGTAGCGCAGGAGACTGGAGACTGAGCCCCTGAAGCCGGAGGGAAGGAGAGACTTGTAGACGAGGTCCGCCAAGCGGGTAGAGACCAGGGAGGGCAGTGTGGACGAACAGCTGGGACTTCACTCGTAAACTTGGAAACGCTCGTTCTCGGACCTCCCACCGGACTGACTGAATGAGAAACCCTGGGGGGGGACCTGACAGTCACTGTTCTGCGAGGCCGCCGGCGACAGTGCGCGACACAGCGGGCCGAACCCCGGCGCGGGGGGCCTTCGGCGTCTGATCCCAGTTGTTACTCTTGGGATCCACGTGATCACGGTCCTCGGTGTCTCACTAGCTGGGCAGGGGACCCGCCCAGCGCGTCGCTGATTTGCCGGGCGCTGACGCTCAGCTGGGGTTCCTCCCGAGCCCGCCGCGCCCCGCGCACCCACCCCCCAACGCAGCCTGACGCCGTCCTCTCTGCAGAGCACCCCGGTGACCCGGGGGGGACGCCTTGGGGACCAGACGCCCACGGCGGCAGGTGCAAAGGCGACCGGGCCGGGAAGGCCAAACGCCTCGGCCAAGTCCGCCGGGGGTCGGGCCAGGGGCCGGCGGCGGCCGGCGTGGGGGCGCCTCCCTCGCCACCCGCGCGGACGCTCGCGCGCGGCCCCGGCCCCGGGGGATTCCGCGCTGCGGGGCCGGGCGGCCCGGGCCTCGGGATTGGCCCGCAGCTTCCCCCGGGAGCCGCCGATGCGCAGCCAGGCTGGGGCGGCCGGGCCCGGCCAGCGCCCTCTAGGCAGCGGAAGTGGAGCTTGCTTTACATCCGTCCTCCCCGCCTGGCGGAGTTGGGAGAAGGAAGGCTGGGGGGTGTGGAAAAATAAAAGGAAAAGTGCTTGCACCATGTAGATCAGCGCCCCCCGCCCCTGGCACCCCGGCCGGCCGGGGACCTCCCAGTCTGCGGCCATGAACGCGAGCAGCGAGGGCGAGAGCTTCCCGGGCTCGGTGCAAAGTAAGTGCTTTTCCGGGCGCAGTGCGCGCTCCGGGGCCCAGTGCGCGCTCCGGGGCCCGGGCCCAGGCACGTCTGCGACGCAGCGAGCAGGCCCGGGGCCCCGAAATCGGGGTGACGGCGCGGAGCCGGCGTCTCGGGCACCGCGGCGGGCGCGCCGGGCAGGGGGCGCCGGAGTGGGCCTGGGATGGGAGCACCCAACCCGGTGGATGGCGGGGGGCGCTCTCCAGCCCGGCAAGACCCTGGGAAGGGAACGGTGGGGGAGGGCACGCCGTTCAGACAATCGCCACCCCCTCGGGGGATTCCCCGCCCCCCCCCCCGGCGGAGTTTGGGGGAGGGGGTTGGGGGGTAACTGCGATTCCGCTGATGGGAAAACTTCTGCCTTGGTGGCTCCGAATCACTGAAGTCCGGGGACCCGAGGGTCGCATGCGGTCTGGCGGGCTGGGCTGGCCGCCGCACTGCAAAGCCTTTCCCACGTTAAAGGTGGAGGTCTGAATGGGGAATGGGGCGGTGGTCGCTTTCTTTGAGTTTGGGGTTCATTTTAATTTTCCTGCTGGGGACAGCGTCCTAACTCACGTACATGATGTCTCCGCCGCATCGTTTCCCCAAAGTGCGGTCCGGAGCCGGAGCGCAAACCAGCCGCCTGGCAGCGCGAGCGCGTATTTAAAAAAAGAAAAAAGAAACAAGCTGGCTGCGCCCCACCCGTTAGATGGGGGACGTGGGGGAGGGGATCCGTGGCCTTACCCAGAGCGGTTCGGACGCACGCAGCCTCGAGAACCAGCCTCCCGCTCAGGGCTTTGTAGGCATCTGGCGCATAGTAGGCGCTTAGCTTAGCCGTTTTAGACACATTGAGTCCCAAACTTGGCCGGATAATCCTTGCATAACTTGGGAAAAGCACAGATTTCTCTGAACACCAGCCCCTTCTGCACCCTACCTCCATTATGACTCAGTATCTCCAAAGTGGGGTTCAGATATGTCCATGTTTAACACCCCCACGCCCCACACACACACCCCCCCCCCCACACTCCCAGATTATTCTGATGCTGAGACAGGTTTGGAGAACAGAGCGAAGATAAAGGGAATATCTTTCTTGTTGCTGTTGAGCGGTACCCACGCCCCGTGGTTTTTATTTGGCCTGTTGATTCTCACTGCAAATGCAGGGGGTGAGGCATATTTTATCATTCCCAGAGGGGTGTACGCTCACATTCAAATGGGGTGTCTTAGGAACCCCCCAGGCTCATGCTGGGGGATGGGGACCCTGTGCTGGGCTTTTACAAGCACTATCTCATTCAGTCCTCGTAACCATTCTAGGCAACAGAAACTTCCCATTTTACGGATGAGAGAGACCAAGCCCAAGTCACTGTAAATCAGTGTCAGGATTCTAAGGAAAGTCTAGATCATTACTTGCACGCTTTGCCACAGCCTGGAGACATTATTATTAAAACCCTTTCATACTGGGTATCAGTCTTGTTTGATCATTAAGGAATCACTGATGCAAGTCGTTTCATTTCCTGGTTCCTTGTTTTCTTGAGTCTCATGGGCACCTCAGCTATAGGGAGGCAGCGTCCGGAGGAATAGAAAAAGCTTCATTCCTCCCGTCCGCTGATTTTGATGTACTTACACGCACGGGGCACTCTGCAAGACGGCTTATAAAACGTGACAACTCAGGGGCGCCTGGGTGGCTCCGTCGATTGGGTGTCCAGCTCTTGAGTTCAGCTCAGGTCACGATCTCACAGTTCGTGAGTTCCAGCCCCACGTCTGACTCCGTGCTGACAGCGCGGAGCCCGCCTGGGATTCTGTGTCTCCCTCTCTCTCTTCCCCTCTGCCGCTTGTGTGCTCTCGCTCGCTCTCTCTCTCTCTCTCTCTCTCAAAATAAATAAATAAACCTAAAAGAATTCTTTTGAGAAAAAAAGGTGGCAATACAGCCCAGACTCTCTGTTCTTAGCAAGTCAACCAAATTGTATTTCCACACAGAGGTTACTTGCCTTTGCTCAACTTGGGGAAAAATGGAACATAATGTAATTAATTATAAATTTTCAGAAAGTTATGATGCATATGTACCAACCATATATGCACAAAGGTAGTATGACTTAGACTTGAGGAAAATTAGAAATAATATAAAGACCTTATAAGTACTGAGGCTATGATGCACAGATAACATTCGATAGTGTGCTGTTAAATAATTAGATTTATAAAAAATTTTACGGATCTAGCCATAATGCTTATGCGATATTATGTGGGGGAAAGACTGATTTTACAGTACATTGTGATCTTAATGTTTAAGCGTTAAGAAAATAAATGGAATGGGGCGCCTGGGTGGCTTAGTCGGTTAAGCGTCTGACTTTCGCTTGGGTCATGATCTCGCGGTTCGTGGGTTCAAGCCCCGCGTCAGGCTCTGTGCTGACTGCCAGCTCAGAGCCTGAAGCCTATTTCAGAGTCTGTATCTCCCTCTCTCTCTGACCCTCCCCTGCTCACGCTGTCGCGCTCTCTCTCTCTCTCTCTCCTAGAAATAAATAAAAAATATTAAAAAAAATGAATGGAAGAAAATATTTTATAACATTCATGGCATCCATAAGTGGAAAGATTGTGAGTGCTTTTCCCTCCTGCTTCTTCTATTCCTAATTTTCTGTTATTAACATGAGTTTCCTTACAGTGAGGCAAAGAAAATTTTAAAAATAAAAATTAAGGTAGTCATATTAGAGACTCATTCATTGATTATATGTTTTTTTATATTTTTTAAGTTTTATTTATTTTGAGAGAAAGGAAAGAGAGAGCACTTGCATGCACGTGCACAAGTTGGGGAGGGGCAGAGAGAGAGAAATACACTGTCAGCACAGAGCTGGACACTGGGCTTAGACCCACAAACCTGTGAGATCATGACCCATGCCTAAGTTGGATGCTTAACTGTCTGAGCCACCCAGGCGCCCTGATTGTATTTCTTTATTTAGCAAACATTTACCTAGCACTTTATTTTTTAAAAAAATTTTTAATGTTTTATTTATTTCTGAGAGCGAGAGAGAGAGAGAGACAGCATGAGTGGTGGAAGGTTAGTGAGAGACACACAGAATCTGAAACAGGCTCCAGGCTCTGAGCTAGCTGTAAGCACAGAGCTCGACGCAGGGCTTGAACCCACGAACCGTGAGATCATGACCTGAGCCGAAGTCGGACGCCCAACCAACTAAGCCACCCAGGCGCCCCTACCTAGCACTTTCTTATACAGTGCCAGATATTGTGGGAAGTGCTTCACAAATGTTAACACACTACTAACTTTTGGGATCATTATGGTTGAGAAACAATATCCCTGTCAGTTAGGAATGAATTTTGGCTACAAGTAACAAACTGAACTATGCAAGCCTAATGAAAAGTCTGGGATTGGTTGATTTGGGGGATCCATGAAGTAAGGACGAGCATCTGTAGGGATCTTAGCATTTTCCTTATAGTAACAACATAGCCGCAGAAGCTCCTGGCATCACATCTGCATTCCAGGCCAGAAGAAGAGGGAACCAGTCCCAGCCATCACTAATCCCTTTTTATCATGAAAGCCAGATTTTCCCAGAAGTTCCCAAGTATGTAAGGGACCAAGATCACTTAGACTAGTAGGGCTCATGGATGGGGGAGAGGGGGGTGTAAAAGTGGAGGGGCTGGTTTTCATAATGACTGGGAAGTACATCTACGTTTTATTGGGATAGGACGCGGCTACTGGTCCTTCAAAGCACAAGCAGCCCTGCATATTGAAGATCTTTCTTGCATAAAATGCCACCAGGGCCCTACGGGCAGTGGTACATCAGGAGCCCCTGTCACTTGGGTCTGAAATGGCGCCGCTGGCTAGGACGACAGAGGGGAGCAGCACGGACATCGCGCCAGCCACTGGCCATCACTGCCGCCCTGTCCTTTTCTCCTACTGTGAATCTGGTCCGCGTTGCGGTTTTAAGCTGTTTGGAGTTAACTACACAATCAGTTAATCCGTGACTTTCCGTTTGTCCCGTGGAGTTTCAGGTAGCACAACGGTGCTGG
Organism: Hyaena hyaena; assembly: GCF_003009895.1. Lineage (NCBI taxonomy): Eukaryota > Metazoa > Chordata > Mammalia > Carnivora > Hyaenidae > Hyaena > Hyaena hyaena. Next base: position 2,394,806 of record NW_024080674.1, read on the forward strand.
TGGAGCTGACGCCCGACATCCACATCTGCGGCATCTGCAAGCAGCAGTTTAACAACCTGGATGCCTTCGTGGCGCACAAGCAAAGCGGCTGCCAGCTGACCGGCACGTCCGCGGCCGCCCCCAGCACCGTGCAGTTTGTGTCTGAAGAGACCGTGCCTGCTGCCCAGACTCAGACCGCCACCAGGACCATCACCTCCGAGACCCAGACGATCACAGGTACAGCTGGGGGGCGGGGGAGACGGGTCAGGTGGGCCTGCCTGGGTCCCGGGCACCTCCGTGGAACTTAGGAAAAATGTGGATTCCCAGGGTCCACCATGTGGGGTTACGGATTCCTTTGTTTTTAATGTTTATTTATTTTTGAGAGAGAGAGAGAGAGAGGAGAGGAGCAGAGAGAGAGGGAGGCACAGAATCCGAAGCAGGATCCAGGCTCTGAGCTGTAGAGCCCGATGTGGGGCTCGAACCCATAAGCAGTGAGATCATGACCTGAGCCGAAGTCGGATGCTTAACCCACTGAGCCACCCAAGTGCCCCATGGATTCTTTTTTTTTTAATGTGTTTTTTAAATTTATTTTTGAGAGAGAGAGAGAGAGAAAGAGAGAGAGACAGCGTGAGCAGGGGAGGGTCAGAGAGAGGAAGACACAGAGTCTGAAGCAGGCTCCAGGCTCCGAGCTGTCAGCACAGAGCCCGACGAGGGGCTCGAACCCACGAACCGTGAGATCATGACCTGAGCCGAAGTCAGACGCTTAACCGACTATGCCACCCAGGTGCCCCATGGATTCTTTTTTTTTTAATGTGTTTTTTAAATTTATTTTTGAGAGAGAGAGAGAGAGAAAGAGAGAGAGACAGCGTGAGCAGGGGAGGGTCAGAGAGAGGAAGACACAGAGTCTGAAGCAGGCTCCAGGCTCCGAGCTGTCAGCACAGAGCCCGACGAGGGGCTCGAACCCACAAACCGTGAGATCATGACCTGAGCCGAAGTCAGACGCTTAACCGACTATGCCACCCAGGTGCCCCACGGATTCATTATTTTTAACAAGCTCCACTGGGAAGCCAGCTGCCCATCCAGGTTTGGGAACTGCTGGGTGAAAACATTAAGTATTAGCAGTATAGATGTTGTCACAGGTTAAAACAGACAAAAACCAGATTCCTGAAACGAAAACCTATACGTATGAAAAAAACAAAAATACTTGCCGGAAATACATTGCATGGAAAAAAAGGTGGTTATTTGGGGTGGTGGGAGTATGTGTATGATCCCGGAATTTGCATTATTTTTATAAACGGACAAAAACCATAGGATTTGTTTTTTGTTTTTAATCTACCAGCAGCCATTGATGCCCGCCCTCCTCGGTGCCGTTGCCGGCCAGGGAGAGAGATAAGTTTATCCCAGCTCTTGGTTGTGTTCATTTGCTCCACCAACAATAAACTGCAGGGGCACCGGGGGGCTCAGTCAGTTAAGCAACCGACTCTTGATCTCAGCTCAGGTCTTGATGTCAGGGTCGTGAGTTCAAGCCCCACAATGGGCACCACGCTGGGCTTGACGCCTACTTAGAAAAAAAATGCATACGAACCCGAAATTGAAATGGACACAACGAAACCATAAAAGCTCTAGAGCAGATATCATACACACACAGATACACACTCACGTAAAAACACTCAGACGCAAACATGTGCCTGTACCTATACACTCTGTCTCAAGGGTCCAGACGGACAACTTTAAAAACATGAAGTCAGCCATTTATGAGGACATAGTACAAACACAGCTGTATCCTGTGGGGAAATAGAGAATGTGTTCCTTAGTTAAAAGCATTCGGGTTTTTAAATTCAAATATGTGGGGCGCCTGGCTGGCTCAGTTGTGGAACATGCAGCTCTTGATCTCAGGGTTGTGAGTTCGAGCCCCACATTGGGTATAGAGGTTACTTAAAAATAAAGACATAACATATATATACACACATATATGTAGGGGTGCCTGAGTGGCTCAGTAGGTTAAGTGTCCAATTCTTGGTTTCAGCTCAAGTTATGATCTCATGGTTCCGAGAGTTCAAGCCCCCTTTTGGGCTCTGCACTGATAGTGAGGAGCCTCCTTGGGATTCTCCCTCTGCCTCTCTCTCTCAACGTAACTAAATGCACTTAAATCTTCTAGCAAAAGAAAAAGAATGGTGTATGTGGCTACAAATAAAGTTACAGTTTTTCCAAATAAAGTTACAGTTTTAACTCAGTGGGTTAAGTAAAAATAATGTATAAAATTAAAGACCAACCTGGTGGGGGTTGGGGGGGAGAACTATTGCATAGATGACCAAGGCCTAATGTCCTTCGTGTATAAAGGACTCCTAAAATCAATAAAAGTAGAGAAAAAAAACCAAAGGGAAAAGTCAGCAAAGGGCAACAGATGGTATACAAACGTCCACTAACCATGAAGGATGCTCTGCCACCTTAGTAATTAAAGAAATGTAAGTGAAAAGAAAGGTTTAGGATGGGAAAGTGCTTTCATTTTCTATTGGGGGATATACATTCATCTAACCTGGGCCATTTTGTGATATCTTTTTTTTTTTATTTTTTTTTATTTAAAAAAAATTTTTTTAATGTTTTATTTATTTCTAGGAGAGAGAGAGAGACAGCGTGAGCAGGGGAGGGTCAGAGAGAGAGGGAGTCACAGACTCTGAAACAGGCTCCAGGCTCTGAGCTGGCAGTCAGCACAGAGCCCGACGCGGGGCTCGAACCCACGAACCGCGAGATCATGACCTAAGCGAAAGTCGGACGCTTAACTGACTAAGCCACCCAGGCGCCCCATTTTGTGATATCTTTTAAGTTGAACATCTTCAATTTAAAATCTTTCACATTTTAAAATGTACATGAACAGGGGTGCCTGGGTGGCTTAGTCGGTTAAGCGTCCGACTTTCGCTTAGGTCATGATCTCGCGGTTCGTGGGTTCGAGCCCCGCGTCGGGCTCTGTGCTGACTGCCA
>NW_024080674.1:2401467-2524007 GCF_003009895.1 Hyaena hyaena
GTTCGAGCCCCGCGTCGGGCTCTGTGCTGACTGCCAGCTCAGAGCCTGGAGCCTGTTTCAGAGTCTGTGACTCCCTCTCTCTCTGACCCTCCCCTGCTCACGCTGTCTCTCTCTCTCTCTCTCCTAGAAATAATAAATAAAAAAAATTAAAAAAAAAATAAAATAAAATGTACATGAACACATTTCCCCAGTAAGTCCACGTCTCAGCATTTATCCTGTAAAATTTTATAAACTTATGCATCCTGTAAAATTTTATTAATTTATGGTATATGCCATCAAAAAAGTGGAACCGTTAGAGGTGCCTGGGTGGCACAGTTGGTTGAGCCTCCGACTGTTGACTTCGGCTCAGGTCACGATCTCGAGGTTCGTGAGTTCAAGCCCCGAGTCAGGCTCTACACTGAGCATGCAGGCTGCTTGGGATTCTCTCTCTCACTGCCCTTCTCCCCCCACCCCCACCCTCGTGTGTCTCTAAATAAACAAACAGACATAAATAAACAGACATAAAAAAAGAAAGTGGAACCTTTGTATATGTACATGTATATATCAAAAGGTAATTAGATAAGTGGACATCAGAGATTTGGACAATGAACTATGACTTAGTCTTGAAAAGTGGAAGGAAAGGATAAGACATTCTCAGGGTAAGTGTAAATAAAAATACATACATTTGCATCCATGCACGGTATTATGTTCAAGGTAGGCTTCTAGAACAGGAATGAGGCGGGTAATGTTAATGATAGAGGTAAGCTGTGCGTCAGGTGATGGACGCTGGCGGGGACTGTGGGAAAGTAGAGAAAACGCGTGGAAAAAAGTGTGCACGGCTCATCCACAGGTCCAGCTGCCCACTTAGATACTTGGGTTTTTCTGGGAGGCTGAAAAATGTGAAATGTCCCAAATGCTAAAACCCTGTTGGCCAAACAAAATACATTCATGAGCTTGACCGAGCCCACAGGCCGCTTCTAGCCTTTTCTCTGACACTGTGTAGCAGGCCGTTAATCTGGAGCTGAGGAGCCGAGAGGATGTCTGAAGGGGGCGCACTAGCCTTCACCTTGTTGATTCTATCCTGGCGTTTGAATTTTTTGGCACTAAGCAACGTTTTGTGGTTGTCTCCTTTTTTTTTTTTTTAATGTTTTTTATTTATTTCTGAGAGAGAGACAGCATGAGCAGGGGAGGGGCAGAGAGAGGGGGAGACACAGAATCCGAAGTAGCTCCAGGCTCCGAGCTGTCAGCACAGAGCCCGACGTGGGCCTCGAACCCATGGACCATGAGATCATGACCTGAGCTGAAGTCGGACACTTAACCAACTGAGCCCCCCAGGCGCCCCTGTGGTTGTCTCCTTAATGCATCCAAAAGAATGTTTCTGCTGAGTCTTTTTTTTTTGAAAGTTTATATTTGAGCGAGAGACAGTGAGCACAAGTGGGGGAGGGGTAGAGAGAGATGGTGACGGAGGATCTGAAGTGGGCTCTACGCTGACAGCAGAGACCTGGATGTGGGGCTTGAATTTACGGACTGCAAGATGATGACCTGAGCCCAAGTCCAATGTTTAACCGACTGAGCCACCCAGGCGCCCCTCTGCTGAGTTTTTAAAACACTGAAATATAATGATCTGATCGCTTCACAAGCCTTAAGGGGACAACCTTCTGATTTTACCGCTGGACCAAGGGATGCTCTTAGTGGGGAGGAGACACAGCCAACCGGCCACCACCAGTTCGGGACAGTCCTGGGACTTACACATTTGGCCTGTACCCCAGGGGCCCTCTCCCTGTTCATTGTCCTCAAAGTCAAACTCCTATAGCCCCACACACTGGGTACGAAGCCTGTAGAATAATGTCTCTGGGTCCAGAGGCTTTATTTGTGGCCATTGCCCCTTTCTGCGTTCTGAGCCTTTCCTCGGGCTGTTCCCTCGGCCTGAAATACTTTTTCTGCCTTCACCTGGCATGACCGTCCACACACAGAGGATCTCGTTTCATCTCAGGGCACCGCCCCCCCCCCCCCCCCCCCCCCCCCCCCCCCCCCCCCCCCCCCCCCCCCCCCCGGCACCCTCCACTCTATGGCGGCAGCCGAGATGAAGTCCTCTGTCTTCCAGACAAGCCCTGTTTCCTTGCTTCGGAGGCTCTGCACCGTGTTGTTTCCTCTGCATGGAACTCTTTGTTTTCTTTTCTTTAATGTTTATTTATTTATTTTTAAATGTTTTATTTATTTTTGAGAGAGAGAGACAGCATGAGCAGGGGAGGGTCAGAGAGAGAGGGAGACACAGAATTGGAAACAGGCTCCAGGCTCTGAGCTGGCAGTCAGCACAGAGCCCGACGCGGGGCTCGAACCCACGAACCGCGAGATCATGACCTGAGCCGAAGCTGGACGCTTAACCAACTGAGCCACCCAGGTGCCCCTAATGTTTCTTTATTTTTGAGAGAGAGAGTCAGAGCACGAGCAAGAGAAGGGCAAGAAAGAGGGAGACAGAATCCGAAGCAGCTCCAGGCTCCGAGCTGTCAGCACAGAGCCCGACGTGGGGCTCGAACTCACAAGCAGTGAGATCATGACCTGAGCCGAAGTCGGACGCTTAACCAACTGAGCGGCCCAGGCGCCCCTGCATGGAACTTTCTTACACCGATGCCAGCACGCACACACTGTCCCCCAGCCCGGGCCAGGTCCCTGTAACTAAATGAACAAACTTCAGTGGGGAACAAACTTCAGGTCCGTCCCATCGCTGAGCCGGGGCAGCACCCCTCCCATCACCACTGGATCCCCAGTACCAGCCTTCGCTGGGAATGGCCAGCTGCCCCCATCTCCCGTGCATCGTGGAGCTGACCCCGCACCCACATACCCGCTCCTCCTTCTGTCCCGTGTTGTTGCTCAAAGACACTCACCCTCCCCTTGGCATTTCCACCACCCTGCGGTCCCTCGCTCTGGCCATGCCTCCGTTTGGCCGGCCGCCCCGAACGTTCGGGCTGGGCCTGGAGACCTCGGTCTGCTGGGAGACACGAGCTCTGGAGACAGACTGCCGGGCTCGCATCGCTGCCTGCCACCCAGCAGCCCTAACCGCGGGCACGTTGCTCTCTGCTCCCTGCTTAATGTTCCTCGTGCGCAAAAAGAGGTTACAGCGCCGCCTGATACTATTAGGTAATAGAATTAGATGCCTGATGCCTATTAATCATTGTGTTATTGGAGGACTCTGTGATAATCCACATAAAGGGTCTGGGACAGAGTGATTGGGCTCAGTAAACAACCGCTTTTATGAACATGGAGATGAACGAACAGATGGCGAATGGATGGAGAGATCTGCGGTGTGTTCCGTCTCTGCCTGACTCATCGTTTCTGCTTCTCCACGAAATCGGCAGAGGACTGCTCCCCCCCCCCGCCCCCACCCCCTTCTTTCACACTGATTCAGTTGGTTTTCTGGGCCTGAGTCTCCAAAAGCTTGGGGATTCCGTGTTCCACTTAGTGGCAGTTCCTTGACCCACCTGTGGACCAGGATCTCCGGGGAGCTTGTTAAAAACACCGGTGCCCGAGCCCCACCTCCTGACTCCACGTCTCTGAGGCTGAGGCTCAGGCTTCTGTATGTTTAACAAGTTCCTAAGGGATTCCAGGTCTCGGCCAAGTGGAAGGCCACGGTCTCACCCCCGACGCGGGCAGACTTCTCCAGACATTCTCACGCAGGCATTGTCCAAACTGGTTGGTGCCTCCCAGTCCTTGATGAAGCCAGACCCTTCCTCACTCAGCTCATCTCTATCTCTTCTCTATCCAATAATAGCTGAAGCTAAAAGGAAATAATAATAATAGTTGGGTATCAGGTAGACTTTATTCTCTGCCTGCTAGCTTTGAAAGCTGCATTTTTGCATGGCGTTTGGTTTAAGAACTTTGCTACAGGCACAGTAACGTTCGATATTGGTGCTGGTGAGAAAAGAATGAGCATCCCGCATACACCTTCTCAGTTCTGAAAATAACAGGGCTTAGGAGTTAGGCCCCTGAGTTGGAGTCTTGGCCACATAGGGACTGACGAGTCTCGCAACTGTGATGAATTACAGGAGCTCCTGGTGTCTTGTTTTTGAAGTGGAGACAAGGATAAATAGAAAGGGCACATGGCTTGGCAGTTAAAGAATCCGGGTCAGGGGGCGCCTGGGTGGCTTAGTCGGTTAAGCGTCCGACTTTCGCTTAGGTCATGATCTCGCGGTTCGTGGGTTCAAGCCCCGCATCGGGCTCTGTGCTGACTGCCAGCTCAGAGCCTGGAGCCTGTTTCAGAATCTGTGTCTCCCTCTCTCTCTGACCCTCCCCTGCTCACGCTGTCTCTCTCTCTCTCCTAGAAATAAACAAACATTTAAAAAAAAAAAAAAAGAATCCGGGTCAGATTGCCTCGAGGTCAGTTCCCAGCTGTACTACCTGCTGATAGGTAACCTGGGGCAGGTAACAGGGTCTCAGCATCCGGTTCCCCAACTCTCACATGCTGGGGCTCCTCCATGGAAGACACTCAGCGCTTCCAGTGTTAGATCTTCGTACCGCATCCGAGGGCTGTGAAAACGAAACAGCACAGAAAATGCGGCTGCAGGGCCTGCCTCATGACAAGCCCCCAGCCAATAGTAATTAAATCAACCTCTTGGCCTGGAATGATCTTTCCCTCCCCCTCTAGTGAATTCCTACCCTTTGGGTCCCAGCCTCCAAGTCACCTCCACCTAGAAGCTCTCCATGATTTCTCCCTCTCCCCACCGCCCCCTAACCTCGGGGAGTTAGGTGTTTTACGGCTTCCCCACCCAGCACTTAGATGTCTCACTTGCAATGAACTAGCAATTTGGGGGTAAGCGGTCTTTAGTTAGCTGGAGAAGTGGATTCAGATGCTGTCAGAGGCCAGGCCGTGACAGCGAATGCAGCAGCAGATATGCCGCGGTGCGGAGTGGGAGGGCCTGGGGACAGCCAGCTGGGAAAGGAAAGCAGCCCGGTAGCCGGGAAGCATCACCAGCTGTGTCTGGGTGTGACTCGGAGCCCGGGCTGGTCTCCTGTTGATCGGAAACAGTTCCCAGAATGTGGGCATGAGCTGGGCTGTGCTGGGACCCTGGCAGAAGGGGACCAACATAAGACCGCCCCCTCCTCCCAAGATGCCAAATACCAAACATCCCCTCCCCCCACTTCTCTGAGTGACAGCTGCTCCTCTGCCTGTCACAGGTGAGCCTTTTCTCCTTCTCAGTCTTTTTTTTTTTTAATGTTTTTTAAAATTTATTTCTAGGAGAGAGAGAGAGACAGCGTGAGCAGGGGAGGGTCAGAGAGAGAGGGAGTCACAGACTGAAACAGCCTCCAGGCTCTGAGCTGGCAGTCAGCACAGAGCCCGACGCGGGGCTCAAACCCACAAACCGCGAGATCGTGACCTAAGCGAAAGTCGGACGCTTAACTGACTAAGCCACCCAGGCGCCCCAACTCTCCTTCTCAGTCTTATTAAGATACCAAATCATAGACTTTTCCCCACTTCCTGACAGCTCGCACGCAGGCTTCCTCAGGCCGCCCCAAACCTCACCTACCATGAGCCCCAAACCAGCAATAAGTCCTTCGTAGCAACCTGTTCCTGAGATGCTCCATGGCTCTCGTGAAATGAGGTTTCCCTGTCGCAGTGAGTGACCAACTGACTCAACCACTTGTGTACATAGTGGTCCCTGGCCAGAGATAGGGGAGACCCAGCCCACCTCACTGATTTTGAAAGCCTTAAAAGAGAGTCTGGGGGCGTCTGGGTGGCTCAGGCGGTTAAGAGTCCGACTTCGGGTAAGGTCACGAGCACACAGTTTGTGGGTTCGAGCCCCGCATCGGGCTCTGTGCTGACGGCCAGCTCAGAGCCTGGAGCCTGCTTCAGATTCTGTGTTTCCCTCTCTCTCTGACCCTCCCCTGCTCACGCTGTCTCTCTCTCAGAAATAAATAAAAAACATTTAAAAAATTAAAAAAAAAAAAAGAGAGGGAGACTCTGAAGGCTCAGTTTGGCCTGTGGGCCCCCAAATTAGTGGTTTAATTTTTTGTTTGCTGGATTGTGACTCTCCCTGCCCGCAGGGACCTCATGGGCCTATTTTTCCTGCCCCCTCAGCACCAGACCTGGCACACCGTGGACCTCAATAAAACAGCTCTGGAGTGGGCACAGGAGAGGGCAGCTGTGCGAATTAGATTAATGTGGGTGTAGCGCGTGACATAGTGTCTGCCCCATCAGCGGGGTCCCCTGGGACTGCTGTGTGCCAGGCGCTGGAGCCGAGACAATGGAGGTGCCTGTCCCTGGAGATTTCCAAATCCACGGGGGCAGAGAATTTAGCCGTAAGACATACAAAACCAGCCGCCGGTGACAAGTCTGGCCTTGTGCAAAGAGTTAATGGAGTAGATTGGTCCCAGTGCGGAAAGCCAGGGGGGAAATGGTGAGTGAGATCAAATGTATAATAGTCCTTGAAAGACCCGCTGGCCTCTGGGAGGAAGATGGTGGGAAGGGAGCATTTCCTAAAGGTGGTTTCAAGGTGGAGAAGCTCAAAGCAAGATCTGGTAACGGTGGCTGGAATGACAAAGAGTGTATGTGGTAGGAACCGTGCTTCCGCTCTGGCCTTTATTCTGAAGGAGCTGGGGAGCCATTGAAGGTTGTTGAGCAGGTGAGCAATTTAGTAAGACAGACTATATAATGATTTGCTAGAAGGATCTGATGGTAATAGTAGGAGCCAATTCTTACGCACTGCTTATTCGCCATCTCTTTTCTAAGCTCTGCATATGAGCCATAAATTAGGTACTAAGAATTATAATCCCCATTTAACCAATAACCAGCAAAGGCACAAAGCAGCCGTCCAAGATGACAGAGCCAGAAAGTGGCCAATCAGGCCACCTGGCTAGGTAATCGCGCTTAACCACTTGCACAGCACCCTTTAGAAGAGCCTTCATGCCACTGTTTCCCAAACTTGTCTGTGCCTCAGAAGCACCTAAACTTCGGTGAAACGTGGAGATACCCAGAATCCCTTCCCGTGGGGGTGCCGTCTCCGCGGCTCTGAACAGGGTCCTGGGAATATGAACCAGCCAGCGAAGGCTTGTTTTAAAGCACCACTGAATTGAACCTGCGTTTTAAAGAAATGCCCAGTTCCATCCATCCCCAGAGTGATCCCAGGTTCCCAGGAGGCTGTCTGCCTGACTGTCCCTTCCCTTCCCTTTCCTTTCCTTTCCTTTCCTTTCCTTTCCTTTCCTTTCCTTTCCTTTTCTTTCCTTTCCTTTTCTTTTCTTTTCTTTTCTTTTTTCTCTTTTCTTCTCTTCTCTTTTCTTTTCTTCTCTTTTCTTTTCTTCTCTTTTCTTCTCTTTTCTTTTCTTCTCTTTTCTTTTCGTCTCTTTTCTTTTTTCTCTTTTCTTCTCTTCTCTTCTCTTTTCTTTTCTTCTCTTTTCTTTTCTTTTCGTCTCTTTTCTTTTCTTTTTTCTTTCTTCTCTTCTCTTTTCTTTTCTTTTCGTCTCTTTTCTTTTTTCTCTTTTCTTCTCTTCTCTTTTCTTTTCTTCTCTTCTCTTCCCTTTTCTTTTCTTTTCGTCTCTTTTCTTTTCTCTTTTCTTCTTTTCTTTTACAAAAGGAAAGTTCACACCAAACTGCGGTATCTTAGTCCCAATTCCTACCTTCAGGGCGAGAGCGTCTGATTGGCTCGGCTCCTGTCAGGTATCTGCTGCTGGACCAATCAGCCGCGGCAGAGAGAGGGGGCGGAGTCAGGTTGGAACCTGGCCCGGAAAGAGCCCTTTGGAAGGGCGTGAGTGGCTTTTTTTTCCTCAAGAGATGAATTCAGAGTTTGCAGTTGGATCCAGAGCCCTAAATGGGAATCGTATGCATGGACAGCATGGGAGGAAACAGAAAAGTGCAATGGATTTGAATACATGACAATGTGAGGATATCCTCAATCTGTAAAGCTTGTGTGCAAGTCAATAAGAAAAAAGTGAAACTCAGTAGAAAAAGAGAGAAAATTGCATAAACAAGGAGTTCACTGTAGAAGGTATAGGGATGGATAAAAGAATGTTAAAAGGAATTCAACTTCACCAGCAGTAAAAGAAATGTAGGTTAACTAAAATGATCTCATTTTGTCCTGTCAAATAGCTGATGTGTTGTGATCGTAAAGGGGAGAGTGTAAGCTGATTTAAATCTGTAGAAAGGATCTGATAATTATGTGTCACCAAGTAATACAATGACCACACCATTCTGACCAAGGTGGCTCAGTCAGTTGGGCAACAGGCTTCAGCCAGGGTGGGGGTGGGGGTGATCTCATGGTTGGTGAGTTCGAGCCCTGCGTTGAGCTCGGAGCCTGGAGCCTGCTTCGGATTTTGTGTCTCCCTGTCTCTCTGCCCCTTCCCCATTTGTGCTCTGTCTCTCTCAAAAATAAACGTTAAAAAAAATTTTTTTTAATTTGGGATAGGTATTATTTATAAAAATAAATACCTAGAAACACACTCAGTAATTTAGCTATATGCTCAGCCAAAATGGAGGAATAGAATGTAGCCAGTTAAAATTGTGTTTGAGACCAATGATAGCATGGCAAACGGCTTCAAATGGTGACTTTTTTTTTTTTTTAACAAAAAGGGGGCTATACAGGATTTAAGCCATGATCCCAGTTTTACACTTTTTAAATCTATATACAAAGGATGTGTTAGCCATGGGGTAGATCATTTCACAAATGTTCTTTGAGCCCCTACCCTTTGCCAAGTTCTATGTTAGGTGCTGGGAGGCAGTGATGGACAGGTGTGTCCTTGGATGTCCCATTCAACCAAAGGGAGGGGAGGACGACAATTAGATAATTTCCCAAGTAATTATTTGATCCCAGTAGAGATAAGTGCTTTAGAGAAAAAGTACAGTATGTAATGAGCATAATACCGCCTTGGGCAGTTTCAATTTTCTGCCCTATAGTTTTTCTGTACTCTAGATTTTCGGCAATTAGCGTTTACTTTTATTTAAAAAGAAGAAAAAGCAGGGGTGCTTGGGCGGCTCAATGGCTTAAGCGGCTGACGTTAGCTCAGGTCATGATCTCACAGTTTATTATGAGTTCAAGCCCCACATCAGGCTCTGTGCTGACACTGCCAAGCCTGCTTGAGATTCTCTCTGTCTCCCTCTCTCTCTGTCCGTTCCCCATGTGCAATCTCAGTCTTTCTCTCTCTCTTTCTCTCTCTCTCTGAAAATAAACACATTTTTTAAAAATACAGGGGTGCCTGGCTGGCTCAGTTGGTAAAGGATGGCAGCTCTTGATCCTAGGGTTGTAAGTTTGAGTCCCACGTTGGGTGGAGAAATTATTTCAAAATAAAATCTTTAAAAAACAAAGTTTTTAATTTAAAAAGGCAAGGATAGGGGGTGCCCGGATGGCTCAGTCGGTGAGCATCCACCTTTGGCTCAGGTCATGATCTCTTGGTTCATGGGTTCGAGCCCCGTGTCAGACTCTGTGCTGACAGCTCAGAGTCTGGAGCCTGCTTCGGGTTCTATGTCTCCCTGTCTTTCTGCCCCTCCTCTGCTTGCACTCTGTCTCTCTATATCAAAATAAATAAACATGTAAAAAATTTTTAATTAAAAAAAAAACAAGGATAAAAAGTGGAGTTTTTAAAAATTAAGGAAGAGAAGGGAGAAGCCAAAAGGGTCGGAAGATGTGAAAGCCACCTTCAGATATCCGAAGGGCAGTTTTGTGGAAAAGGGGCTACCCCGCTCCTGGTGCATGTGGCCCCAGCGGGTTAAGACACCGAGCAGTATGACCTCTGAGATTTGGGTTCTCTGTTCATATAACAGCCTTATATTTTAGGCAGCATCAAAACTGAGTAACTGCATGCCCGCCATGCCCTGGCCACAAACCAGGACTTAACTACAACAAAGGGCACTCGGTGCACATCTGAACACACAAGAAAGCCAGGGAAATCCCCCCGGAGACAGACCCCAAACCCGCAAGCGCGAAGCAGGTGTGCAAGGCTGCGACTTCCCGGAGGCTGTGGGGGAGGGGCTGATCTCACTGAACGTGGGGCCTGATTTTCCTCCCCAGGCCGGAGGCGGAGATGAGGCCCCGAACTCTTGCAAAAAGTTGGCCTCGGATCACTGGGACCACTCACACTCCCTTACGGCCTGGGAACGAATGGCTGCTCCAATGTCCCCTCACCCACAGACACCTAAAGGGCCTGAAGCAGCACCCCTCCCCCCCTCGCCAGTGATCAAGGCAACTGGAAGCCTCTCCCAGGGTGTGTGTAGGCGCTGCTCTTCTCAGGGCCTCCTAGAAAGAAGCCAGGGGTGGGGACCCCTTCGCGAGGCTCCAGCGAGACTCGGTAACCAGATACCCCCATGTTCCTTTCTTGGTTGTTGAACTGCAGCCACCTGCACCAGGACCTATTAATAATGATGTGATTCCACATTCTGAAATGTCACCTTCTCCCTGAAGCCTTCACAGGTCACCCTACTTAAAAGTGCTCCCCCGCCCGGTGCAGAACTCCCTGTAACTCTTCTCTGCTTAGTTTCCTCCATAGCATTCGGCTGTATATCAGCTATAGAGCATGTGTTTGAGCTGTCGCCTACACCACTCCCAGTGACAGTGCTGGCTCCATGAAGGCAGGGATTTTTTTTTTTTTTTTGAGCAGAGGGAGGGGCAGAGAAAGAAGGAGAGAGAAAATCTCAAGCAGGCTCTACGCTGTCCGCTCAGAGCCCGACACGAGGCTTGATCTCACGAACCGGGAGATGAGGACCTACGCCAAAATCACGAGTCAGACACGCAGCCGACTGAGCCGCCCAGGCGTGAAGGCAGCGACTTTTGTCCCTTTGGGTCACTGATGTGTTTCTAGTGCCTGGAACAGTGCCTGGCACACAGTAGGTGCTTAATAAATGAGGGGCACCTCAGTGGCTTAGTCGGTTAGACCACTCTTTCTCGCCCTCTTGCAAAATAAACATTTAAAAAAATATTTGCTGAAAAAGTTCGTGAAACATGACAACAGCAGTAGCAGCTTTATGTGCCTGGTGTCTAATCTTCACAGTAGCTCTAGGAGATGGGAATAGAAATTGTCCCCATTCGCCAGGTGAGGAAACTGAGGCTCAAGGGCATAAGACTGAAGAGCCCAAGCTCTTGAACAAACCCTTTCTGGTCTTGAACTCGTCTACTTTGGGGTGACATTATGTGTCATTAGACCCCCAAATTGATCCGTGCAGTCGGGGGTGTGGCTTCCTTTGTTTCCTGCTGCCCTCCCCCAGGACACCAGAAGCTCGGGCATCAAGGGCAAAAAGAGACAAATGGAAATCCATCCAGCTTCTGTGCATCAAAGGAAATAAGATTGAAAAGACAACCTTGAGGGCGCCTGCGTGGCTCAGTCAGTTAAGCAACTGACTCTTGATTTCGGCTCAGGTCTTGATCTCATGATTCATGAGCTCGAGCCCCACTTCGGGCTCTGCGCCAACAGTGCGGAGCCTGCTTGGGATTTTCTCTCTCCTTCTCTTTTTCCCCCTCACCCCTCCCTCAAAATAAATAAATAAACATGTTTTTAAAAAAGGCAACTGAGGGGGCGCCTGGGTGGCTCAGTCCGTTGAGCGTCTTGACTTCAGCTCAGGTCAAGATCTCACGGTTCATGGGTTCAGGCCCCGCGTCGGGCTCTGTGCTGACAGCTCGGAGCCTGGAGGCTGTTTCCAATTCTGTGTCTCCCTCTCTCTGACCCTCCCCTGCTCACACTGTCTCTATCTCTCTCAAAAATAAAAAAAAACAAAATAAAAAGGCAACCGAGGGACACCTGGGAGGCTCAGTTGGTTAAGCATCTGACTTCGGTTCGGGCCGTGATCTCACAGTTTGTGAGTTTGAGCCCCACGTCGGGCTCTGTGCTGACAGCTAGGAACCTGGAGCTGCTTCAGATTCTGTGTCTCCCCCTCTGCTCCCCCGCTTGCGCTCTGTCTCTGTCTCTCTCTATCTCTTAAAAATAAATAAAACATTTAAAATTTTTTTTTAAAAAAGGCATCCTCGAGTGGGAGAAGAAACTTGCAAACCACGTATGGGAGAACAGGTCCATATCGTCTTCCCTGTATTGCCACTTGCCACGAAGGGGGTGCTGAGGCTCTTGGGGGAGGGGCAGGTGGGCAGTTAGGAGACCAAGCCCAGCCAGTCCCCCAGGAGGGCGGGACCCTGCACCTGCCTCCTGGGAGGGTTGCGAAGAGGAGTCCGGTGAGTGAGCCACGCCCACCTCCATGCCCCCAGCACCTTCCAGCCTCCTCCCTGTTAAAAAGTCATAGAGTAGAAAGCTGAGAAGTCTTATGGTGGCGTGAGCAGCCATTCCAGCTGTAGCAGTGGAGTCCTGTGTCTGGGGTCACCCCTCAGCCTCAGCAGAGACAGCAGGTCACCCTAGGCCTTGATCATTCCAGCTGAGAGACTGGTGCCCAGTTCTGTTCAACTTTGCCGACTGACCTTGACAGTCGACTGTGGCCACATCCTGTGCTACTGAGTCACCCATTAAACTCTGCAGCATCCTTTGGAAGTAGGCACGGTGATTATCCCCCACTTACAGATGAGGACACTGAGGCTCAAAGAGGTTACGTAACTGGCCCAAGGTCACACACAGAGTAAAGGGCCAGATCTGGACTTCTACCAATTCAAAGATAGATTTTAACTTACCTGAAATGGAGGTGCCTGTTAGAATCAATGAGATTGCTGTCGACCAATAGACAGTCGCTAAAAAAACCCCAAATGTCTTGGGGTGCCTGGGGGACTGAGCCAGTTAAGCGTCCGACTTCGCTCAAGTCATGATCTTGCAGTTTGTGAGTTCGAGCCCCGCATCGGGGTCTGTGCTGACGGCTCAGAGCCGGGAGCCTGCTTCGGATTCCATGTCTCCCTCTCTCTCTGCCCCTGCCAGGCTCATGCTCTGTCCCTCTCAAAAATAAGTAAACATTTAATTTTTTTTTGTTTTTTTAAAAACCCCAAATGTCTTTGTGAGCGTGCAAACAAACTTGAACACTGTTGGACACATCGTTGTCACTTCAGCAGAAGGGGGTGCATTTTTCAGAACTATGTATTTTGAGCCTCATTGTTTAACATCTTCCAAGATCTTGCATGATGTTCCGGGTTGAAGATGAAAAGTAACTGTGTTCGCAGAAAAACAGTAGCGGGGGGTCGATTTGATATTAATGACGCAGATGGTTGTTACTGGAGGAATAACAGCTTTCTTGTAAAGCAACAAGCAGGACCGATGGATGCCCCCGGTTAGACAAAGCTGGGTACAGTCTTACTGACAGGCGTGTGGGAAAGGACCGTGTGCACCAGGGGTTCTCAGGCTCGGCCAGGTATCGAAACAACCTGGGTGGCTTGTCAGAACACAGGTTGCTGGGTTTGTGAGTCAGTGGGGCCGGGGCCTGAGGATCTGCCTTTATAGCCAGCTCCTCCCTAGGTCCGGGGCTGCTGGCTGGGGCCCACACTTTGAGAACTAAGCAGAGCAATATCCCACAGAGTAGAGGAAACATTTCAACAAGAGGCAGGTGTGGTCAGTTCGTGCATCCAAGGGACTCAGCGTGAAGACAGAACGTCGGTTTTGCAAAATCTTTTGGCCAACTGTTTTTTTTAACATTTATTCTTTTTTTGAGAGACAGAGGGCAGAGAGAGAAAGGGAGACACAGAATGCGAAGCAGGCTCCAGGCTCTGAGCTGTCAGCACAGAGCCCGACGCGGGGCTTGAACCCACGAACCGTGAGCTCATGACCTGAGCCGAAGTTGAACGCTTGACCGACTGAGCCACCCAGGCGCCCCTCTTTTGGCCAACTTTAAAGCAAAAGCCATTCAGCTTCTCCCCCTGCATGTTACAGTTAAAACCATGAAATCATTTACTCCCGTAGCAATGCAGGTGTTGGTGGGCTTGCATCAATGATGCTCTCATTGCCAGACGTCCTCCAAGGGGGGAGATAAGAAGCCTGAGCTTCCTGTCCAATGTCTAGAGAAATCAAAAATAATTCATTCAATAAATTCACAATTTCATCATCGTTAGGACCTCTCAGCCTGAAAAATTCACCCAACGAACAGACGCACCATTGGTCATATTGCCTCTTCCTATAAAACCAAATCTCTGTGTGACAAATTATGTGTAATTAAAGAAGAAAATATTTCCAAACCCAAAACCATAACTTTAGTTAACGAAATAGTCACAAAAGGTTTTACAAGCAGGAGAAGAAATTTGAGACTGCCTGTTTTATTTTTTATAATGATAAAAATAAAGGTTACGATGATAAAGCTGTTTGGTCTCTTTTTTCCCCTTGAAAACTTCAGTGAGAATACAAGGAGTTTTTGTTTCATTTGTTGTGTTTTGTTTTAGGAAAATACTTGTGTTTTTAGAGAGTTCTTAGTCTGTGCCAGAATCCCTTTGATCAGTTCCTTTCCAGTTGCTTGTTAGGATTTTGTGATAAAACTTATGAAAGTACCAAATGCATTTGGCTGGAGATCATAGAAAGCATGCCTGGTATAAATGATAGGGACACTTCCTGTTTACTTAATAAGTCTGGATCTGGATAGTCTCAGAGTTCTGGCTCAACATCGGATTTTCTTGCTCTCCCCTGATGGTCCCAGAATGGCTGCCAAAGATCCAGGCATCACATCCTGACTCCAGCAAGTCCTAAGACGGAAAATGGGACAGCCAGGGCAGTAAGAATGAGCTTTCCTCAACTGCCTTTTTTTTTTTTTTTTTTAAATTAGGAAGAAAATCTTTTCCGGAAGCCCCTCAACAGATGTTCTCTCGTGTCTCCCTGGCTAGAATAGGGTCACAGGATCGGTCCTAAGGAAACTGGGAAAGCAGTTTAGCCTGTAAGTTCTCTATAGAGGAAGGTAGGCAAAGAGAAGAGCTGTTGGGTATTCATATGATGAGAACTAATAACCATCCTATCTTTTAGTTTCAGCTCCAGAATTTGTTTTTGAACATGGCTATCAAACTTACCTGCCCACGGAAAGCAATGAAAACCAGACAGCCACTGTCATCTCTCTCCCAGCCAAGTCACGTGCCAAAAAGCCCACAGCCCCACCTGCTCAGAAAAGGCTTAACTGTTGCTATCCAGGTAAAGGCAGCATTGGGTCCTGCGTGTGTAGAGGATGTGACATTAACAGAATCCGGATTCAGCAGCTTTAGCGGGTGAATTCCTGACAAATAGACATAGATGTGCTCCTAAGTCCCTGGCTTAAGCATCAGAGCCCCACAGCATTTACGTCATCACATACGACCTATCTCTCACTGTCCCTGGTTACAATGCACGTGGAACCTAAGGCATTTACAGCCGCTGGCCTTTGAAATGAAATTCATGAGTGTCCCGGTGACTGCATTTTTCTCCCTGTGCTATAGCTTACAAAGACATCCAGAAAGATCGTTGTTTCCTTTAAAAACAAAACAAAGCAAAACTTTGTATTTGGAAATAATCTCAGACTTACAGAAAAGTTGCAAAAATAGTACCAAAAATGTATGTATGCCCTTCATCTGGATTCCCCAAATGTTAACATATTGTATTTGCTATGTTATCCTTTCTTTATATACATATTTTCCCCAAAAACCATTTTAGAGTGAGTTGCAGACTTACCCCAAATGTCCCTTTACCCCTAAATACCGCAATTTATATTTCCTAGAACCAAGGAAACTCTTTTATATAACCACAGCACAGTCCTCAAAATCAGGAAATTAACATTTATATGCACTATTATCAAACTACAGACCTTATTTAGATCTTACCAGGTTCTCACTAACATCCTCTATATCAAAAGAAAAGCATTTTCCCCTGGTTTAGGATCTAATTCATGATCACGCGTTGATGTGCGTTTTCATCCGTCTTTAGTTTCCTTTAATCCTAAAGCTTTGTCTTTCATGACCTTGGTATTTTTGCAAAGTACAGGCCAGTTGTTTTGTAAAATGTTCCTCAGTTAGGGTTTGTCTGATATTCCTCCACGATCAGATTGGAGCTCTGCAGTTTGGACAAAGCACAGAAGTGATAACATGTCCTTCTTGGTGCATCGTATCAGGAGGCATGTGATCCTGTTTGTCCAGTTTACTGTGGGGTTAACTTTCATCACTTGGTTAAGGAAGTTTCTGCCAGGCTTCTCCACCCTTAAGTTACTATGTTTCCCTTTGTAATTAATCTTTTCTTGCCTTTGTAAGGTTGCCAATTCAAGACTGCCTACGGCATGAAGGACATGGAGCGTCATTTAAAAATTCACACTGGTAAGTGACATTTCTTTGGCACATATGACAGGGACATGTATTCTGTGCCAGGAGCCAGGGATCCAGACAAGTCAGACATGTGATAGGACCCAGAACCTTGCCCATCATCACAGGACTACAAATACAAATTAAATAAAAGTAAGATGCTATGTCCGCACGTGGTTTTGGCAGAAAATGTTTAAAGCAATAAAATCCAGTGCTGGAACAGATATGAGCAAACTTAGCTAGTGGAAATGTGAACTGCTACAACCATTTTTGATGATTGATCAGCCAAATTAATTACAATTTAAATGTACAGATTCTCATTTGGAGATGATCCTATAAATGTGCGTGTGTGTGTGTGTGTGTGTGTGATGATTGATAGAAGGGAAGAAAAGTAAAATTTTTATGTGTATTTATATCATATCACTGGATACAGAGTGTATGTGCTATTTTTGCCATTTGAAGGTGAAATTTAATTAATAAATTAAATAAGTTTCTTAATTAATAAACTTTTATGAAAAAGGGAAAGATTGATGGGGCCCCTGGCTGGCCCAGTCGGTGGAACACCTGACTCTTGATCTTGAGGTCATGGGTTCGAGCCCCACCTTGGGTGTAGAGATTACCTTAAAAACAAAGTAAAAGGAGAGGAAAAGAGTGATGCCTGGGAAAAGAAAAACATGACTTCTGGTGATTTTAATTTTCTTTAATATATATTTTTATGTCTCCCAGATTTTCTGAATGGAGAAGGAACTGCATTTAGACTATTTTTAACAAAGTGTTAGATACTCATAATTCAAATGATACAGTGTGAACACAGAGAGTATAAGTGCATGTAAGATAGAGGGACACCGAAATTTAGCTGGGCTGTCACTAATTGCCCAAAGTCCGCTAGTTAGCCTCAGCCTTTGGAAGATGAACTATCCAGCAGTTATTTCTGAAATTTGTTGGCCACAGCCAGCAATTGCCTTGGTTGCAATGGGGTCATCATCATGTTCTCCCCAACCTCACGGTGTCACGTCACTTGGATTTATTCTAATTAGCGGAATGTTAAGCTATTAAGTCTCAAATATTGGGTAAGCCTTCTTGATGTAACAAACAGTAGCTCTTTCCATGTGGGTTTGATAGGAATGCCATCAGTCAAGCATACTCATCATCGCCGGAGTGAAGTGCTGAAATCATTCATGATGATTGAGGAAACACAATAAATACCTGAGTGAAGCAATGACCTTGAGTCTGTTTCTGCAGATCTTTAGGGAGAACCTTATACACATGGTTAACTGAGCCTAGGTTTGTAGGATAGTTTCTACATGACTGCGGCGTCTCCGATCACATCTTCAAGCCGGAGAGCTGATGAGAAGGTGTCCTCACCTTCGGAACTTCCAGAGAGAAGGGTGTGGCCAGGAGTAACACTGACAGGCTCTTCACTGGCCGGAAACCATCCTTCTTCACCAGCTTCCGGCACCTGCTCACTGCGGCGGGTACGGAGGATGGCGACCACAGGAGCTAATCCGCAGCTGACAGCCATGAGAAATTATTGTTCGTGGAGTTTTTGATTTGACGGCTAACATTTTCAATAATAAAATTAAAATCTTTCATACCCTTTCATTTAAAAAAATTTTTTTAATGTTTACGTTTGAGAGAGAGAGAGAAAGAGAGAGACAGGGTGTGAGCAGGGGAAGGGCAGAGGGAGAGGGAGACACAGAATTGGAAGTTCTCCAGGCTCTGAGCTGTCAGCCCAGCTGACACGGGGCCCAAAGTCACAAACTGAGATCATGACCTGAGCCGAGGTCAGAGGCTTAACCGACTGAGCCCCCCCCAGGCACCCCTCTTTCATACCCTTGTAGATGTATTCTTAAATCCCGGATGTTTGGTCTAATGCAAGAGTGATCAACTTTGGCTGACGATTGAGTTTAGCACTTGGCTACTTACAGTTTGGCCAAAAGTCATATATTTAATATATAAAGTAAAAAGGGGAGATCCTGACTTACACCCACTTCCTTATCCAATATACAATATAGACCTGAAGTCACCAGTGTCAATAGTGTCCTGTGTCTTATTCTTAAATTTTGGCATACCCATACTGGGCCTAAAAACACAGAGAATCTATTTTTCCCATCTTTTATGCAGTTACTGTTATATATACCGTCACTACAGGTTGCTGTTTTTCATCTAATAATGGTTCTCTTTCCACACCTGTATACATATCTGCTTTACCAGTTAGAGCGGCCAGGTAGGGAATTGGTTCAATAATTTATGCTCCGTCCATACGGTGAAATACGTCAGCTTTAAAAATCGTGTTGTAGATATTTAATGATGTGAAAAGATGATCGAAATTACTCTGAGTGCAAGAAAGTAGTCAGCGGGGAGGCACCACTGCATTTGGCTCAGAAAGCAAAACAATCATGGGTTCTAAGCCCAGTTGTTGACGGGATTGAGGAAAGTCACTGAGAGGCACAGTGCCTTTCAAACAGTGTTTAAGTTGATGTTAGCCAAGAGGATTTTTGGTACCAAACATACACACATATGCACGTAAATAATTGGAGAGATCTCCATCAAAAATAAGCAGCTGTTCGTGGGTGATAAGTTGGCATGTGCCTTAGTGAGTATAGGCTAAGCTGCTGTAACAAAGAAACCCAGCCGGCAGCTCGTACGCAGTGGGGGTTTGTGTGTCTCTCACATAACTGTCCGGAGGTAAAGCAGGTGGTCGAGGGCAGGGAGGCAGCTCTGTCCTACGAAATCATCCAAGAACCTCGGCTCCTTCCATATCGTTACGGTGTGTCAAGTCATGTGACCCGCCATCTGTGGGCTTCCTGCCCACGCCTGCCAGTCCACCCCTGGTCTTGGAAACGGCCGGCAGGAAGGGTGGAAAGCAAAACGTAAAAGACAAGCAGCATCATTTTACAAAAGGAGCGCATTTGCCTTCTCTGCTATTTCATCGAGGGGGGCTCTGATGCAGAATCACCTCGCTGCAGGCGAGGCTGAGCAGTAGAGCCTCGGGCTGCATAGCCAGGAGCTCCCCGAAACCTTAGCGCCTCTGCGTGTTAGGGTGGGCCTGTGAAGGAAAGGGAGAGAATGGACCGAGACCTCAGCCAGTTTCTTAGTTTACTTAGCTGTCCTTTAACAATTTGAGTCACCTCTATGTTTAACTAATAAGGAACTCCTATTCGATGTAGGAAAAGTTAGAAAATACCAATAGGCAAAATAGAAGAAACTCCCCCTCTCCCAGCACGTTAGTCAGCTCTTTGCAAATGTTCTGTGTAGCTTTAGGGCGTTTCTAGATGTTCTTCGGCGACTGCATATCACTCTTCTCATAAGGCAGTGGGAAGTAACTTTGTCTCGTTCAGTACCATTTTCTGATGCCATCTGTGTGTGTGTGTGTGTGTGTGTGTGTGTGTGTGTGTGTGTGTGTGTTTGAAGGAGACAAGCCCCACAAGTGTGAAGTCTGCGGCAAGTGCTTTAGCCGGAAGGATAAGCTGAAGACAC
Source organism: Hyaena hyaena (assembly GCF_003009895.1). Lineage (NCBI taxonomy): Eukaryota > Metazoa > Chordata > Mammalia > Carnivora > Hyaenidae > Hyaena > Hyaena hyaena. The sequence continues at coordinate 2,421,060 of NW_024080674.1, forward strand.
ACATGCGTTGCCACACGGGCGTGAAGCCCTACAAGTGTAAGACGTGTGACTACGCAGCAGCCGACAGCAGCAGCCTCAACAAGCACCTGCGGATACACTCTGACGAGCGGCCCTTCAAATGCCAGATCTGCCCCTACGCCAGCCGCAACTCCAGCCAGCTCACAGTGCACCTGCGGTCCCACACAGGTAGGTCTCTGGCCCTGCTCTCACTCCGTGCTCCTAGCTTCCTGTTATCTAGATCAGAAGCAGCCCCAGAGCATCGGGTCGCAAGCTCAGTAAACGAACTGGGGGCGTGTGGTCATTGCACTGTGTGCGGGTTTGCTTGGCACCCACCCAGAAATGCCTCTGCTCCGTCCAACGGGGAAGAACATGGAGTTTGTAACCGTATGTGTATCTTTATGTGACTCTATACCTTATTCACTTCTAAGGCGTTTGATTGAGGAGGTGAGCTACATGAAATAGAGATATGAATATAAACAATGCACTTTTAGTCCATTTCTGCGTAGCTTCCGTATTATTTCCATCCTTTTTGAAGTATGCTCGGATTAGCTCAGTATGGGCATGGCTTCGTGGAACAACCTGGCAGAGTAGGTAACTTAACCAGTTATGTTTGTCTTCCTTTGAGCAAGTGTATCAGTTAGCTATAGATACAGTGATGCGTGTAACAACCGCTACAAAACCTCAGCGGCGTATTATAATAAGCGTTCATTGCTCACGTGCTTCCGGTCTAGCCAGCTGGCTGAACACCGTGTTGATCTTGGTGGGACTCAATCACACTTGTGGGGAAAGGCTGGGTGTCTGTCCACTGACCTTGGCTGGGGATCTGGGTTAGCCGGCTCTGCACGTGACTGGGCTGGGGCAGTCTGGCTCTGCTCCACATGCCTCTCTTCCTCTTTCTGGGGCCAGCGGGCTACCCCAGCCTTGTCCCTCTCATGACTGTGGCAGGGGACAGGCAATGCATTCCCCAGGGGGTAAGCCCCAGTCAAGCCTCTGCTTGCATCCCATTGGCTGAAGTAGGCTCTGTGGGCGGGCCTGGTGTCATGGATGGGGCTGGGCTCGCCCATAGTGGAAGGTCACCGCCAGGGTCATGCAGAGGCCAGAGATTGGGGGGGGAGGGGGTAAAGACGTGGGGCCATTTCTGCAAACAACCGCAGCCCACCCACCGTCCCTCACGTGTCTGACATGAAGATATAGTCTCCTTCCTGAGATCCACTAAGTCACACCCAGTCGCAGGATCAAGCTTAAAGACAAGACCCTGTGATCTCCACCAGGTCTGGGTATGGCTTCTGTTAACCTAGAGACCTTTGAAGGGACAAGAGTAGTCGTGTGTTCCTACGTTCCCGATGTACACTGGTGAAACGGAGCCAGGGTAATTCCAGTAAATGCTGCTGCTCAAAAGGGGAAGAACGGGAAGTACTTGGCAGTCACTGGTCCACAGATTTCCAAGATCCCTCTGGGCAGATGTCCCCAGGTCCCCGCACTCTGGGGACAGGGAATGCTTCCCGACTAGGCCTGGGCTCAGCTCCCTAGATCCTGACCATCCTCACCGCAACAGTCTTCCTGTCACCTGCCTGAGCCACTTCTGAATAGCAGTGGAAAACGTACCTTTGAGGAACTGTCTCAGCCTGCTTCCTGCCTACCCGAAGTAGGGCTCTTTGAGTCTAGGCTGGGGAGAGGTTTGCTGGTAGAGGCATCCTGTGTATCTTTGTACCATCCCCACAATTCTTTCAGAGCCCTTTCTTTCCTCCGAACCCAGTTGTGGGCACTTTGGGCCTCAAACCTTCTGCTCTTGAAAAACTGGAGAGTCCTAGGACTCCGTGTCCAGCGGAGAACCTCCCTGGCGCCAACTTAATTCTGTCGGAGATTTTAACAAAGAGCCTTCCTTTACGTCGACACCCGTCGCTTACCATTCGGTCTTCCCCCAGAGATCACCTCCCTGGATCTGATCTTTGTCCCCGGGCTTCTGTCTCACTTTGAAAACCTTTTGCTGGTTGGAGATGAGAAATTCTATCTAAACCAGCCCGTCTTGGGTTTTCTATATTCTCTCTGAACTCCATTTAGAAAATGGCCAGTTCTTTTTTGAGTTTGTCTCTTCCTTATAGGACTTCCTCCATGCAGCTTATAAGATGTTTTCACGGTTCTGCCCAGAATTGATCTCTCTGCTCAAGTCCACAGTTCAGCAGGTGTATTCTCTATCTTCTAAGTTACTATAGGTGACAGTGTTACCAAATGTTTGCCTTTAAACAGTGTGCACCTGCCACCAAGTCCCAAGGCCAATGCTACAGGTCTTAGTTCTCCGTTACGGCAGCATTCTGTCTCTGGATGCCGATATCTGTATCAGCTATCTGTCATCACGGTGATGCAGCGTAACAAATAACCCCACAAAACCGCAGCAGATATGACAATATGCCTTTTCTGTTCACATGCCGGGGATAGACTGGGTGCCCCGTCAGCAATTCTGATCTTGCCTGGACTCACGTATGTGTCTGAGCATCTGCTTGCCATGGACTGTCTGTCCACTGGTCTTGGCTGCTGGAATCCAGCACTGCTCCACATTTCCGCCATCCTCCTCCTGGGACCAGGGCTGAGCCAGCCTTGACCTTCTCGTGGTGACAGCTGACAGAGGGACAAGCAAGCAGATCCCAGCGCACAAGTGCATCTGAGCCATGACGTGCACGAAGCCTAGTGAACATGCCATCAGCCAAATCTGATGACATGGCTGTCGAGGGTCATGGGGGGCGTTCCTGGCCCTGTCAGGAGAGCGTGCATGATTACACACATGGCAAAGGTAGCAGCTACAGGGAGGGAAGAGAGGTGGCAAGATTTGGGAACATTTTTGTCATCTGTGACAGCAAGTTCAGACATCAGCCTAACTGATGGTCAACCGGTTTTCTTCAGAAACCTCCCTAGCATACGTTAGAAGAGCTGAAGGATTCATATAGGGAAGTGGTCCCGAACCATTTTTACTTAGAAAGATAAACTTACTGTTGATAGTAGCCTCTTCAAGTTGGTGTAGAAAAGGTGAATTTTCTAAAAATTTAAATGTGTGCCATTTATGCAAAGTCTCCGTAGAACGTCCATTTCCCTTTATAAGCCTGTGGCACTTACACGATTCACAAATTGTAAAATTAATAGGATTTGGCTTTTACCCCTTTTCATCCCTTAGACTGGCTACATCATCAGTGGTTTGAGCAGCAACCTAAGCTCGAGAGAGATCTGTCGGCTAAAATGTATCCATTACTTATTCATTCAGCAACATTCATGAAGTCCCTACTAGGTCCTAGACACGTGAGTCTCACAGAGTGGGCAGGAATAAACGTAGTCACTAGTTTTAGAGCGCCTATGATCTTGTGCAACTACTACTGACCAGTATGCCTCAGTTAAGAAATCTGTGGTTAGGGGCACCTGGATGGCTCAGTCAGTTGAGCTTCTGACTTTGGCTCAAGCCATGATCTTGCAGTCCATGAGTTCGAGCCCCGCCTCGGGCTCTGCACTGACAGCTCGGAGCCTGGAGCCTGCTTCAGATTCTGTGTCTCCCTCTGTCTCTGCCCCTCCCCTGCTCACACTCTGTCTCTCTCTCTTCAAAATCAATAAACATTAAAAAATATTAAAAAAGAAAAAAAAATCTATGGTTAAAGAAGAAGACGACAACCAGGGATTTAAAACCTTTGTTTCGTATCAACAAGTGCTGTTAAACTCTGCAACTCAGCTGTGAGATTTGATTTTCTGGTGTTTCTGGATTTCACCTCTGCTGATGGCTTAAAACAAAAAAAGGCAAAAAGACTGTCACTAATTAGGGCAGGAATATAACTGGAAAACCTCGTAGAATTTTCTGAAGCAATGATTCTGGGTCCATAGATACCTCCACTCGGTGACGCAGGAGTAGAATTTAGGTGGTCCATGAACTTGGATGGGGAAAAAGTTCCACCTTCACTTTCACTAACTGTATTAAAATTTGCCGTGTCCTTCAGTTATGAAAAAGGCAGGTGATCTGAGAATAGTGCGTGTGACTTGTTGCCAGTAGAAATCGCAGACATTTTCATGACACTTGTAGAAGGATCAACATATCATTTATGCTCTTCTCTATTTAGAAAGTATTATAGTTCTAGACTTGCTGCTAGATCTTCTTATTTAATGCATTAATACAGCACACGTTTAGGGGCACCTATATGGCTCAGTCAGTGGAGTGTGCAACCCTTGATCTTGGAGTCATGAGTTCGAACCCCATGGTGGGTCTAGAGATTACTTTAAAAAAAAAAGATTTTGGGGGACGCCTGGGTGGCTTAGTCGGTTAGGCGTCCGACTTTCACTTAGATCATGATCTCACGGTTCGTGGGTTCGAGCCCCATGTCGGGCTCTGTGCTGACTGCCAGCTCAGAGCCTGGAGTCTATTTCAGAGTCTGTATCTCCCTCTCTCTCTGACCCTCCCCTGCTCACTCTGTCTCTCTCTCTCTCCTAGAAATAAATAAAAATTAAAAAAAAAAAAGATTTTGGTAAAGCACATGCATTGCCATGTCATGAATTTTTATTTTTTAATTTCTTAAATAACTATTTCAATATATTTGGTTTATTTTGTATTCCTATTGATTTTAATTTAGTTTCCTTTGTGTCTTTATACCGTATTCTACGAAAGGGTCCGTGGGTTTCACTGACCTGCCAAAAAAAAAGAGTTGATAGCATCAAAGAGGTTCAGAATAACATTCCGAGGCAGGAGTCAGCAAACTTGCTATAAACGGCCAAATAGGACCTGTGTTAGGCTTCAGGCCATACAGCCTCTTTCACAACTGCTCATCTCTGCCTTTGTAGCATAAAGCAGCCATAAGCAACACATGAACACATGGGCGTGGCTAAATTCCAAGAAAACTTTATTTATAAAAACAGGCTGTGGGCTGGACTTGGCCCACAGGCTACAGCTTACCGTTCCCCGCTCTAGAGCTTAGTATGCACCATCTTGGGGCACCTGGTCATACAGAGCATTGTTTAGCCTTGAGCTTCTCGGTTTTGCGGAAGCTTGTTAAATTCGCTCCCTGCCATCTTTCCTCATTTGTATGTATGAAAAAGCAGTTCGCGGTGATGTTTTGGGCCTTATACCAAAAAGCCGGAACACGATCCCTTCTTTGAGCTTATGGCCTGAGAAAGCGAACATCAGCCCGATGCACAGATAATTACCCAGCATCTAAGAACACCAGCTTCGGAGTCCGCCTGGGTTCGGATCCAAGCCCTGCTACGTAGTACTGGGTGACCGTGAACAAATAATGTAGTCTGCCCAGGCCTCATTTGTACAGGAGGGTTAGGGATAATGGTCCCCACCTCATGGGAATATTGGGAGCATCAAATGGGACCATTCTCCTGGAGTGCTCCGCAAAGTGCCTGACATCCCGGAAGCGACCGTCGAATGTTAGCTGCTGCTTTGCTTGCTTAACCAGTAATCAAATGGGCAGGGGTCACCAATTCACTTGAATTATCAGTGCCATAGATGATTTGGAATTGCCATTCATTGAGGAAATAGATTTGGAATATCATATGCACTCAGATGTTTGCAATTTCACTTTCCCCTGCTCATCTTTCAGCGAACATGAATTAAAAAAAAAAAAAAAATGGAGCAGCTGGATTCCGTAACTTCACAAGCAAAGAACGCAGCTGGCAATGTGGGATAAATAAATTTTGCGCAATAAACACGTCTTTATTAATAAAAATCTGCATGAAGTATAAGCCGGGCTTTTCAATCGCTTTTTAAAGACTATTCTGATGAGTGAGCATGGAGCTGATTCCAAAACGTGTCCTCGAATCTGTTACAACATGTAACTCAATCAAATCAACGGATTATGCAAAATTCACACAACTGTGAACCATTAACTAGCAGAGCGGGCACGTTAGCGACGTGAATGCTAGTATGGTTGTTTAAGGAACGAAGTGTATTCACGAATACTCTTTTTATTTAGGACAGTTGAATAGCTCTTTTCAATCTCCCGTTTTTCTTGTGGGGTTATAACGGTCCTGGTGGTGGTTCAGGTTTGGGGAAAGAAAAGAAGCCCCCGACCCCCGACCCCACTTTTTTTTTTCTCCCAGGGGCGGCTAGCAGCTGCGGTTAGAAGGTCTCCACCCGCCTGCCTTGGTATAAGCGATTTTCTGGTGTGTGCTTCGGGGGGATCCGCTGTGGTTGTTGCCTGCCTGTTCTTATCGAAACTCACCTTGTGTTGACAGGGGACGCCCCCTTCCAGTGCTGGCTCTGTAGCGCCAAGTTCAAAATCAGCTCGGACTTGAAAAGGCACATGCGCGTGCACTCGGGGGAGAAGCCTTTCAAGTGCGAGTTCTGCAATGTCCGCTGTACCATGAAGGGCAACCTCAAGTCGCACATCCGCATCAAGCACAGCGGGAATAACTTCAAGTGTCCGCACTGCGACTTCCTGGGGGACAGCAAGGCCACCCTGCGCAAGCACAGCCGCGCGCACCAGTCGGAGCACCCGGAGAAGTGCCCGGAGTGCAGCTACTCGTGCTCCAGCAAGGCGGCGCTGCGCCTCCACCAGCGCGTGCACTGCGCCGACCGCCCGTTCAAGTGTCAGTACTGCAGCTTCGACACCAAGCAGCCCAGCAACCTGAGCAAGCACATGCGCAAGTTCCACGCGGACATGGTCAAGGCCGAGGCCCCGGAGAGGAAGGACGCGGGCCGGCAGAGCGGCCGGCAGGTGGCCAAGCTGGACGCCAAGAAGACGTTCCACTGCGACGTGTGCGAGGCCTCGTTCATGCGCGAGGACTCGCTCCGCAGCCACAAGAGGCAGCACAGTGAGTATCACGAGAGTAAGACCCCGGACGTGACCGTGCTGCAGCTGCAGATAGAGCCCGGCAAGCCGCCGGCCGCGCCCCTCGCCGTGGGCCAGCTGCGCGTGCCGCTGCCGCCCAGCCCGGCGCCCGCGTTCGGCGAGGGGCGCGTCAAAATCATCGTGGGGCACCAGGTGCCGCAGGCCAACACCATCATCCAGGCCGCGGCCGCCGCGGTGAACATCGTGCCGCCCGGCCTGGTGGCGCAGAGCCCGGAGGAGCTCCCGGGGAGCGGCCGGCTGCAGATTCTGCGCCAGGTCAACCTGATCGCGCCCCCTGCGCCCTCGGGGTGCGCGAGCGAGGCGGGCGCGATGGCCCAGCCGGCGGTGCTGCTGGCCGCCCACGACCAGACCGACGCGCCCGCGCTGCACCAGACGCTCATCCCCGCGGCCCCAGGCAGCCCCCCGGAAGGCTCCGGCAGCCAGACCTTTATCACCAGTTCGGGTATCACGTGCACGGACTTTGAAGGCCTCAACGCCTTGATTCAGGAGGGGACGGCCGAAGTGACCGTGGTCAGCGACGGAGGGCAGAACATCGCCGTGGCCACCACGGCGCCGCCTATATTCTCCTCCTCCTCGCAGCAAGAATTACCCAAGCAGACTTACTCCATCATCCAAGGGGGGACCCACCCGGCCTTGCTGTGTCCGGCGGATTCCATTCCAGATTAGCACTGAGAAACCCAAAGAAAGGGGAAACGGGAAGTCATAAATAGAATTCTGTGAGAGGTTTGCTCTTAATGTTTTTAAGGATTGTTGTGAAACCCCGCCCCTCGTAATAAATCGTAATTTTATACTGCTTATATAATTTTTTAATGCTGTAATAACTGAGATCACCTCTGACATCGCCGTGTTCTGATAACTGTTGTAGGGTTTTCCTTAAATGTTCCCAGGGTGTTTCCAAGTAGGGGTTGGAATTAAATGCGTTGAGTAGTGAATACATTTGTTTTGTCCAGTTTGATTTCCCAGTTCTGAGAAGGGTTTTTTTTCCCAGTCTCATTCAATGTGTGTAGGAGACGGGACTTCCCAACCTCTCTTGAGTTACCATTCTGAAATACTCCCTGGAGTTTGGGCCACTAGTGTTTTAGTACATGGATACCAATCTATTGGCGAGAGGACCATTTTCTACATAATGTTAACATGGATCCTGGACCCCACCCCCACCAAAAAAAAAAAAATGTTTAGTGCTAATGAGAATGAAAGGAGTGGTTTCCTAATAAATTGATATGTGAGTAAAATATACTGAATGTTAATGATTCTTGAGAGTCACAGTGTGAGTGGGGCATGATGGGGTGTAAATTATCCTATAACTAAAAGACAGTTTGAGGAAGCGAAGGTTTTCAGTCCTCTGATAAATATTATATAAACATCTTGCTGACTTCACCAGGCAACTTAAGTAGGCATGGTGCCCAAAGTGACCCAAAGATAGCATTTCCATTTTGAAACGTGAGACTGAGGAACCTGACGTTTCTGCTTAGATGCAAATGTGATGTGAGTTCCTACTTACGTTTAGGATAGTTTTCTTGGGTGCATTGTTTTAAATATCAATATACGTGCAGTCCCCGGGACCAGAGGAGGGGGGGGCTGGGAAAGCACTTCCGGTTTTTGAAAGCGCAGGCTCTACGAGGAGAGGGAAATTCAAATGTTATTGTTTTGGATTGAAATGCTGTTTGATCAGTAGGTGGCGCCAGAGAGCAAGCTAGAATCACGCCCGCTTAGCCCCCAAAGCCGTGAACTTGAGGGTGGCTACCTCTGATTTCCAGCCTCCAGCATGATCTTCAACTCATGGTGGGCCCTGAGTACATACTGAAGGAATGAAACATGCACTCACAGAGTGTCACCAAGGATTGGTGAGGAGAGGAGGTTTCTCTTGTGAGAGAAACATTTCCAATGTTACAAAAACACATTTTTTAACCTTATTTAAAGATTTATTTATTTATTGAAAGATTTCTTTATTTTTAGAAAGAGTGAAAGCGGGGAAGAGGCAGAGAGGAGGACAGAAGATCGGAAGCGGGCTCTGCGCTGTAGCAACTTGCTCAATGCAGGGCTCGAACTCATGAACCATGAGATCATGACCCGAGCCCAAATGGGACGCTCAACGAACTGAGCCACCCAGGTTCCTAACTTTTTTTTTAATGTTTGCTTATTTATTTGTTTTGAGAGAGAGAGCGCCCAGGGGAGGGGCAGAGAGGGAGACAGAGAATCCTAAGCAAGCTCTACACTCCCAGTGCAGTGCCCGATGTGGGCTCAGACTCATGAACCACGAGACCATGGCCTGAGCCAAAATCAAGAGTCGGATGCTCAACCGACTGAGCCAGCCAGGTGTCCCCAAAACACTTATATGTTTACCAGAGTCCTCACCACTTTGACCTTTCTGGCGCACAAACATTAAAATTCTCCTGCAGATCAGCTCATTTTTAAAGATGTTACCCTCCTTCCCTTTATCTCTGCCAATAACAAACTAAGGAAATACACAAAGGTGATGCCAAAGCCTTCAGCATTTGCCTGTTGGAAATAGGAAAGTCAGCTTCCTTTAGGAAATAGTTATAGAGTTCGAGCTGTCTCCTTTCTGTCTTTGATCCCTAATATTTGAACACAATTCTGAAGGTTCTGGGGTGGTGGGGTTGCCACAGTTTATCTTCCTATTAGCAATGGATATAGTGAGTCATTAACCGTGGTTTGGGAAGAAATGGAAAAAGCTTCTAGCATACTATATTAATATTTTAATAATTTCACTGCATTAGGATTCTTGCTTACAGCTCTTTAGGATACTATTTAGCTAAGGGCACCTGGGTGGCTCAGTTGGTTGAGCATCTGACTTTGGCTCAGGTCGTGATCTCATGGTCCATGGGTTCGAGCCCAGCATCAGGCTCTGTACTGACAGTGAGGAGCCTGCTTGGGTTCCTCTCTCTGTGCCCTCCCCCCACTCATGCTTCCTCTCTCAAAATAAATAAACTTTAAAAACCACTATTTAGCTGTTCATTATTATCTGGGAAACTTCTAGTGCCATGAACTTCTTTTCTACATCTCTCTTTTTTCCCCAAAGTGCGCCCTCCCTTTTATTTTTCAACTTTTGAAGGATTTTTTTCCCCTGATTAGAAATGTAATGTTCATTCAAGGTAGAAAAGATGCGAAACACATATTGTTTTTCTTTAATTAAAGTAACCAGGGGCGTCTGGGTGGCTCAGTCGGTTAAATGCCTGACTCTTGATTTCGGCTTAGGTCACGGTCTCCTAGTTTGTGGGATCAAGCTTAGGATTCCCTTCCTGTCTCTGCTCTTCCCCTGAATGTTCACTTGCATCCTCTTCTCTCTCAAAATAAATAAATAAACATTTTTTAAAATTAAAGTTACTAGTACTCTTACCACCCGGACATACAAATTGTGACCATTCTGATGGATTTTCCTTTTTGATGGACCTCCTTTGTCTCTACACGTATATATGTCTTCCGCTCCAGCTGTAGAGTCAGGTTTGGATGGAAACATACTACTTTCTGTTTATATGTTATATTTCCTTTTATATCTTGGCCTCTTGGCTAGCTGCTGCCCTCTGCATACACATATACATCCATATGTATACACATACATGCATATTTGGATTTTTTTTTTTTTAAACAAACCACAACAGCAAAACTTGTTCCTTGCAACAACCTATATACAGAATTGTACCAAAACCAAGCCAGCCATCTCCGGCCCCCTTTTTATTCTCATCCTACCCAAGGTTAGTAATGTTACATTTTCTCCGTGTTCATACTAACACACATAGCCTCAAAAAATAACATAGAAAAGGGTTTTTTCCTAATTTTCTAGTAATGGTATCACACTGTGTATATTTCCTGGCAAGTTGCTCTTACTGCTCCGTGTACTTAGTAATGCGGGTGAATACAGCTATCTCTAACTTTTTGTTTAAGCGAGAGGCAGTAGAATGAACTTACCACGCATGCTTCAACCATCTCCCGACTCGTGGAGGTGCAGGCTGCTCGGTGTTCGTTTGCCATTACAAGCCGTCACAGTAAACGTCCTACATGATCGCTCACGTTCAGCTGTGCTATGGAGTTTCCGTGAGCGTCTGTAGTTTGTACTTGGTAGATTCAGATGGCTGTCTCGAAGCCGTAGTCTCATGGGTGGCGTGTGCCCCAACCCTCACCAATCCTGGGTGTTAGCAGTCTTTCCAAGTTCTGTCAAGCTGATGAGGGGAATGAGCCATCTGATCTCTGTGCGTTTCGCCAGCTGGCGTTTCTTTTCTTTTTTTTTTTTTAATTTTTTTAATGTTTTATTTATTTCTGAGAGAGAGAGAGAGAGAGAGAGAGCGTGAGCAGGGGAGGGTCAGAGAGAGAGGGAGATACAGAATCCGAAGCAGCTCCAGGCTCTGAGCTGTCAGCACAGAGCCTGACGCGGGGCTCGAACCCACAAACCGTGAGATCATGACCTGAGCCAAAGTCTGACGCTTAACCGACTGAGCCACCCAGGCGCCCCACCAGCTGGTGTTTCAATCTGCATTTCCGTGACGTCTCTATATAGACTTGTTGATGATTTGCCTTTCTCTTGTCTGTGAACTTGAAACGCACTCTCCCTCACTTTCCTCCTTGGGTCGTTGGGCCCTGGGGACATGGACCCCATGTCTGTCACACATTGCTGAGTTCTCTTCCCTCCCGTCCTTTGTCATGGGACTGTTCTTGTCCATCACCATGCAAAATGAACTATCTTTTTCTAGAGGCAGAATCTTGTCTTGTTTCACTTAAAGCTCCTGAGTCCTCTCTTCCCCTGAGATGAAAAAAAGATTTTTTTCCTTTAATATTTTTGTTGTGTGTTTTTAGTTAACTTACTGCAGCAGCAATTCCTAGCTATGCACATGGGACATGGGGATTTGGGTGATCACATGTGCCGGGACCATTTGTTAAATAAAATATTATTCTCGTCGGAACTGAAATCCTAATTTCACCTGTAGACGGAGTTCTCGAATACCCTTGGATCTATTTCTGGAATCTCTGATTTGCCTCGCTGATCTTTAATGTCCTCTCCGATTTACAGCCACACGTATTTTATTTTATTAGCTCTAAGATAAGCCTCACTATCCTTGAGAATCACAAAGCCTCTGTCTAGCTATTCTTTTCCAAAAATTTTTTTAGCAATTCTTAGATGTTCTTTCTTCCAAGTGAACTGTTGATTTATGCAGTACTTCTCAGCTCCCCTCCCCAGAAAAAGAACCTTTTGAGAATTTCTATTAGAAATGCGTCAGTGTGATACTGCACTTATAAACAGTATGACTTTTTAGATCATGTTAACTCTTACACCCAAAAACCTTTGTACAAATCCTGTGGTGATCATTATTCAATAAAATTACATTGTTTTCTTCATAGACAATGTATTCTTATGAGGCCTGCATTTCCTTATTATTGTATACTTTTACTATAATTACAAATAGGATTTTTCCATGTCAAAATAATTATTTGTTGTAAGCATATAAAGAATGGCTATATTTGACATATTTGCCTATATTGAGCTCCCTTAGCAAAAATTCTTATTAATTGCGGCGTCTGGTTGTCTCAGTAGGTAGGACATGTGACTCTTGATCTCAGGGTGATAAATTCAAGTCCCATGTTGGGTGGAGAGATTACATAAAATCTTTTGGGGCACCTGGGTGGCTCAGCCAGTTAAGCATCCACTTCTGGCTCAAGTCATGATCTCACGATCTGTGAGTTCGAGCCCCACATCCGGCTCTCTGCTGTCAGCACAGGGCCCGCCTCTGTTCCCCTCTCTCCCTACCTCAACCCACCTCCGCTCCTGCTATCTCTCTCTCAAAAATAAACATTAAATAATAATAATAATAAGTAAAAATAAAATGTTTTAAAAACCTTATTAATTGACCATCAGTATTTATTAGAAACTCTTGGTCTCCCGTAAATATAATTTACAAGGGTTTTAATACAGTCATCTCATTTCTAGTTTGTCTTATCTTGTACCATTTATGCTACTTTGTTTTCTTGTTCAATTGCAATTAGCCTGAGCCTCCGAGCGGAGTGGTTATGGCTGGAATCTTTTTGTGTCTCCAATTTTAGTGTGAATAACTTCAGAATTTCCCCACTTAATATGATACACTCTCTTCCTTTGAGCGGTAGTTTTTCTAGCACTGTGGTCACTTTCTTCTGCACTTTTCACTCAGAGTTTTTATCAGGTTAGTTTGCTGAATTTTATCAAATACCTTTTGAGTGTCTTGCCCTAACTCTTTGGGGTTTGCACTTAAGTATGCGGATGTAGCGAATTCATGTAGCCTGGTCCTGACCCACCTTGCATTCCTGGAATAAGCCACCTCAGTCACCTTGGCTGATTCTTCTAACACACTGCGAGGTTGCGTTTACTGTATTTCACTTGAAAGTTTCACAACTCTATCCATAAGTGCCATTGATCTCTGGGTTCCTTTTTTGTGCTCTGATTTTTGCTTGTTCGTTGTGGGTGATGCTACTCTGAAGATACATGGGAGCTCTTTCCTTCTTTTTCAAGGAACTTGGTCTTTTTCAAGGACTTGGCCATAATTTTGCTGTCTCAGGAATGATCCGTTTCTTATGAAGGCTGCAGCCCTTTTTCCTTACACATCCTTACTTAACAAAACTTCTCAACTTTTTCTACAGTTACCAGTCTGCAGGTTTTATAGCCGATGTGGCTCAATTTTGGCCATTTATATTTTGCAAAAGAAAAATCATTCACTTTGCTCTAGAGTTCAGGTCGCCAGTTCTATAACTCCATTCAAAATCCTCTTAAAATTATTTTTAAATCTTTGGCATTTGGGGGAGATCAGTCAGCTTTCTTTTTTTATTAATTTTTTAATGTTTATTTATTTTTGTGTGAGAGAGACAGAGTGAAACTGGGGGAGGGGCAGAGAGAGAGAGGGAGACACAGAATCTGAAGCGGGTTCCAGGCTCTGAGCTGTCAGCACAGAGCCCGACGTGGGGTTTGAACCCACAAACTGCGAGATCATGACCTGAGCCGAAGTCGGACGCTTAACCAGCTGAGCCACTAACCAGGTGCCCCTATCAGCTTTCTTATTGCGACTGGTTTCTAGGGGGGCGTTTCTGGTTTTGTTTTGATTTTTTTTTTTTTAATTTTCAGTCTTCTCCTTAGTTTGCCAAAGAGATTATCTATTGTCCATTTGTATTAAAGTAAAAGCAAAATATTAGAGTAAAAGCTTTTGCTTCTATTTACTTTCCTTACCCTCCTCCATTTTATTTTCTCTTTTCTCTTTATTCATTCTTATTCCCACTTTTCTTTCAGCTAATTTTGTTACTCTAATTTCCTGTAAGTTCACTTATCTTCAGCCTTTCATAATGAAAGCACTGAGAGCTACGTATTTTCCATTGTGACTTCACCTCTGTGAAAAGATAATTTTGTAAAAAGTCTCCATTGTGGACTGTCACACAAATATAAAATATTAATGAATGAAAAGTAATGAATATACTAATGAGGGAATTGGTTTCCACAGGCTGCAACAGGTTCAAAGGTGAATTCAGTGCATGTATACTTACACACCCGGTCAGAAATGCTACAATGAATTCACAGCCACGGGCACCACTGCTCACTGTCTCCAGGGCAACAGCCACTGCCTTCCGCCACACAAAGTGCGGGTGCATTCCTGCGGACGAGTGATTTGCATTGTCATACGTTTCTGTGACTCACGACGTTGTCAGATATCTCAGAAGCAATGAAAGGCACTGACCTGTTGAGAATTAGATAACCCAGAGCTGAGAACGGACAGGACACGCAGCCATCTTTTTGGCCTATTTCGAGGTCTTCCAAAAATGTCCATGATGTCCATCCCTGTCCCTATAAATGTGTTTTGAAGTTTATTTACTTACCTTTGAGAGAGACAGAGAGAGTAGGAGGTGGGGAGAAGCAGGGAAGGAAGGAGAATCTCACGATGTCAGCACAGAGCCTGATGTGGGGCTCAAACTCACAAACTGTGGGATCATGACCAGAGCCAAAACCAAGAGTCGGACGCTTAACCGACTGAGCCACCCAGGCGCCCCCCGCTATAGATTTTTATATGAAGTATCCTTCTTTCATAAATTTCCAGATGCCTTCTGATTTCAGTTTTAGGGTGGGTTGCTTGGTTTGGTGGGTTGTTGAAACAGAATCCAAGGGTTATACAAAGGTATGTTTCTTATTTTTTGAGTTTTTACAACTTGTGAAACTGTATTTTGGTTTACACTTTCTGATGTTCAGATGAGCATGTGATCTGTGAAACACATGCTTTTTGTAATTTATTAGTTTTCTTTAAGGCCATGCACGTGACCAGGTTTTGCTATGGCTGGTGGGGATCTATGAAATAAGCATGGTGACCAAACTATTCAGTTCCTCTAATCCTCTCTCAGTTTTTATCTACTTGATAAATCTTGAAAGAAGTATTTTTATATATTTTTTTAATCTTTACTTATTTTTGAGGGAGAGAGGGGCAGCGAGAGAGAGGGAGACACAATCTGAGGCAGGCTCCAGGCTCTGAGCTGTCAGCACAGAGCCCAACGTGGGGCTCGAACTCACAGAGAGGGAGATCTTGACCTGAGCTGAAGTCGGATGCTGAACCGACTGAGCCCCCCCAGATGCCCCTTAACCAAGCCTTTCTTATAACCACTAGGGTGTTTTGTTTTATTGTACTTTGCCCTTTGTCATTTGCAGAGTACGAGTTTGTGGCTGTTATATGTTCTTTGTCAATTTTACCTTTTCCCCTTTATTCTGTACCTGTTCTTTCCATTCAGTAGCTTTGACCTTAAATTATAATGTTGTATATTACAAGATCATAATAATATTCTAAGTCCTATTTTATATTTATTTACATGTGCCTGGCTTACTTTTGCCTACTATTTAATATCTTTTTTTTTTATCACCTTCCTTCTCTTTAGTAGGAGAATTATCATTCCTTCATTCATTTCTGTTTTATTGAATATTTTCTGTTCATTAAGCTTTGTGGTTTTTCTCCCTTTTCCTCTCTAGCTTTTCTCTTAAAAGCTCTTGCATATGTCTCTGTTCTGCTAACAGTTTCTTTCCAAGCTTTACCAATCATTTTTAAGCTTTCGTTTGTTTCTCAGGGCGCCTGGGTGGCTCAGTGGGTTAAGCGTCTGACTCTTAATTTCAGCTCAGATCATGGTTTTATGGTTCATGAGTTCGTGCTGACAGCATGGAGTCTGCTTGGGATTCTCTCTGTCTCTCTGTCTGTCTCTCTCTCTCCCCCCCATCCCCCCTTATTAAGTATATAAATAGTTAATTAAAAAATAAATAAATTTGCATTTCTCTCTTGCTGTCTCAAATATAAATATTAACCATGCCCCAACCTCCCACTAAAAGCCTCCTCCCCCTGACAAGAGGCTTTGGACCTCATCTATTCCAACAACCCCCCTCCCCAAATCCTGAGTTTTGCTGAGACAGTTCAGGAGTGTATTTCCAAGCTTTTAAGTTTCGTCCTGTGCTTTGTCTCAATTCCTGTGTTACCGTCACCCGCTTTGATTTGGCCAAAGATGACAATGGTCATTGTTTCTCCCATTACTCTTCATCTTCCCCTACTTCACATCTTTACTCTGATTTTTATTCAGTTAGGGTGGTTTCTTGAGTATGTTCCTCAGAACGGGCACCTCAGTAGGCATTCCTTTGGTCAGATGAAAGATAGCTTTGGACATAGGATTCTTTTCTCTTCGGTGATCTTTAAAGTCTGTTCTAGTGGAGATAAAAGGTTTCCTACCAATGTCATCCAATTCTTAAATGCTCTAGATCCAGTGACCAGCCACGCTGAGACAAAATGTCAGTGTTGCTAGGGAAAAAAGTGGAAGGTCACCTCACTCACCTCACCCAATCAGACGGAGAGAACCAGTCTCTGAGGCTTCCAGAAGAGGGGGCCTAAGGGGCTTGGACGTGGCAAACATAACCTAGAAAAATTTTTGTTGCACATCTCCTCTTACTTCTCAGCAACAAAATTATAGTTATATCATTAGAAACTTATAATTTTTATTCCCTATGACCATAAGCTCCTAGCTTTTTTTCCTAACTAAAGTATAATTGACACAGAACATTATATTAGTTTCGAGTGTATAACATAGTGATTTGTTACATATGTTACAAAATGATCACCAGCATAAGTTTAGTTACTGTCTGTCACTATACAAAGTTTTTACAGTGTTACTGACTATATTCCCTATGCTGTACGTTACATCTTATGTCTTATTTATTTTCTAACTGGCAGGATGTTACCTCTTAATCCATTTCACCTCATTTGTCCATCTCCCCACCCATCTCCCATCCAGCAGCCATCAGTTTGTTCTCTGTATTGATGAGTCTATTTTGTTGGTTCATTTGTTTTGTTTTTTAGATTTCACATGTAAGTGAGATCATACGGTATTTGTCTTTCTCTCTCTCTGACTCATTTCACTTAGCATAATGCCCTCTAGGTCCATCCATTTTGCTGCAAAGGGCAGGAATTCATTTTTTTATGGCTGAGTAATATTCAGATATATATATTTATGCATTCATCTATTGATGGACACTTGGGCTGCTTCCATGACTCGGCTGTTGTGAATAATGCTTCGGTGAGAACATGAGGATGCAGATGTCTTTTTGAACTAGTGTTTTTTATTTTTCATTTTCTTCGGATAAATACCCACAAGTGGAACTGCTAGATCATACGGTAGCTCTATTTTCAGGTTTGTTTGTTTGTTTGTTTGTTTGTTTTTAAGGAAATTCTGCAATGTTTTCCATGGTGGCTGTACCCATTTAGATAGAGCTCCAAGCTTTAAACATTTTTCTACATCAAATCATCACTAGAAATAATTTTGCCAGGGCACCTGTCAGGCTCAGTCAGAGGAGCATGAGACCCTTGATCTCAGGGTCATGAGTTCGAGTCCCACGTTGGGTGTAGAGATTACTTAAATAAAGAAATAAACTTTCAAAAAAAAAAGAAACAAATTTTCTATTGGGTTGTTGTAAATTATATAAATATACTATGCGTTTTGATTAAAAAAATTATTAAATAGAAGCAAAATTTTGCTGATGAGATAGATAGGCCTCCTTTTTTAAATTTTTTAAATGTTTTATTTATTTTTGAGAGAGAGAGAGAAAGACAGAGTACAAGTGGGGGAGGGGCAGAGAGAGAGGGAGACACAGAATCCAAAGCAGGCTTCAGGCTCTGAGCTGACAGTACAGAGCCCGGCGCAGGGCTTGAACTCACGAACCATGAGATCGCGACCTGAGCCTAAGTCAGACACTTAACCGACTGAGCCACCCAGATACCCCAGATAGGCCTACTTTTTAATCAGCTTATATATCCTTGATGAATATTACCTTTCTCCAAACCAAAAAAAAAAAAAAAATTTTTACCAACTGCTAGAACAAGATGCAGGTAATTTTTGGTTATTCTCCTTTTAACTGGTGTAAACCCTGAGAAGTCTCTTTCCTATATATAAGGATATGGAAACAAATTGTAATGTTATAGTGATGCTTCTCAATTATTTTAATTCCTTCTGAATTATATGCTAGAAAGTCACATAAGGATTGACCATAACTAACTGGGTCCATTTTGGTAAAAGCAAAGAACTGGAAACCAGCTGGGATTTCTCTCCCTGGCATGGAGCACCTTTTCTACCCTGACACTGAAAATGCCAACATTTTGTCCTTTTTTCATTTTGGCGTCCCAGAGATTTTACAGCCTTGTGCATTGATTCAATATTCAGTATTCAAGGTGAGCCACCTTCTGGGTGTGTCCTCACGTGATCAAGTTTAGGAAAAAGTACTCAGAGAAACTGAGGATCTGAGAATCGACTTCCTTCATTGTGCCCAAAAGCCTCCTGAAAAATCTTTGTTTATTCCTGAAACAAGGGAACCTTAACTGAAGTCTCTCTCCTTAGAGCAGTGATTCAGCTCTAACTTTCAGTGAAAAGAGCCAGATGGCAAATGCTTTCCACTCTGTGGATGACATGGTCTTTGTTACAAATACTCAACTCCACCACATAGCTCTGAAGTCATAGACAATATGTAAAGGAGTAGGTGTGGCTGTGTTCCAATAAAACTTTATTTGTGGGCCTCGAAATCTGAAACTCGTTGACATTTTCACAGGTCCGGAAATATTCTTTTTCTTTTGCATTTTTTTTCAACCATTCAAAAAACTGTGAAAGCCATTCTTAGCTTGCAGATCCCGCAAAAACAAGTGCTGGCCATAGTTTGCCAACCCTTGACCTAGACCCTGCACATAGTAGGTGCGGAATTAATATTTATTAAAGAAGCGTCAGTAATGATTTTCAGTGATAAAAGCCGATGTTTATTGGCTCCATGGTGTGCCAACACAGTGCTGAATGCTGTATCAATAATCTCATTTAATGCTCCCCGCAGCCCATGAGGGAGGTACTATTATCACTCACATTGTGCTGAGAGGAATGTGTTTCTCGCCTTGCCTGGTGTAAGAATCAGCTGAAAAATGTGTTTAGGATGCCCACAGACACAGCCCAGCTCCGGAAACTAATACAGTGCATCTGGACGGGCCCTGATCATCTGTGCTTTAAATCTAGCACCTCTAGGGGGCGCCTGCGTGGCTCAGTTGGTTAAGTGTCTGACTTGATTTCGGCTCAGGTCATGATCTATCCCGTGGTTTGTGGGTTCAAGCCCCACATCAGGCTCTGCACTGACAGCTTGGGATTCTCTCTCTCCTCCTCTCTCTGCCTCTCCCCGGCTCGTGCTTGGACTCTTTCTCTCTCAAAATAAATAAATAAACTTTCTTTTTTTTTTTTAATCTAACCCCTCTGGGGATTCTTCGGATCCAAGCAGTTGCAAAACATTAAGGTATAAAAAAAAGAAAAGAAAAGAAAAAGAAAAACATTAAGGTATAGAACCAGAGGCTCAGAGAAGGTAAGAGACCTTCCCAAGGTCACACAGCTGTCAGCCCTAAGAGGTTTAAACCTAGAGCCAACATTCAAATTACCTGACCGCGTTCTAAGCTGCATGTTTTCGCTGGTCAGGACCTTCAGCGAACTTGCTACATCAGGGCTTGTTTGCAGGAATCCATGGGCAGAGGGATCTTTGTGGGATACTGAGTGAGACCCGGCAGGCTTTCCTGGCACGCCTGCCGCGCCCACCCCCAGATGTGAATGACAGATCTAATTGTGCTGCACCTTAGTCTCCAGTATGATTTGGGCGCTCAGAGCCAGCCTCTTTGCGGTGAGCCTGCGCACAGCCAAATACTTCAGTGTTGTGCTTGCCATGGCTCTGGCCGGCTGAGCAGAGCTGGTACATACAGACCTGCCAGCACTCACCGTGACACGGGTTCATCGGGGACACCAAGAACCCAAGGGCTGGGTTCTGGAACACATCCACTGAGTGCACCCTAGCTGCTTAGGCTTTTTCTTTTTCGTAACTCATCCTTTTCTGTTTGGGCTTCGGAAGAAGCCTCCTTGGAGAAATAAAAACGAAATGCTTGCAACTGAAATTTTTCTTCGATTCATTAGCCAGCTTTGGATCTTTGGGAACGGAATAAGTAGAATAAACACTCCAGTGGTTCTCTCCTCCCCCACTCTGGGTTCCTTCCGGGCTGTGCTGCTGTCCGTTCAGGAGTCAGAAATTACCTAAGGTTGGGGGTGGCTTAGTCGGCTAAGCGTCCGACTTTCGCTTCGGTCATGATCTCGCGGTTCGTGGGTTCGGGCCCCGCGTCGGGCTCTGTGCTGACTGCCAGCTCAGAGCCTGGAGCCTGTTTCAGTCTGTGACTCCCTCTCTCTCTGACCCTCCCCTGCTCACGCTGACTCTCTCTCTCTCCTAAAAATAAATAAAACATTTAAAAACAAAAAAGAAATTACCTAAGGTTGGGGCACCTGGGTGGCTCGGTTGGCTAAGCGTCCGACTCTTGCTCTCGGCTCAGGTCATGATCTCACAGCTCGTGAGTTTGAGCCCCATGGCAGGCTCTGCACTGACAGCATGGACCCTATTCGGAATTCTCTTCTCTCCCTTTCTCTCTGCCCCTCCCCTGCTTACACTCTAAATCTCTCTCTCAAAATAAAGAAAACATTAAAAAATATAAGTTATCTGCGGTGGCCTGAGGAACCAGATTCAGCCCCGGAGGGCTTTTCCACTAGAGACTTCCTGCTCGTATCCCATGAACAGCAAGTTCAAGAAGCACAGGCTGCAAAGGATGAAGTCTCGTTTAAACTGATCCTTCACTCTTTAAAATGCTCCTTCACTCCTTAGTTCTGTGCTTCCAGTAAGACAGGGAGACAGAGCAAGACAGAGGTCACGTGACTTGCCCACGATCACTCTGCTGGTGACTGGCTTGATGGCACTTGAGCCCAGCCAGCTTCATACATCATTACTTCCTTCCCCAGTCCTGAGTACCTGGCTAGTGTCTAACGCCCAGAGCCAAGATTACCTTTTTCGCTGTTTGGTTTAGCTTTCTAATTTCACTTGGCACCTCTGACTTCATCCTGTTGTGAGAGCAGATCAGGGCCCCCCATAGGCCCTCAAACCAGAGAACACAAGCTCCCAGAAAAGTTAGAGTTTAATATTAATTTATTAAGAAGCAGCAAGGTCATATTGCTGTTGTCCTGGGCTATGGGTACTCTTCGCCTACATAAGCCCCCTTCCTACACACCCACCCACACACCCACACACACACATATTTAAAATTATATTTTACAACTGTGTGGGTATAAAGATGGATGGTCCAGGCTGCATCATATTAAATATATTTTCTTTTGATTTCAAAAGAAACGGAAGCACTTTCATGGACTCTGAGCACGATGCCCACTTAGCCTAATGGAAAAGTCAGCCCGGGGCTGGGAGATTGTAACTAACATGAGAAATGCAAGAGACCAATCATTCTACTGGGAAAAGACATAGGTTGGGCAGAAAGATACTTACCTTTGTTTTGCCCTAGTTTATTTTTTTTTAACAAAAGCGTTATAAAGACAATATTCGTATACTATAGAGTTCACCCATGAAACTGTAGAATTTCACAATTTTTAGTACATTCACTCAAGTTGTGCCACCATTACCAGTATGTAATTGCAGAATGTTTTTGATACCCCAAGAAGAAACCTGTCTCCTTAGGAATCACTCTCCATTCCTCCCCCTTCCCGGCCTCTGGCAATGACAGCTCTGCTTTCTGGCTCTACGTTCTTGCCTTTTCTGAGCATTTCACATCACTGGAATCATGCCATATGGGGTCTCTTGAGCCTGATTGCTCTTCCTCAACATAATGTCAGCGTTCATGTAGTAGCGCGTATCAGTGCTGAATAGTACTCCACGGTCTGGACAGACCACGTTTTGTTCCACTGTTCAGCAGTTGATGGACATTTAGGTTGCTTCACTGTTAGCCCTCGTTTTTCAGATATTCATATATTCAGATTTTTAGAATGATTTGTGAACTTTTATCATAATACCCGCTACATATTGAGCAGTTACTCTGGGTCCATCACACTAATTCACTGAACGTCCCCAGCAACCCCCTTAAGGAGCTGTTATTACCCTCCCCATTTTAGAGCTGATGAGATTGAGCAATAGAATGGGTGAGCGGCTGACCCTGGGTCCCACAGCTGGTTTGATTTGATTTGACTTGATTTGAATCACACGGTGATTCAAATAAGAATAAGACCATATTCTGAAACCAGAATCCCGTGTCGGAAATCCAGTGAAGAGCAGGGCATGTCCGTCTGTCTTTGCTTGAACACAAAGACGAAGCAGTGGATTCTAGCCCAGGGGCCAACGTGAAAATGGTACACCATGGCAGGGAGATGGCACGTTTCTCTCTCGGGTGAGCAGGAAAGGCAGAGGTGCCTGGCCAGGGAGGTGCTCTGTTCTCTTACTAAACTAATGACCATTGAGCACTTACTGTGGGTCAGGTACTTGCTAAGCATTTAAGTGCTGTCTCCTACAACCAACTCCCCCCAGATCAAGAATGGACCAGAAGAAAGCTCTGAAATTTCTTCCAACAATGACACTGGCGTCCCTGAGGCCCCCAGGAAATACATCTCTCCACGCTCATGTCGTATTTACTTCTTGTAAACAAAGATATATTCATTTGGATTTTTAAAACATGGTTTCTTAGGTAGTCAAGATTTTTTTTAGACAGAAAAATGACAAGTAGCGTGGTACTTTTGACTATCCTTCCTTACATCCATCTCTCTTTTTTTCTTTCAAAAGTTAACTATAACATTTTAGAAGAAGTAAGATGTTTTAAACGCTGATGTGGTTTTTGAGCAGTGGTGATGGTCATTTGCCTTGGGCTGTATCTTTCTGGCATTGCCCTTGCCCTGAGAGTTACCGCAAGGGATTCTGAAGGTAGAACTAGATGTTATTTAGTTCTTAGAACAAGGGAGACTATAGAGCAAATGTTCCGGATACGATCAGCTCTTATGATACTGGCGGTTCACTGGTAGAATCATTTGGCTGCATGTGTGGAACTAGTGACCGGTCAGAGGTACAGTGAGGACACCAGGTGGTGTGACTGAGCCCCTGCCTTGAAGCTGTGTATTGTCCAGGTCGCCATCGTTTCCTCTACCAAAACTGTGGGTTTTGAGGGCTGACACTGATTCTGCACTCTAAACTCCCGGAAAAAGTGCCCAGCAAATGTTCATTCAACTCATTCATTCATTCATCCATTCAAGAAGGGTTTTTTTGAGCACCTACTATGTGCCAGGTGCAGTTCTGGAAACTCGAGGGTTATCAATGAGCAGAGTGATGTCCGCTGTGTGGAGTCCACCTTCCAGGGCAGGGAAACAGACAATACACAGTGAAGAGAATACATAAGTGCGTTATAACAGTGTCGGGAGGTGATGAGTGCTGGGGGGAGGGGGGTCTGTATGGGGAAAGGAGTTGATGTTTAAAATAGGTGGTCAGGGAAGTCCTCCCTGAGAAGCTAAGATCAGAACAAAGACTGGAATGAGGGAGGGAACCGTGTGGTTATCAAGAGGAAGAGAATTCCAGAGGGAAAAGCCAGTGGAAAAACCCTAAAAGAAACATGACTGTGCCGTTGGATGTAAATGTGGCCGGAAAAGAGAGAGAATAAAGAAGAGAAGGTGGACGGCTTGAGGAGAGAATTTTTCCCTCTGCCTTGTGCGTGTCTGACGTAAATTATAGTCAAAATGAAACTATACTAGCGATTGCATTCCTTCAGCAAATACCAGAGTGGCGCACACGCGCTGTTGGTTCCTTGCCCTCTGGGGGTTCATGGTCTCACAAGGCAGATAGCACGTAAGTACCCCTAGTGGGGGACAAGGAAGCATGACGAGGAAGCCAGGGAACCCAGATTCGGACCGGCCCGGGGAGGTCCGGAAGGTCAAAACGGCAAGTAAGAGCCACAGGTGGACATCAGGAACTGAGAAACGGGGGGGGGAGCCTTCTCAGGTGGGCAGGAAACCATGAAGGTCTGGAGGGAGAGAGGTCATTTGTCATTGGAGCATTTTTCCAGAAGGGAAAAGGGGAAAATGGGGAACAAAGATTAGTGCATGTTGTGGTGCCTGTGGCACCTGGGAAGGTTGGTTGTTTCAGGAGGAAAAAATGCCAAATGTTTACCATGTAGATACGATCGTATAGTTCGTCCTCTAAGTGGGGGCACCTGTGCGAGTGAAGACGCCCTATCGATAGTAGCGCTGAGAGAGAAGGTGTGATCAGCGTCCAGCCAGCTGTCGTTACTGATGGGCAGCCTCGGCCGGAAGGGGTCCAACAATGACTAGCGCTTGGCCCCAGCGGTGCAATGCAGCGACACAACCCAAGGCAAAGATCAGAGTGTCACATCCCACA
The DNA here is from genome assembly GCF_003009895.1 of Hyaena hyaena. Lineage (NCBI taxonomy): Eukaryota > Metazoa > Chordata > Mammalia > Carnivora > Hyaenidae > Hyaena > Hyaena hyaena. The sequence continues at coordinate 2,445,624 of NW_024080674.1, forward strand.
GGTCAGTTTTCCGAAAAAAAGAACAAGGCCCATGCCACAGAGCCTATCAGAGTTTGGGTCTTTGACCTAATGCGTTAGACATGAACTTATTAGTAGTATAAACGCATCTGTCAGTCTTTACCAATCTGTTTATACTTCACTGTGTGATTGTATTCCTATTTTCTTTTCTTTTCTTTTTTTTTAATATTTTTATTTATTTCTAGGAGAGAGAGAGAGAGAGAGAGAGAGACAGCGTGAGCAGGGGAGGGTCAGAGAGAGAGGGAGACACAGACTCTGAAACAGGCTCCAGGCTCTGAGCTGGCAGTCAGCACAGAGCCCGACGCGGGGCCCAAACCCACGAACCGCGAGATCATGACCTAAGCGAAAGTTGGACGCTTAACCGACTAAGCCACCCAGGTGCCCCTGTATTCCTATTTTCAATGTTAACAACTCTAGTAGATCAGGTTATTGTTTCCAACTCGACACTCCCTCCCTGGTAAAGAATTCTATGTACCCACCCTCACCCGTTGGTATCATGGTGGGTCAAATGTGCTTCCACCCCCACCCCCCCCCACTGATTTGGGGCAGAGCCATGTGATTTCCTTTGCTAATGGAGTACCAGTGGACCTGATGGGAAGAGGGGACTGTACGATTGGCTTAGCCTCTTGTTCACAAGTGACCTGTCGTGAGAAGGATATGCCCTGTGTGGCCGATGGCCCAAGGAGAAACAGGCGGACAAATGGAATTGACCTCAACCCGACCTTCAGCCTAGAGCCAAAGCCAGCAGAGCCACAGTGAACTCACAGATCTAGAAAAAAGAAAATAAGTATTTGTGATGGAAAGCCACTGAGATTTTTGTTTGCTACACAGCAAAACTGACTAGTACAAGAGACGATGAGTGAGAACTTCAGTGTATGATTGAATACAGAATTGCCATATCCAGTAACAGTATTTATTTGAATGAATGAAACAATGTGTTCCCTCCAATAATACTTTGAAATAACTTTCAGGGGCGCCTGGATGGCTCAGTCAGTTAAACGTCAGATTCGGCTCAGGTTATGATCTCACAGCTCGTGGGTTTGAGCCTGATGTTGGGCTCTGTACTAACAACTTGGAGCCAGCTTCAGATTCTGTGTTTCCCTCTCTCTCTGCCCTTCCTCCACTTGCTCTCTGTCTCTGTCTCTCTCTCAAAAATAAATAAACATTAAAAATAAAATAAAACAAAATAAAATAAAATAATAAAATAAATAACTTTAGGGGCACCTGGGTGGCTCAGTAGGTCAAATGTCAGATTTCAGCTGAAGTCATGATCTTGTGGTTCATGAGTTTGAGCCCCACATTGAGCTCTGTGCTGTCAGCATGGAGCCTGCTTTGGATCCTCCGTCTCCTTCTGTCTGCCCCTCCCCTGCTCACACTCACTCTCCCTTTCTTTCTGTCTCTCTCTCTCTCAAGAATGTTTTTTAAAAACTAAAGTAAAATCACTTTCAGCACAAGTGTGATGAAAAAGTACAATTTGGATATAAATACAGCAGGTCTCTCCTCCCATCTTGCCTTGCCTCCTTCTTGCTCCTTTTTTTTTTAATTTCTGGTCAGTTTCCTTTCGTGGAAAGGACACCTGCCCATAGGAACCCCCCCCCACCCCACCCAACCTACGTAGGACCTGTTGGTCTCCAAAGGGCATCTTTTGTTTGAGGCAGCACTTTCTAGATCGGCTCTGAGACTCAGCACCCCCAGGAGCAGATGCACAGGAGGAATGTAGTGCTGGAGATGCCTTCACTTTTATGAGACTTTACACCTTCCCAAGGAGGAGTCTGTTCGTTTTGAGCTAATTCTCAGTTACCAGTGTCTTCAGAAAGATAAATAGAGCTCAGATCAGTTTAAAAGATGCCTATGTCGTGGCTCCTTGCTGGCTCAGTTGGTTAAGTGTCCGACTTCGGTTCAGGTCACCATCTCACAGTTCATGGGTTTCAGCCCCACGTGAGGCTTGCTGACAGCTCAGAGCCTGGAGTCTGCTTCGAATTCTGTGTCTCCCTCTCTCTCTCTTCCCCCTGCACGCACTCTCTCTCTTTCTCTAAAAAATAAATGATAAACACTCAAAAATAAATTTAAAAGATGGGTATGTTGAACACTCAATGAGAACTTAATTTTTGTCTTCAGTATTAAATTTCTTGCAAGTTAGCAAACCAGCAGTCATCTATACAGAGCACCTTTTGACCTAACCCCGTGCAGACAGCATACACACCCCCGAATTACCTGTGAGCAGTGAGTAAGTCGGTGATTCAAGGACTGGCTTGCACAGCAGGCTCACAGAAAACTGAACAGTTGGCAGTGACGAGCACTCGTAAAGAAAACAAGGGCCCTGGGAATGCCAGGGTGGCCCAGGCGGTTGAGCATCCAACTCTTGGTCTCAGCTCATGTCCTAATCCCAGGGTTTGTGGGATCGAGCCCTGCATCATGCTCCATGCCGAGCATGGAGCCTGTTTGAGCCTCTCTCTCCCTCTCTGCCCCTGTGCCCCACTCACTCTCTTTCTCTAAAAAAAATTAAAGATTCAAAATTAAGAAAATAAAAGAACAAGGGCCCTGGAGTCAGAAAGAATTGGGCTCAAATCCCAGTTCTGCATCTTCCCAAATATATGACCCAGCAAGTGGCCTAACCTCTCCGAACCTCAGTTTCTTTTTCTGTGTAGTGAGAACAATAACAGCACCTGCCTTAGAGTCTTGTAAAGTAGGACTAAATAAAATAATACCTGTGGAGTAGCTGGCGCACAGTAGGCAGTCATTGATGTAGCCATATACAAGAGCCGTGCTAATGGTCTGCTTGCTCAGTGCACACGTGTCCTTGGTGAAGCCATCAGGACCTCGCCCTTGTCATTATTAGGGTCACTCGGAAGCCAACTCTGCCCTGTGCAGAGGGCGTGTCATCGTGCTCACCTGGGTGGAAGGAGGTGTTCTTCCTGCCATCGCACAAGCTGGCGAACATCAGCTACTCTCACCTCTTCCTCGGAGCCGAAAGGCAAGCACACGACCTGGCCTTGGCCGGCCAGATGCCCTGACCCCAGACAGGAGGGATCAGAATTCATTCACAGTGGCAGCGAGTGGACGTCTAAACAGGGTGTGATGACAGCCGCATGAGGTCTGGGGGCAGTGGGGGCAGCTTAAGGGCTTCCGGCATCCGTACCAGAGATGTCTCCCTGCGTTATCCAAAGCAGACAGTCTCCATAGGGCACTCATGCCCTGGCCCGCCTCTGTCTCTGCCCATCACCCGAGCCAGGCTCTCCCCGCCCCTCACGTGCTGCCCGTGAGTTCCTCCTGCTCTGGTTCAACTGGCCAACAGTATCTGTGGCTTGTAATCAACAAACCCCAACGGATACTTTCCCAAAGAAAGAAGCGTTGATTGGATCCTTTGTTGCCGTCCAAAACTTAAGACCCCAATGAGGCCACACCAACGTAGAAGCCATTGCTGTAGACTCAGCGCTGGCACTGAGCCGGCCCAGGTTTTTTCACTCTAACAGTGTAAACCTTGGCCCCTTTGCCCAGAAAGCTGTCCCCCACCACTGTCATGGGATCCCTCCTCCCTCCTGAGAACTGAATGGGTACCAGCTTCAGGACCAGCCTTTGATTTCATCATAGAAGGGAAACTGTTTAAAGCGATACTGTTTCAAAAAAATTTTTGTAAAAACTTTCAAACATACAGCGAAGTTGAAAGAATTTTCTAGTGAACACCCATATGCTTTGCATGAAGATTCTATCACCATGTTACTATAGTTGCTTTTTAATGTTTATTAATTTTTGAGAGGGAGAGAGAGAGAGAGAGAGACAGAGCACAAGTGGGGAAGGATCAGAGAGAGAGGGAGACACAGAATCTGAAACAGGCTCCAAGCTCAGAGCCGTCAGCACAGAGCCCGACGCGGGGCTCGAACCCATGAAGAGCGAGATCATGACCTGAACCGAAGTCGGACACTTAACCGACTGAACCACCCAGGAACTCCAAAGGGACTTTTAATCCAAGACTTACAAGCTGGTAACACCCAGGTGATAACAAAAATATGAGAAGGTCTCTGTAATACAAAACAATGAAAGTTTGGCCACTGGACGTCAGGAGATCAGAAGCTGGAGGTACAGCTTATTAGTTCTGGGAATTCTTGGGTATTTTCTCAGCCATAGATGAGACTCAGATATTCCCCCATTAATTGTTTGTTTGGATTTCTTTTTTCGGAGCTGCGCCTCACCTCCATTCTGTATTGTTCACATTCCCCACGGCTTCTCCCTTGGACTTCGCTTTCTTCTAATATCAGGTGAGGGGAGCCCCTGTCCGGTCTTTGTCTACAGTTTGATCACATATTTTCAACATTCTTTTGGTGACAAGTAACAGGAAACATACTAAAACTAGCAGAAGTAAGAACACTTCCTGAACAGTCGGTAGTTTCCAGAATCTAAGAAAGAAACATGGGGCTCAGGGATGCCCCAGGGAGCTTAGGACCTAAACCGGGGAGGTGGTTTTGTGGGCGTCTTTTTTTCTGATCGTGCCCAACAGCTGACCTTGGCTTGGCTTTATGCTTTCCTCCTGCGGATTGGTTTTTTTGGTACTTGGCCGAAGGATATGGTCACAGGCAGCTCCCGATTACCATCATGCCAGATCAGCAAACCCAGAGGGCCGTCCTTCTCTCTCTTTGCTTTCGCATATAAATAGCCCTGCAATGGCCCTCCGCTGCGGCCCACTCATGGTCCTGGAGCAGCTCTGTGGCCTGGGGTGTGCAGTGAGCTGGGATGAGCCTGTCCTGCCCACTGGCCGTCGGGGGCTTTCCATAACTAGCTGTCTGTTCAAAACCTTCCTGGGTGTAGTCTGAAACCAGCTCTGTACCAGAGGGTAAGAAGAGACTGAAGAAAATGTCAGGCCACTCCATATTAGCGGGTGGTGGGTTTACTTAGCAAGGGAACTTCCACATGACACTTGTCTTGGGCGGCGGCCGGACAAATAGATCTCTGCACCCTCCTGCTAAATCTTAACAGTTGATATGGAAGCCTTCACTGGGTTCAGTCATGCACCATCCTGACTGTCTAAGCCCCACCTCACTATCTCAAGGCTGTGTCCTTGGGGCAGCCTGTGGGAGCGGGAAAGGCGAGCAGAACCCATATTTCAAGGATAGGGGAGGGAGGGAGGAGCCTCCGATGGCTGGGGTCCAGCTCATGGGTTCACTGGTGGTCACATCCTCTCCGTGACCTCCCCTAACTCTGCCAGTCCCACCAGAACTAGCCCCCCAAAGGAAGTAGGGTAGCATGGTTATACGAAACCATAAATGTTTACTGCAGACCTTAAGCCTCTGCTCCCTCTGTTAACTACCTTTCCCCTTAGCATCTCCTAGATCTTCCATAGGGACCCGCTCCATCCCCACCTTCAGCCCATATGCTCCAAATGGGGCTGATATACTCCCTGCGTGAGAGGAGGGGGTGTGTCACATGCTTGGCCAATCAAAGTACCCCATGATCTCGGTCAAAGTTGCTGGTCTAAAGCAAGGGTCAGCAACTTCTTTCTTCTAAAAAAAATTTTTTTTAATGTTTATTTATTTTGGAGACAGAGACAGAGCAGAAGTGAGGGAGGAGCAGAAAGAGAGGGAGACCCAGAATCCGAAGCAGGCTCCAGGCTCCGAGCTGTCAGTACAGAGCCCGGTGCAGGGCTCAAACTCATGTCCTGAGCCAAAGTCCTGAGCCGAAGTCGGACACTCAACCAACTGAGCCACCCAAATGCCCAGCAAATTCTTTCTAAAGCAATAGAAATGGGTGCTGATTTTAATAGAAATAATTGATAGTATTTTTTTAAAGTTTTTTAAAGTGTATTTATTTACTTTGAGAGAGAGAGTGGAAGGGGCAGGGCAGAGAGAGAGAGGGAAAGAGAGAGAATCCCAAGTAGGCTCTACACTGTCAGCGTAGAGCCCAATATGGGGCTTGAACTCACGAACCATGAGATCGTGACTTGAGCCAAAATCAAGAACCGGATGCTTAACCAGTCGACTGAGCCACCCAGGTGCCTTGAAAATAAATACTTTAGATGTAGGGGGTAATCTAGTCCTTGTTGCAGCTACTCAACTCTGCGGTTTTAGCACAAAAGCAGCCACAGATAGTAAACATCTACAAATGAGGCAGTGTTGCCACAAAACCTATTTACAGAAATAGGCAGTGGCCAGATTTGGCCCACGGACCATAGGTTGCCATGTCCTGGTTTGAAGGATGGGCAGACGGCCCAAGGCAAGCCAGTCAAGCCTAACCAGGGCTGACTCCTGGGACTTCCGTTTGGATGATCAGGAAAAGGGCACGTTCTCTACCTTTCTTTTCCTTGGAGCTCGGAGTGTGTGAGGCTGGCCCTGCCCCAAATCTCCCAGTAGAGATATATTATTAATCTATTGCTATACAACAAATTACCCCAAAACTGAGTAGCTTAACACAAAGAATATTTACCTCCTTGGGGTTTCTGTGGGTCAGGAGTCCAAGCATAGCCTAACCGCGTCTTCTGTCTCAAGAGCCCTCACGAAGCTGTAATCGAGTCGTTGGCCAGGGCTGGGGTCTCCTCCGAAGGCTCAGATAAGAGGGACAGATCTGTTTCCAAGCTCATTCACATGGTTGTTGACAGGATTCAGTTATTTGTGGGCCATTGGGTTGAAGGCCTTGTTTCTTCACTGGCTCTTGGCCAGACGCTACCATCAATATCCCACCACACGAACCTCTCTAGAAGGCAGCACACAGCATGGCAACTGGCCTCCATCAGAGCAAGCCAGCAAGAGAGAAGAGGGTGAGCAGGAAGGAAGACAGTCTTTCTGTAATCTAATCTCAGAAGTGACATTTCATCACTTTTGCCGAATTCAGTTTATTAGAAGTGAGTCTCTAGGTCCAGCCAAGGGAGGGGGTGAGCCAAGAGCAAGCATTTCAGGAGGCGGGGCTGTTTAGGGGCCGTGTCAGAAGCTGCCTACTCCATGAGAGAACTGCCTGTGAGTAAACCCAGCACACGGCAAAGCTTTGCTGAGAGGAGCGGAGAAACCAAGATGGCGTGACGTTTGAGCCCCTGGGTCATGCCAGAGCTGAAATAAAAATGTGCTCCCAACCTTCAGTTCTTTGGCACAAATTCTTTTCTTTCTTTTTTTTTTTTTTAATTTTAAAAAATATTTTTAATTATTTCTGAGAGAGAGAGAGACAGTGTGAACAGGGGAGGATCAGAGAGAGAGGGAGACACAGAATCCGAAACAGACTCCAGACTCTGAGCTAGCTGTCAGCACCGAGCCCAACGCGGGGCTCGAACCCATGAACCGTGAGATCATGACCTGAGCTGCAGTCGGAGGCTTAACCGACTGAGCCACCCAGGTGCCCCAAATTCTTTTCTTTCTTAAGCGGGGGAAAAAGGAAAGGTGTTTTGTTACTCCCAAGCCTACAAACCTGACTAATAGACCCTCCATTGCAGAAATTGAGTCAAAGGAAGCCTTGGGTATCTCTAGGCACTTTCCATTGACTGCTCCCTCTGTGCTAAGTAATGCCCTAAGCATGTTGCAACTACTATCTCATCAACCCTTATGGCAGCCCTAAACGGTAGACAATGCAATACTGCTCTTTTTACAAATGAGAAAACCAACGTCCAGAAACATTAAACCATTTGTGCCAAACTATAGAGCTATGACTCGGTCAGCTCTTATATAAGCGTTTATATTTTTTAATATTCTTTAGGCTACATTATTCCTCCATGAGTGTCTCTGGTGAAAAGCTCTTTGCAGACTCTTTGTAAGCCCAGCACCTCAAGCTAAATACACTTACCGTATTGATTGATTGGTTGGTAGATTGACTTAGCAGTCCTTAAGCTTGTCAGGCATGCAGACCTCTTGAGGGTGAATTTTTTTAGATCCAGCATTTTCCTTCCAACTTTGAGAGGAAAGTGGCATGGCTACTTATTGTACCCACTTCTTAGGTGATAAAACTGAGGCCCAAAATTCACGGATTCACCACCAAGGCACACTGCCAAGCAGGCAATGCCAAGATTCGCTATGCCTTCCCCTCATTCAGCTTCCCCCTTCCAGACGTAACCTAGGACTTGGGTCCCTAACACAAGAGGGAGAGGAGTTGGGGGGACTTCACACCTACAGAAATGAGTGTAGCATGAATACAGTGCTCGGGCACAAACTGTTCATTTTACCCCATCAATCAATTCAATGTGTTCTTTTTAAGACTAGAGTCACTAATGTTTTTGTGAGGTCGCTCATGAATAATTCATACCTTCACAACGTCCAAATAGCCAAACCAAACAATAAAAGATGGCGTCCTTGGAGACACCATCTTTCCCATCCTGTGTTCCCTTCCTGGTCCTTATGGGTAACTGCTTTTCTTTCTCATTCTCTTTCTCTCTTCCTTCCTTCCTTCCTTCCTTTCTTCCTTCCTATCTTTCTTTCCTTCTTTCTTCCTTCCTTCCTTCCTTCTCTCTCTCTTTCCTTTTCCCTTTCCCTTCTTTTCTTCTCTTCCTCTTTCTCCTTCTTCTCCTTCTTCTTCTCTTCTTTGTCTTACTGCAGTTTTCCCAGTAGCACCCCTGAGACAAGGACTAGAGAGCAAACAGCTCCTTTAGGAGGTGACCCCAGGAAGCACCCGCAGTGGGGTGGGTGGAGAAGTGAGACAGACGAGCTTATTCAGAGTGTGTGATCGGCGGAGCCGGTGGGCATCAGGCACTCACTCCTGCAGGCACCCTGGGAGGCAGGAAGGAACTGACGCCTCCGAGTTATCCATTTGTGGGGCAAAGGAGCTTGGGTGTTCACCTCCCAACCCCCAGCATTTGCTGATTGAGAGCCGCTCCTGAGGCAGTAGGAAGAGATTAGCAGCCCAAGTCTTTCTGGCTGCTGCTCCGGTAGGCAAAGTGCATGCTCGCAAACAGAGAAAACCCCCAGAAAAAGAAATGCAGGTATAGGGGCGCCCGGGGGTGGCTCATCGGTTAAGCGTCCGACTCTGACTCAGGTCGTGATCTCACGGTTCGTGAGTTCGAGCCCCAGTTCAAGCCCCACATCAGGCTCTGTGCTGACAGCTCAGAGCCTGGAAACTGCTTGGGAATTTGTGTCTCCATCTCTCTCTGCCCCTCCCTGCTCTCACTTTGCCTCTCTCAAAAATAAGCAAACATTAAAAAAAAATTCTTTTGGGGCGCCTCAGTGGCTCAATCTGTTAAGCATCTGACTTTGGCGCAGGTCATGATCTTGCAGTTAGTGAGTTTGAGTCCCATGTCTGCCTCTGTGCTGACAGCTCAGAGCCTGGAGTCTGCTTTGGATTCTGTGTCTCCCTCTCTCTCTGCCACTTCCCCACTCACACTCTGTCTCTTGATCTCTTTCAAAAATAAATAAACATTAAAAAAATTCTTTTAAAGAAATGCAGGTGCTGGCAGGGGGAAATCAGTCCATCGTGCACCGAGGTGACAAGGGTTAGGGCCTGTGGGCGGGACACTAACAGCAATCGCTACACTCTGTAGCCTTCCAGTTTCTTTATGCAAACATTAGCAAATATGAATGCACTCTTCCATTATCGCCTTCCCTTGTGCAAAACAAAAAAGGTTGCATACTATACACAGTTCAATCCTTTGCTTTTTGCATTTAATATATTCAGAAAATCTTACCATATTAGTTAAAAAGGAATGTTTTTAATTAGTGAAAAAAAAGAGGTTTAAATCCTCTTATTTCTAGAATTATAGGACTCGAACCTAATCTTAAGAACTCAGGGTGCCTGGGTGGCTCAGTCAGTTAAGCGTCCAACTTCGGCCCAGTTCATGATCTCACAGTTCATAGGTTCAAGCCCTGTGTCAGGCTCTGCACTGACAGCTTAGAGCCTGGAGCCTGTCTTCAGATTCTGTGTCTCCCTCTCTCTCTGACCCTCCCCTGCTCACGCTGTCTCTCTCTCTCTCTCAAAAATAAGTAAAACATTTTTTTAAACATTTTTTAAAAAAGAACTCAAAAATCTTCCTGTTCCTCATTCTTTTTTTATTTTTTTTTTAATGTTTTATTTATTTCTAGAAGAGAGAGAGAGACAGCGTGAGCAGGGGAGGGTCAGAGAGAGAGGGAGTCACAGACTGAAACAGGCTCCAGGCTCCGAGCTGGCAGTCAGCACAGAGCCCGATGCGGGGCTCGAACCCACGAACNGCAAGTCTACTTTATACCCTTTGCAGCTTGCGTGTGCATTTCTGTGTGCAGTAGTCATCAGGTAAAATGTAGGAAATTCTCATTCCAGAATGTGAGCTTAGTCATTCTTTTTTTTTTTTCCTAGGAGAGAGAAAGAGAGAGACAGCGTGAGCAGGGGAGGGTCAGAGAGAGAGGGAGTCACAGACTGAAACAGGCTCCAGGCTCCGAGCTGGCAGTCAGCACAGAGCCCGATGCGGGGCTCGAACCCACGAACTGCGAGATCATGACCTAAGCGAAAGTCGGACGCTTAACTGACTAAGCCACCCAGGCACCCCTTTTACAGTAGTTTTAAAAGTTAGCAGAGTGTAAGGGGAATAGGTGACAACTACCAATAATAATGACAAGTAATATTACTCATTATGGACTATTTGTCGATCTCTCTACATAGTTTCCCTCTGAATACTCCGGAAACCCCTTTGAGGTAGGTAGAGTCATTGTCCTCATTTTACAGATGAGACTGAGGCTCACGAGGTTAAGAGACTTGCACAAACCGCACATCTGCAAAGAGCTGGTGAGAATAGGCCTTAGTACGAGTGTCCACTGGCTTCATGGTCAGAGTCATGACCACTGTCAGCATTGCTGCCTCTCGGGTGAGGAGAAGAGGTGAAGTAACATCACCTTGTCAAACCGAATCTAGACTTGGCTTCTGGATGTGTCCGAAGTTGAACATGAAGAGAAGGGAAAGGGGGAGCCAGAGAGGGTTGGATGTACCCTATTTCCCGTACCGTTCGCTGGGGCCTACGTCCCCGCTGCCTCCTTCGCCTTATGGCCAGCGTTGCGCCCACCCCCGGCCAGACTGAGGTTTCTCCAAATGGCTATCTCTTACCCCCTGGTCTTTGCACAAGCTGTCGCTTGTGCCTGCGACCCTCTTCACCTCACTTCTTTACCCGCCCAGGACCGACCCATCCCTGTTTTGAATCGGCCCGTGACAGGAAGCGTTCCCTGACCACTATGTGAACTGGGGTCACACCGTGTTGTAACTGCCACTGTCTCCTTACTTTACATCCTCATTAACTCTGTGACTTTCTTAAAGTCCTGCCGTTGCATTCCGAGAGGTTAGCACAGCGCCTCACCCCCAGCGGGAACCCCGTATATGTTGGCCAACTACTGAATGGCTCTGGGGCAAGCCCTGGCGGAGTCGGGGAGGCCGTGGCCTAAGACACGGAAACACGGGAAGAATCTGCCGGTGACAGCGGGTCTGGGTGATTTCAATGTTGCTGGAAAGGGATCGGAAACTCACTTTTCTCAGGACCGGCTAAGACAACCGACAGCTCATTTTGCCACACCCCGCCGAGATCTAGAAGCTTAGAAGTCATACTCGTGGACAGCGTTCCTTTACAGTTCAGAAACTAGCAAACCTGTTTTTTAAAAAAGAACCATCATTTAGTTAAGTATGTTTTTAATTATTACTTTTTAACTATCAAGCAGTATGGGAATACATTCCCTACTTTTTAACTTTATTTATTTAAGAGAGAGAGAGAGGCACCTGGGTGGCTCACTCAGTGAAGCATCCAACTCTTGATTTTAAGTTTATTTATTTATTTCAAGAGAGAGGGGCGCCTGGGTGGCTCAGTCAGTTGGGCGTCCAACTTCGGCTCAGGTCATCATCTCACGGTTCGTGAGTTCGAGCCCCACGTCGGGCTCTGTGCTGACTTCTCCGAGCCTGGAGCCTGCTTCAGATTCTGTGTCTCCCTCTCTCTTTCTCTGCCCCTCCCCTGCTCAAGTTCTGTCTCTGTCTCTCTCAAAAATAAATAAACATTTAAAAAAATTTTTTTAAAGAGAGAGAGAGAGCAGGGGAGGGCAGAGAGAGGGGGAGATGATTACTTCTCTTCGCTGTCTGGTATTCCATGGCATCATTAAACCTTAGTTCAAACTCCCCAGTCCCTGTTATTTGGCATCAGGCTGCTTCTCAACGGCTTACGGGTTATGGGGTTTTTTTGGTTTTTGTTTTCTGTTTTGTTTTGTTTTGCTGTTATAGTAGTGTTGCCACAAACATCCTTGGGCACACTCCCTCCGCACACGTGCGGATATTTCTCTGGAGAACAGACAGAAAGCAGAATCGATAGCTCACCGTCAGGGCACATTTAAACAGGTGTTGCCAAATTGCCCTTTGCGGTGTCTGTGCACATCCACGCCCCCACCACCAGCGCGTTAGAACACCAAACTCCCTGCACTCTTGCTAATGGTAGATGTTACCAGCGTTCTCAATTTTCACTGATCTGATGGGGAAGCGGGGGAGGAGAGAAATTTATGGTTATTTAATATTCATTCCCTTCTAATTGGTGAGGCTGAATACCTCTTAGAGGTTTGTTGCCCAGAAATCTGCTTTTAACAAGATCACCAGGTCATTCTTCTGCACATTGAAGGTCTGAGAAAGCACAATCCAGTCCTTAACAAGGTCCCCAGGTGATCTGTATTTGTGTTCAATTTTGAGACACACTGGAGTCAGAATCTGCATTTAACAAGGTCCCCGGGTGGTTCTCATGAGCTGTAAGCCTGAGAAGTGCAGTGTGGGGGCAGGAGGAATAGCATATGCTCACCTTTGTTAATAATGTGCGTGTGTTGAATCTGTTCTGTTAAGAAAAGATAAAAAAACAGCATTTCAGTTTATTTTAACTTGCATTTCTTTACTCATAAGTGAGCTTGACCTTTTTAAATTTTTTCCATTTTTTACAAACCATATATATATATATATATTCTTTTTTTCCTGGCAACCAGCTAGTGACTGTGCTTCTTGTTTTGCTTCAAACATACTGACGCTGATTTTCTTAGAGGTTTTGCTCTTGTTTCCTCTCCCAGAAATGCTCTCTCCCTGCTTCTTCCCATGGCCACCTCTTAGATCAGGTTTTAGCTCAAAGGTCTCCCGCAGACAAACGTGGCTACCCTCCCCCGCACCACCCGATCACTGTGGGTCACACCACCCCGTGTCACCTTCATTGCGGTACCCATTGTTATCCGAAATGACCTTGTGCCCTCATTCATTCATTCACTCATTCATTCATTCTCTAGCTGCCCTCCGGGAGTTTGTCTGTCTCACATCTCGCTCTCCACCCAATCCCTGGAACAGAGCCAGGCAACAGCGCGAACCCAAAAAATTACCAGTGGAACAAATCGATTCTTGGCGGATGAAGAAGTCAGCTTTGCTCCTGTCTGCCTTTACTTCCTGTTTGGGAATCGTGTGCACCTGGATAACCATTTGCTTGTTCTTTCATCCCTGTATCCGTAGTGGAGAAAGGTAAAGGACAGGACAGAACTGAGCTGAGCAATGACTTTTTCTCTTAAAAGAGAAAGCAATTACTTGAGCAATATTCACTGAGTCGCATTGAACTCCTCATGTAAGCTACAGATACTGAAGGTGTGACGAAAGCCCGGGAAATCTGCGGCTCAGAGGCTGCTGTAAAGTCAACACAGTATTGTTTGCTTTCCATTTATTTCCATGGAAAACAGTATCTGCACCTGGTTAATTGAAAGCACCAATTCTAGGTGCAGGGGAGCTATTATTATACATGATAACTCTTACTAGTAAACGAATACACTCCCTCTATTATAGTGATTGTTAACACTGACTGGCTCGGCACTAGACGTTGCTCTGTGTACACTGCATACAGAAATCCATTCGTCTTCGCGGCCGCTCTGCTTATATTAGCAGTGCCATTTTATTGATGAGAAAACGGGGCCACAGGACAGCTCCAAGGTCACACGGTAACAAAGCCAGGATTTTAACTCAAGCTGGCTCTAGCCCACGTGTTATTACATTTTACCGCCTCTCAATCTTTAAAATGCTTTGTAAAGAGATGTGGAGGAATCAGGAAAATCTTTTGTAGCACTCAGAGGGGCACCGTGTAGCTCTTGGCAAAAGACTTAAGTTATCAAGATTACAGAGATTTTCCATTTTTCCTTTAAAAAGTGACAAGGATTGAAAATTTGACTTTGTCTTGAAGAGGACTGCCTAACAACCATTTTTTTAAAAATCAGGATAAAGATGATCTATACAGAATGAGAAGGGAACTCGTTTCCAAGAGAAATGTCCTGTAGAGAAAGTATTTTGAAATGCATGTTTGACCGTAATTTCCTTGTTCTGTGATTTTGTTGCTGAAGGACAATGAAAAGGTGTCACCTGGAAAACCTCATTCTGCGTGTTTAAACTTAGCAAGAGAATTTTCTAATCTGTTTAAACATTGTCTAAACACAGTGGTTTGAAATCCATCTGTTAAAAACGTAGTGATGTGCCCTCTTTAGTTTAGTTTGCAAAAGCCCCAGGTTTGATTATCAGAGAAGATGAAAATTTACAAGCTGGCTTTCAGGAAAATAGTCAATTTGTATAACTGGTGAGTGGAAATGGAGAATTGTGACTTATCATAGTCAATGAGTGATACCCTGCTTTTACTTAGATCTCTAATCTAAGAGTTCTATTTTTTCAGTTTTTTTTACATTTATTTATTTTTGAGAGACAGAGACAGAGTATGAGTGGAGGAAAGGCAGAGAGAGAAGGAGACACAGAATTTAAAGCAGGCTCCAGGCTCTGAGCTCTCAGGAAGGAACCCGATGTGGGGCTTGAACCCGCAAACCGTGTGATCGTGACCTGTGCCAAAATCTCATGACCTGAGTGAAGACACTTAACCAACTGAGCCACCCAGGTGCCCCTCAGTTTTTTTTTTTTAATGTTTATTTTTGAGACAGAGCATGAGTAGGGGAGGTGCAGAAAGAGATGGAGACACAGAATCTGAAGAAGGCTCCAGGCTCTGAGCTGTCAGCACAAAGCCTGACACCGGGCTTGAACCCATGAACCATGAGATCACAACCTGAGCTGAAGTCACATGACCTCAGCCAAGAGGCTTAAGTGACTGAGCCACTCAGGCACCTCAGGTTTTTTGCTTTTTTAGTAGGCTCTATACCCAACATGAGGCTTGAACTCACAACCCCTAGATCAAGAGGCGCACAGCTCTACCAACTGAACCAGCCAGGTGCCCCTCAATTTTTTTTTTTTCAATTTTTCACGTAGACCCTTGAAGTCAAGCCATTAAAACCAAACATGGTAAAAAACTTAATTTACATCCATAACTTTGAATAGGAGCATTAAAAAATATTAAAACAATGCCTTCAAAAAATGAAACATTTTAGCAGCTGCTGTCATTACTTTTGGAAAAGCATTAATAATTTTGCCTCTGTTTTTTGTTGGAAGCAATGCATGCTGGGAAAATGCAAACCAAGACTGTGGTGAAATATCATTGTGTGCTCAGACGTCTGATAATAGCGACTGTAGGAAAGGGTGTGGCTCCACAACATCTCTCACTTTGCTGGTGGAAATGTAAGCTGGTGCCACCACTTTAGCATAATCTCTTCAAGAGTCACCTGCCATCCAAAAATGTGGAAACTCACTTAAACTCTGACATCTTTTTAGAAGGGTCACAGAAGGGGGCACCTGGGTGGCTCAGTCAGTTAAGTGCCTGATTTCGGTTCAGATCATGATCTCGCAGTTTGTGAGTTCGAGCCCTGCATTGGGCTCTGCGCTGACAGCTCAGAGTCTGGAGCCTGCTTCTGATTCTGCGTCTCCCTCTTTCTCTGCCCCTCCCCTGTTCATGCGCTCTCTCTCAAAAATGAATAAATATTTTTAAAAAAATAGAAGGGTCAAAGAAGATACCCCCCGCCGCACTTCAGAAAGACTGGGAAACAACCCAAGTGCCCATCTCCAGGAGGGCAGGTGAATAAACTGTGCTATTTTCACAGCAATTTGGATGCTTTCAGCAATATAATAAATGGGCTCTTCCTAGAAAATTACGTACCCTTTTTTGGTTCTTTAAAAAATTGAAATTGTGTTTTTTAAGATTACATGCAGGTGCAGAAGAACTTACTGAAAAGATAAAGCAAAGGAACGCAATATAGGGGTTTTGGTCGATGGCAGTGACATTGGAAAAGGGGGCCATAGAAGAGAGCTGTACGTGACGCTTATGCTCCTAGTGTTGGGCGGTGGGCTCCCTGGTAATTTTTATGTCCTAATAAGCCAGGGACCAAACAAGCAGCCAAACTAATATAAGCCAGCAATGACTCAGTAATGACCCAGAGTCCTGTACCAGGGATTAATCCCATTGTGTGCACCTGAGCTGACGCAATGCTACATAAATATCAAATACAAACACATGTACACACCGAAATCGGGATACAGGGGGCATCAGAGCTCTCCCATCCTTCTGGCTGGGGGCACTTCTCCGTAGGCCACCACTGTCCCCAGGATCCTCTTGAGACATTCCAGAAGACACAATCAACGTAAGCACATAATAGGTTTTCAGACGGCTGTGTATGTGTAACTACACCCACATCCCAAAGAAAAAGTGTAAAGGTTTGCTTTAAAAACTATCGGCTCTAAAATTTAACCTTGAGGCACCTGGCTGTCTCAGTCGGTAGAGCACGGGAGTCTTTATCTCCCGGTGGTGAGTTCAAGCCCCACGTTGGGGGTAGGAATTACTTTTTTTTTAAGCCATAAATCCCTTAACCTTGAGTGATCTCAGCTGGCATCACACAGCCATCCCTAAAATCAATTCACAACTTGAAAATCAGCGGGAAGTTGGAGATGAACAGCTCAGTTTTTGAGAAAAGTAAAAATGCTCCCCCCGCAGACCCTGCCCCCGCGATCTGCCAAGGTGACCCCCAGGAGACGCGGTAAGTGCGGCTGCCGGTCCGAACCACAGAGTAAAAACTCTCACCACCCGCGCCGTTAGAAACGCAGATTCCCAGCCCCCCTCCCCCCGGATTCAGCGCCCAACCCGGGTCCTTTCTAACAAGGGCCCTCACGTGACTCGCAGGTTTGGGCAAGCTTAGGGTGCAGCTCCCCAATTTGTAGAAAGTAAACACCTGAGGGATGTAGGTGGCTCCCTCGCTCCCTGTGGGATGTCGTTAACCTGATGCAAGGAGGGGTCCCCCTCGGGTCCCATCAAGGTCCCAGCCAGCCTGAGCTTGAACGCCAATTAGCTCAGCCCCTCCCCCCGCGGACCACGCCTCAGTCACCTGCCGCGCAGGCCACGCCTCTGTTGGCCCCGAGGCTTCTCGCGTGTGGTCTTAGACCCGGGGCGCCAGAGTCACCCGCGGGGGATGGGGTTTGGGGAGCGCTGTCCAGAAACACAGATTACGGGGCCCCGCCGCCTGACTCCAAAACTTTCTGAAAGCGGCATTTTTAATGGGCTCCTCCATAAAGTGGTTCATCTGCCGATGGAGGCTCTGTGGCCTCATTTAAATTTTAAATACCAATGTGCTGGAGGTCGAGCTTCTCAGCCTTGGCTGCGCGTCAGAATAACCTGGGGAGCTTTAAAAAAAAAAAAAAGAAAAGAAAAAAACCCCACCAATGTCCGGGTTTCAGCCCAGACCAATTAAGTTGGAATCTAAAAGCACGGCCCGTGCAGCAGCGGCGGCCGTGGGATCGCCTGGGAGCTCGTTAGAAATACCGAAGCTCAGGCCCCACCCCAGACCCACGGAGTCAGAATCTGCATTTTAACGAGATCCCCAGTGATTCGCGCGCACACGCAAGTTGGAGGAGGGCTGTGCCTCTGAAATTTTAATGGGCAAACGAATCACCTGGGGATCTCGTTAAAATGCAGACACGGTTTCTCCAACTTTAATGTGCATGCGAGTCACCTGGGGAGCTTGTTAAAATGCAGATTCTGATTCCGCGGGTCTGGGGTGGGGCCCGAGAGTCTGCATTTCTAACGAGCTCTCAGGGGGTGTGGGTTGCAGGGGCGCGGACCTCGCTTCCCCGGGACCCCCGGGGTCTTGGCTCCGGGCCAATCAGCCGTCAGGGTGCTTGATAAATCGCCCTGCTCGGCGGAGGCGCAGGATCGCCGGGACATGCGCGCTCTAGGCGGGGGGTGGGGGGGAAATTTCCGAACTCCGGGAAGCGGTTGCGGGAGGCCGGCCGCTCGCGGCGCCGCGCGGGGGCCGCGATCCGCTCGCCATGTCGCGGCGCAAACAGGCCAAACCACAGCACCTGAGCCGGGAGGAGCCGCGGCCCGCGCGCCCGGAGTTCGCCGAGACGGCTCCCGAGGCAGCGGGGGTGCCGGGTGAGTAGCGCCGCAGACGCGCCCCCGGGGGCTGCGGGCAGTTTCTCGGACGGTCCGGGAGCCGCGTGGGTGCCAGGCCTGGGGCGCGGAAGGGCGGGGGCGCGGACCGCGGCGCCCCAGCCGTGCGCCCCCGCAGATTACACGCCTTGTAAATCCTCTCTCCGGGGGGAAGCCGCGCGGCCCCCGCAGGCGCTAGGAAATCGCGGACCTTCCCTCCCACGCGCTGGGTGGGTCCTCCGAGGCCGTGTTCGGGGCGCGCCCGCCCGGGTCCTGGCCCCGCGCGCTCGGCGCTGGCCTGGGGCCGTGCGCCCGGGGAGGGTTGGCGTTCTGAGCGCGGCGTCCCGGGGAGGGACGGGGATTTCCGAAAGACGCCTGAGTTTCTGCGGCAGCCTGGAGCCGGGTGCTGGGGAGGGACACGGCAACGAACCAGCAGGCAAAATCCCGGTCTTCCTCGAGCTTATGGCCGAGTGGGGTCTCACCTCGAAATAGAGCGGTGAGGCGTAAGGCGCGTTAGGGGGCAGCGCCGGCTGCAAACCTCCTGAAGCGGGGGAGGGGGTATTTCAGATGCATCGTCGGGGGGGGGGGGGCTCCCCGAGGTGGGCCTCGTCGAAGGGGGTGAGGAAGAGGTTTGGAGATGGTGGGGGGAAGAGAGTCAAAGGAGGAGGAACCGCAAGTGTAGAGGCCGCGGGGAGTCATCGAGGCTGCAGCCTGGGGTGAGGGGTCCCTAAGCGCTCCAGCAAGGACTTCACCTTCACTCCAAGCGCGGCTCTGGAGGGAGGGGTGTGTTGAGCCGAGCAGCGCCGCCGTACGACTCCGCGCGCGCACCCGCTGCCCAGCGGCCGCAGGGCGTCGGAGGCCCTGCGCTGCCCTAAACCGTCAGGGCGGTATTTCTCGCTCTGTGGTCAGTGGAGCCTCCGCCTCAGAAGAGCGGGCGGGCGGGGAGCCTTGCGAACTCGCTAAATTCCTCTGTCCGCCCTTCGGCACCGCCCCCATTGGAATCTCTGGGGTGGGTGGGGTGGGGTGGGGGAATCTGTATTTCTAAGATAATCTTGTTCCTCAGATGAAGATAATGTAAATCCTCGCCCGATCTCCTCTCTCTGCTCTTCCCCCGCAGTTAGTTGATAATCTATTTTCTTACTTCTAAGGGAACTTTCTTCTCTCTCTCCCTCTGCGTTTTCTCGGCCCGGGAAGGGAGCAGGCCATCTCGGGGTCAGACCCCCGCCAGTGCAGGTCCGGGTGGTGCGCTTCGATGACCATATACCCAAGAAGGTAGTGGAGAGAAGAAACTTAATGAAGCTACTCCTGAGATCGTAGTGTCGAAAACTGAAATTTGGCTGGGTGGAATGACCGTTAACCAAAATACCCTTTGTGCCCAAGGCCTCTGATGGACACAGATTGCCATTGATGGACAGCAGGGCGGGCCCCTGCTGATCCTCTAAGGAACTGGGGGTGTTGAATCTTTTGGGGGGAAGCCATTATGAAAGACCATAACCTGAATGACCCCTGACTGTTGCTCAGCGCCTTGGGCCCTTCTCGGATATAGCGAAGACTCCTGAAGACCACCCCCTGTTTAGAAGTATGGCGGTGGTCTATATTGTGCGGTTCGTGGGGTGCCCCTGTGGGAGCCAGGCATCATCAGAACTAAGCACCAGCCACCACTGCAAAGAAGAAAAAACCTTCCAACTGATGTGGTTTTCCCCCTGCATGTTAGGTCTGTCAAGCTGAACAAAAGGCCCACCTCCTTTTTGAGGTTCGTTGAGGTCTTACTTTGTTTTAAGGTTAGCAGGGCTGGTTAATTGGCACATGGTTTTGCAACGCAGATAAGCTTTGGAAGGAATGAAATACAGCAGGTCAATTGGTGGACGTGAACAGTGACGTGTTTAAAAAAAGCGGGGGGGGGGGGCGGCGCCTGGGTGGCTCAGTGGGTTAAGCCTCCGACTTTGGCTCAGGTCATGATCTCCCAGTTCGTGAGTTCAAGTCCACATCAGGCTCTGTGCTGGCAGCTAGCTCAGAGCCTGGAGCCTGCTTCGAATTGTGTCTCCCTGTCTCTCTGACCTTCCCCTTCTCACGCTGTCCTTCTCTCTCAGAAATAAATAAAAAATAAGAAACATTTAAAAAAATTTTTTTAAAAACCCGAGGGTAATCTTCTAAAAGGAACAGCAGTTTTTTATAGAGTTAAAGTGTCCGCTGTGCTAAAAGGGGTTCTGTCACCCCCCACTTTCAGATTAGAAGGGACTCTGCCCTGGCTGTGCCACGCTCCAGAGAATGTGGCCTTTGAGCTTTCACTGGTTTCCTGGATGTTTAAAAGTGAAGGAAGTTCCTTTGGGGGGGGGGGGGGGGGCTTCATGCCATTCCACATTTTACCTGGGTGCTGCTTTCTACCTTTGAAGAGTTTCTTGATCACTTTGATCCATCAGTCTCTTCTGCCTGTTTCCACATTTTCGTGGCACAAGGTGTTTCTCTCCTGTGGAGAATCGTGGCTCACATGTATACACGTCAACAAAAACCATAATGACGATCTAGTGTTGACTTCTGTACCAGGTCCTTTTACGTATATATACGAAGACTTCATCTAAACCCATGAAATCAGGGCTGTGATCCCCATTTTAGATACAGAAATTGAGGAATAGGGAAGTGGAGTAACTTCTCAGGGGCCACACAGCAAATAAATGATAGAACTGAAATTTGAAACTTAGCAGCTGGCTTCCCAGTCTGTTCCCTAAACTTCTGTGCCTTATGACCTCTCGCTTCGATTTCACTTTTCAATCTTCCTTGTTATCTGTGGGATTAAAAACCTTCAAGAATTTGACCGCATTCTTTAATATGCATTGCTAGGTAGAGTGCAAGGTTTGGGGTTTTCTTCCGGGGCACAGAGTGATGGGTTTCAGACCTGGAACGTGTGGGTTCTGATCAGCTGAAGATTTCTAGCCCTGCAACCTTCAGTGTCTCTTCTGAGTTTCTCAGAGTTCTCAAAAGTGTGGGTGCCAAGGGCCCCTGGGTGGCTCAATCAGTTAAACGTCCAGCTCTTCGCCTCAGGCCAGGATCTCCGTTTGTGAGTTCAAGCCCTGCATCTGGCTCTGTGCTGAGAGTGTGGAGCCTTCTTCAGATTAGGTCTCCCTTTCCCTGCACGCTCGCATGGTGCGTGCACGCGTGCCCAAAAATGTTTTAAAAAGTGTGGTTGGCAGATCAGCATCAGCTGGGAACTTGGCAGATATGAAAAATTACCAGCTCCACTCCAGATCCACTGAACCACTAAAGGTGGAGTTCAAGCCACCTGTACCTTAACAAGCCCTCTAGGTAGTCCTGAAGCACTTGTTTAAGAAGGTTGCGTGGGCGCTGGGCTCCTATTTTAATGTGCACAGGAATCGCCTGGGGATCGTGTTAAAGGGCAGATTGATTCTGTTGGTCTGGGACCTGAGGGTCTGCATTTCTAAGGTCATGATCTCCCGCTTCATTTTGCAAGACTGCCTGGTGGCGGGCTTTGTCCTGGGGTTCTCTCTCCCTGCCGCTCCCCTGCCCTCATTTGTTCTCTCTCTCTCTCTCCCCCAACAAATTTTTTTTTGGTTCCTGGGGTCTGCCCTTAACCCCACCCCCAATCCTAGTTATCTGGGATGGGCGCTGGGAAGCTACATTTAAAACCTACAGCTCTTGGGGGGCCTGGGTGGTTCCGTCAGTTAGGCAACCGACTCTTGATCTCGGCTCAGGTCAGGATCTCAAAGTTTGTGGGATCGAGCCCTGCATCAGGGTCTGCGCTCACAGCACACTCTCCTTCTTTCTGCCCCATCCCTGGCTCATGCTCTCTTTCAAAATATTTCAGAAATAAAACCCACGATTCAGATGATCCTGGTCTAGGCGGGGGGCTCTCCGGTACATTGTAGGATGGTTAGCAACACCCCTGGCCTCTACTCCCAGATGCCACTGTCCTGTATGTGTGCACATAGGACTATCAAAAAGATCCCCAAGCATTGCCAGATGTCTCCTTGGGGGCAAAATGACCCTCCGTTGAGAGGCTCGGGACTAGGTCCCTTGTTCGTATCCTGGTAAGGGACTTTGAGCACCACCACTATTCAGATGTGACCTCTGCAGCCCTTTATTCCTGAATAATGTTTACAAGGCACCGGCTGGGTGACCTACTGAGAATTTACAATGTGCATTTCTTAACCCTACCACTCCATGGCAGGTTAGTGATCCCTTTTTCGAGGGTAAACTGAGGCTCAGACAGATTAAGTTGCAGACAGCAAGTCACTGAGCAAGCCCCGTGCCTGGAGTGGAGGCCCTCACCAGTGTGCTTGGTGGCCTCTCCTGGTAAGAGGCTTACCCGTGGCAAATCGTTCCCGGAAGATGGGATCCACCTTTACCTGGAGCGAAGAGAGTCCCGGTCCTTGGCCTCTAATTCGTATAGCAGTCAGGTCAGGATGTAGGTTTGTTGAGACCTCAGACCTTGACGGCAGCTTTTGTTTTTCCTTGAATTTAAATCTATTTGGAGAGAAATCACTTTATCTTCTAGGAATACTTGTCCTTGTGACAGAAAATTTTAAACCTCCACATGAGCTCAAACGACGTGAAATGATGGGACCCGACCCACAGAAATGTCCATTTCACACGGCTCTGCCGTCCCAGCAGCAGAGGACACCGCGAACTCCCACGTATCTGGTGCTGGGCCTCAGAAATGACAACGTGGCCAGTCTCCCTTCTTCTGGCCAACTATTCAGCGGCCCTGGATTACTTTGAAATGAATCTGATACCTAGGACTTGTAAATATCCATCCCTGAATGATGAGGAAGCTCTTTCATCTTTATACCCTAAAAAAAATCCCTTATCAAACCTTGAGGGTTCATGCTTCTCATGCTGTTGAATGGCTCTTACAGAATGTTTAAATCAGGATCCAAAGAACCTCCAGATACCAGAAATCATCCTCTCCAGTCTTTGACTCTGGTTTTTTCCTCTCCATCTTTAAGGGATGTGTTGAAACAGTGGTCTTTTGTATAGAAGCTCTGTGGGGCTGAAATGTGGCCTGTGGTCTGTGACCTGCTGAATGGAGACCAAACAAATTTAGAAACTGAGAAAGCTTCTACAAGTACCTTGATGTTGGGGTGCCTGGGTGGCTTAGTCGGTCAAGGGTCCGACTTCAGCTCAGGTCACGATCTCATGGTCAGTGAGTTCGAGCCCCGTGTCAGGTTCTGTGCCGACAGCTCAGAGCCAGGAGCCTGCTTCGAATTCTGTCTCCCTCTTGGCTGCTTCCCCGCTCGTGCTCGTGCGCACGCTCTCGCGCGCGCGCTCTCTCTCTCTCTCTCTCTCTCTCTCTCTCAAAAGTGAATAAACGTTTTTAAAAAAAAAAAGGTAGCTTGATGTTGCTAAGGCACCTAACTTTGTCATTTCTAACAACGTTTGGCCTTTTGGGTCCTATTTCACTTGTAATTTTGTAATTTGTGTTATAATTTATAAAGATGTCCACGTGTGATGGATCAGAGCATTTCTACAAACTGCATTTTCCCTGGGTCATTTGAGAAGCCCTGTTGCAAGTGCTGCCTCCCGGATCTCGTCAGTTGCGCGTCATGTTACCTTGTCCCTGTATTTCCTGGAAGTTGGTAGTTCAAGAAAGGACTTCTGTTAGGCCGGAGTGTACGTGGCTTTCAATTTTTAATGTGTGGCTTTTATTTTTTCCAAGTGTATCCTAAGACCTACCACGGTGCTTCCATTTGAGAAAGTAACAGTGCTTTTGTTTGTTTGCATTTCAGCTTCAGAATTAGATAATGATCCCAAACCAACTTGTCCCTCCGCCGACAGCGGTGATGCTCCGAAAGCCCCTGCTGTGGCTCTGGCCCCAGAGTCGAAGGAACAAACGGTGATGCTCGGGGAAAGGACCTTCAACTGTTGCTATCCAGGTGAAGCACAGACCTGAGCGCGCGGAGCCCCCTCTCTGCGCCGGGCACTGGCCAGCGAGCTCTGCCTGACTTCACCGGCTAAGTCCCTGCTCTGTGCTCCCACGCGGTCCCGGCACGGGGAGCATTCTGCATGTTCCAAGTGTCCTCTGGTATCTGAGCTCTGCGTGACTTCCCAGAACTGCAAATTTCTAGTAGCTTCCTTTTTGAGCTTCCTTATTTTTTTATAAGACTTTTTTTTCCAAAATTTTTTTTAATGTTTATTTTTGAAAGAGACCGAGCATGAGTGGGTGAGGGACTGAGGGAGACACAGAATCCGAAGCAGGCTCCAGGCTCTGAGCTGTCAGCACAGAGCCCGACGCGGGGCTCGAACCCACAGACAGTGAGATCATGACCTGAGCCGAAGTGAGACGCCTAACTGACTGAGCCTCCCGTGTCCCCTTGAGCCTCTTTGTTAAGAAAAGCTGATTTTTTTTCCTTCCAGGTTGCCACTTCAAAACTGTTCACGGCATGAAAGATCTGGACCGTCACCTGAGAATCCACACAGGTAGGTAGCCATTCGTTTGTTCGAAACTTTAACGTTTGAAAAACGGATATGAATTTAAGTGCTGGCACGGAGTGTGGTAAGCAGGCCGGGAGTCGTCTCTGCCTCACAAAGTCCTCTGGCGCGGTGGGCTGTGACCTCCAAGGTCAGAAGCTAGGGGAAGTGTGCTGGGAGATCAGACAAAGGCTATTCACAAAGGGATTCGTGCCTTAGTATATGTGCTGCCGAAGCGAGCACAAGGGATTCGTGCCTTAAAGTATGAAAGACCGCTAAGTAACCAGACAAGACCAGGAACATTCCAGCAGAGAGGGCAGCAGGTGCAGAGGCTCAGAAGGCACAAAATGAGCGAGAGCTAGGTTGGTGGAGGGAGGGCTGCATGGAGGCCCTGTGGCCCCAGTACATCTCTGATGAGAAGAATGAGGTTTCTTCTTCAAGGTTCCTTGAGAGCAGCCAGCTGCTGAGAAAACAGAAGGTGGGCGGGAACAGAAGAGTTGCCGTGATCTATAAGTGGGGTCTGCACACTGCGGGCCAAGTCTAGCCTGGGAAGCTCATTTGTTGTCTGTGGCTGCTTTGGCCCCACGGCGGCATCATTGAGTAGTTGCTAGAAAGACTCTATGGTGCACAGATGTCTAAGATATTGACTGTCCAGCTTTTTACAAAAACTTTGCCCACCTTTGGTCTCAGATGTAGACCCGGTCCCAGCTCATGGGAATTAAGATCTTGATTGGCCTGTGGGCCTCCTGGCTGGCTCAGTCAGAAGAACCTGCGACTCTTGATCTCGGGGTTGTGAGTTCGAGCCCTACATTAGGTATAGAAATGACTAAGGATAAAAACAAATTTTAAAAGATACTGGTCTGGTAGCTCTTAAAGAAACTGAACTAAGTGGCTTAAACATAATGCAGTTTCTCTCAAGTAGGACTTAAGAAGTGTGTACTCCACAGCTGGTAGAATGGCTCTATCATCCTTAACATAGAGCTTCATCTCCAAGGCAACTGCTCTAGCGCTCGGATTCTGTTACCTACTGGGCAACAAGAGTCAAGGAGAGGCTCACGGCATCCCTCCCTCGGGCCATGCCCCGCCCTCCCCACCCCCAAGCAGAATCCCTGGTGACCTGTGCGATGGGATGCGACCAAGCAGAACTTGGTCAGGGCCACATCCAGCATCAAGGGAGGCTGGGGAATGGTTTCCAGAAGGACAGCCTTCTGCCCAGCTGAACTTAGGAGTTCCAAGAGGTGGATGGCTTTCTGGGCAGTTAGTGGTCTCTGTCTGAAATGGGCGTTGTGCTGTGCAAATAAGAGTATGAAGGGTCCTTTTAGCAGGGGAAGAGTAGGTCATGAAAGGCCTCTTCGTGAAGCAGGTTTTTGATCTTCACCTTGAACGTCCAGGCTGCCAGCACGAGGGCAGCAAGAACATGCAGATGGCAGAAGCCAATTGAACAAAGCGGAGACCCCACCAACATGGCTGGTTTGTCACTGGGTCCTGACCAGCCCTCCTCCGTGGGGGCCATGCCACTGCTGCCTAGTGGGTGGGGCGGGAGGTGCTGCCAGATTGCTACCTTGCACAGGACAGGCCGTACGGCCAAGAACTCCCAGACCCCAAATGAACAGTACCAGGATGGACCGAGAAAGATAGGCAGAGGCTGGATTAATAATCTGTGAGAACAAGAGAGCATGGTGGGGATACAGAAAGCAGGCAAAGCCCTGTCCTTGGTAGGGTTCAGCGTCTTATCCATCCAGAAGGGGGGTGGACAGATGGCTTCCCTGTTTGGTAATTGGGCTATTTGTGTCCAAGGCAAATGCTCTAGTTGTCTGAATTTCTTCACCAGTGAAAACTAGAAGGGTCTGGGGCGCTCACAGCCTCTCTCCCTCAAGGCATGATGGAAGGTAGTATCCCTAGCGATTAATGGAATAGTGAGAGCTAACTAATGGTGGCTTTCAAACCAAGGTGTTTGTCTTGCGACAGGCCAAAATAAGTATGGCGGGTATGCCCATGGTTCAGGGGAGTCAGGCCCTGCTATTACTTTGACATCCCAAGGATATAGCTTGCCTCGGCATGACCTCAGGAGGCTTCCTGCCCCCTTCAAGGTACAGCCTGCAAGTTGCAGGTCACTTGGGTTCATGTCTGATGGGCTAGAACTTTGTCACATGGCTACTTTTTCGCTGTGGGAATGGAGACTGACAGAAGTCTTGACTGTGGCCACGTGGCCAGCTTATAAACCATTCTATCTGCAAGAAAAAGCAATACATGAGCCAGATGGCATCCCTGAGATGTGTGACGATGGGAGGGCGGTGGTGGGGGTAGGGGAATGATGTGTGCAATGTGTGCAGGTGATCAGTTAAGGCTTCAGCTGGACCTTTGCCAAGTGGATAGATCAGTGGATCTCAAAGCACTGTTCAGAGCTACTTTTACATGTAAGACTCAAATATCTCCCCCACCCCAAGTTTGTGTTTTATCTACAGTTACTGCATTAGAAATTAAAACCAGATGGGGCACCTGGGTGGCTCAGTCGGTTGAGCGTCTGACTTTGGCTCAGATCATGATCATGCAGTTAGTTTGTGGGTTCGAGCCCCACATAGGCTCTGTGCTGACAGCTCAGCTTGCTTTGGATTCTGTGTCTCCCTCTCTCTCTGCCCCTCCCCTGCTTGTGCTCTGTCTCTCCAAAATAACCAAAACAAAAAACAAAAAAAAAACAAAAACCCAGAGGTGCCTGGAGGGCTCAGTCCGATAAGCATCCAACTCTGGCTCTGGTCATGATCTCCCAATTCGTGGACCTGAGCCCAACATCAAGGCTCTGTGCCCACAGTGCGGTGCAGAGCCTACTTGGGATTCTCTCCTTCTGTCTGCCCCTCTCCTGCTTGTATACACATGAGCGCACACACTTCTGGAGATAAGCGGATATTTTAAAGTTTTAAGTTTAAAAGTCCTAGTAAGCCAGGGTGCCCAGCTGGCTCAGAGCATGCAACTCTTAATCTTGGGGCTGTAAGTTCAAGCCCCACATGGGGTGGAAAGATTATTAAAAAAAAAAAAAAAAAACCTTCCCTCAATACTTGAATACAGAGTAACTCCCCCAAAAATGTGACCAGTGGCATTCTCCGTACCTTTGCAAATCTCCTTGTTTAAAAGTCAGCTGGATTCTCACACCTGCAGGCAGTCCATCACCGTGCGTTTGGAAGTGTCTGAAGAATATCTGGCCTCTCCCATGTGGTTGGAAAGGGAATATTTTGTTGATAGCCTTTTTAGATAATTTTGCTTAATATTCTACCAAAAACCCAGCAAAGGGTGGTTTCTTAAGGATTAGTTGCTGTGTAGAATCTGTAACCGTATCCATAACCTTTTCAAACTGTTAAACTAAAATCCCTTGTTCTAATGACTCTTTGAATGGTTCTTAACCCCTGCTTGAATTTTCGGATGTCCTGCATTGGTCTCTCAGAAAATGCTACTTTACCGACTTAAGTGATTTTTTTTTTTTTTCCAAATGTTGACCCATTTCATAATCCCATAGGGGGAAAAAAATCCTGAATATGCCCAACCTCCTCAGAAACCTCTAAGAACCCGGAAGCTGTTCCCTCAGGGTAGGGGATCTGTTCTGAAATCCTAGCTTTGAGTTCAGAGCCAGGAGGTTATCATTTCAGTACTGGGAATTTTCCTCGCAATGACTGGTTCAAAATGACTCAGTTCATTCTGAAGAGAAGACTTGCCAGATGCCAGGCTTGGGAAAAAAAAAAAAAAAAAACCCATGGTTGGTGTGCTCTTTGAAGTCTAAATGGTGATAGCACCTAGCCTGCAACCCAGCAACCTTCCCCATGCCATTCTCCAGCCGGCCAGGGTTCTCAGGTTCATGGCCAAGTGCATTCTGTATACTTTGGGTTTCTTTAGCACGGTGTTTTTTTTTTTTGTTTTGTTTTTTTAAAACAGGCTTCAGGGGGAGCGATTTAATTGAAGCAATTTGCTGTTGGAAAAGTTACTCTGAAGGGAAATGAGCTCTGTGCTCCCTGAGGTGGGGGTGGGGGGTGAAGAGCATCCCTACTGTTGGCGGGGTGGGCATGGAGCTGGTGATTTGTACTCCGGCACCTGCACTTCTGCTTGGTCGTTCCTACAGCAGGTGTAAAGGTCAACAGTGAACAGTGGAAAGTCCCATCTTTGTGGTATGGAAATACTTTTGACTACAGACAAGAAAAGACTCTGCGACCCCCAGGCACTCAGACTGCACTTTGAGAACCTAGAGGGTGGAGTTTGAAAGGCAAATGTAGTAGGGTGGGGGTGCGGTGGGCACAGGAGTGGCTCAGAACGGGGCCTCTGTGTACCCAGAATGTGGGCGTGTCGCAGGCTTCTGTTTGGGGGGAGGAAATTCAAAAACTGAAGATCGTGGATCTTTTTATTACCTTTATCCTAAAGTTACATCTTCTCAGGGCTCCGGGGTGGCTCAGTCAGTTAAGCTATGACTTTGGCTCGGCTCAGGATCTCGAAGTTCTTGGGTTCGAGGCCCACATTGGGCTCTTCACTGTCAGCGAAGTGAATCCTCTCCTTCCCTCTCACTCTCTGCCCCTCCCTCATTCATCCTCTCTCAAAAATAAACATTAAAAAGTCCTGTTTTCTCTATTTACATCAAATGCCAGTTTATCCTGGATGAGGAAAAAGAAGCTTTTAATGCTTAGAGCAAGGCGAGGAGGGGTGGAGAGGGAGAGCAAGAACCCCAAGCAGGTTCCGTGCCGTGCAGAACCGGTCACGGGGCTCAACCCCACGAACCGGAAGATCGTGACCTATGAACCAAAATCCAGAGTTGGGTGCTTGACTAAGTCACCCGTGTGCCCCTCTCCTGGATGAAAAATTTCTATCGAAGTTAAGATGGTCCTGCCCTGCAGCACTTACTTAGTAAAGGAGGTGGATTCTAAGGTTTCTGTTCTGTGGTTTTACTTCCTCATTTGCTGGTGGCATCAGGGTTAATCAGTCATGAAAGGAATGGAGGCATATTTTTCTTTCCCTCTGCTGATGCAGTTAACTGAACGTGGACACCTTTTTCCTGGGCAACTCGGTAGAACATACCAGCAACGCTCTCGGCTTATGACTTTTTCAGCAGATGGAGAAGGGAGTGTCCATTAGAAGGGAGTGAGGACAATTTTACCTCGGTGACAACTGAAGACTGCTTGGCCCCTCCCAGTGTCCCCCAGAGTCAGTCATTGCTCTACGCCTTGTGGTCTTCTGTTCGGGACCCGGCCAATGCAGCAGCCTCTGCCAGATAAAGAGGGTCTTGACCTTTTTTTTTTTCCCCCCTGCTGTGGACCCTTCCCACAATGTTTTTAAATGCAATAAAATGACATTAAACTATATTTCAGTACAATTTCCGTGTTAAATGTGTGGTATTTAAAAAAAAAAATAACATTTTTGAGAGACTAGGGAAGTGGGGGATGTGGGGGAGAAAGACCCAGAATCCGAAGCAGGCTCCGGGCTATCAGCCTAGAGCCCCATACGGGGTTCGAACTGTGAGATTGTGACCTGAGCCGAAGTCAGAAGCTTAACCTACTGAGCTCCCCAAGCACCCTGTGTGGCATCTTAAGATGCTATAAACCCTTGTTCTCCAAACTGTAGCAAAGACCAGAAGTGGCAGCCTCACCTAGGAGCTTGTTAGAAGGGCTGAATCTCGGGGCTAACCCGGACACCATGCAAACTACATTTTTGCTCTTTCTGTAAATTCTAAGAAGTAGATGTTGGTCAAAGGGTAAAAACTTGCAGTTATAAAATGTATGCATTCTAGGGATCTAATGTACAGTGTGGGGACTGTTCAGTTACTATCCTATACTTGAAAGTTGCTAAGGGTAGATCTTAAATGTTCTCACCACCAAGAAAAAGGGGGCGGGGATTCTCTGAGGTGACGGGGGTGTTAACTTGCAGTGGTAATCCTTTAATAGATACACTCGTATTAAGCCGTCACGTTGTATACCTTAAAATCACGTCGGTTATATCTCCAAGCTGGAACAGACTGCACAGTGATGAAGCCTTCCTCACCCCTGCATTAGTATGTGCAGACACAAACCCTGTTTAATGTCCAATCAGCTACTAGATTCTGTCTTCATTATGAAGTAGTGATGAGAATAAATGATGCTTCAAGAGACCCGCAGCAAGCGTAATATGGTGTGAACATGGTTCCTGTGTATCGACCAGTGTCTCCAGTACCATTATTAGTC
Organism: Hyaena hyaena; assembly: GCF_003009895.1. NCBI lineage: Eukaryota > Metazoa > Chordata > Mammalia > Carnivora > Hyaenidae > Hyaena > Hyaena hyaena. The sequence goes on from NW_024080674.1 coordinate 2,476,440, forward strand.
GAGTTTGTTGACTGCACAATTGGTGGAAATACTAAATTCCAGTTAGAGGTAGTAATAAAAATCGTTTCCCATACAAGATCTCGGACCCCCTAAACCATATCCCCAAGCCCTAAATTAAGCACCCGTGTTCTGGAATGTTACCGGTCATCCTGGGCAAGAAAAATACGAGGCAAACCACACCTTGGCTTTTAAAAGCCCTTGCCTGGGGGTACCTGGCTGGCTCACTCAGGAGAGCTTGTGACTCTTGATCCTCAGGGTCATGAGTTCAAGCCCCATGCTGTTGGGTATCAAGATTACTTCAGTAAAACTTGAAAAAAGAATTTGCCTGACTCATCAACTTCAATTTCAGTGGGCAGTGCAAGTCACCTGCCTAAGCCTGTGGTCAGTCATGGGGACAGGGAGGCAGAATTCTCCTGAGGGTAGGGGATGGTGAACACTTGAGCAGTAAATCGTTCGCTTTGGGGTACATCTCTGACCTAGCCGTTTTAATGGCCACTGATCTGTTTTCTCCTGGTTCAGACTTTGAAATCTGATCTATTCCTAATCCATTGTCCATGTTATCAAGTCTTAATTTATTGGGGGTAAAGTTCTGCATAGGTCACGATGGACTTGATGTCCCGCCCCCTTCCTCTTTTCCAGAGTCTGTTGGAATTGTCAATCAGGTAGATGGTCTTGTCTCCCATCCCTGCCCTGGGGACATTGGGCAATAATCAGAAGACCTTTTTGACACTTAAAACTAGAGATGGAGATTCTACTGGCCTCTAGTGGGACCCGGTCACGGTCGCTGCTGAATGTCCTGCAGTGCACAGGAGAGTCTCCAGGGAAGAACTACTTGGCCAAGAAGGCAATACTGAGATTGAAGACCCTGTGGAGTATTGGCATCTTCTACTTGAGCGAGTCTCTTTTCCTATCTGTTGTATATTTATATGGATCAACTGTTGCGTGTCTTGCTTGCTTCTAGTTTATTGAATTGCCTACAGTTTGCTTTTAGCCTTTTGTTAAAAATGAACTCCAGTCTGTAAACATTCCTCTGAAAACAGAGATAGGCTGTAGGCTTTGATACATGGAGCTCTCCTTGTTTATCTCTAGGGAACTTGTAATCTGATTTTGCTTCTTGAACAAAAATGGTTTTAAAATACGATGGGTGACTCCGTTGAGCATCCGGCTCTTGATTTCGGCTCAGGTCATGATCTCAGGGTGGAGTGAGTTTGTGCTCTGTGCTGGTGGCTCAGAGCCTGCTTGGGATTCTCTCTCTCCCCCTCTCTCTCCCTGCCCCTCCCCAACTCAAACTGTCCATCTGTCTCTCAAATAAACTTTAAAAAATATATGCTGTGACTTTTGGAAAACCTTCTGTGAAACCGTATTAAATTCATCTCAGAAGCTTGAGTCCCATCCTCTTGGTTTTATCTTTTTGCCTGAATTACTTTGTGACTTTTACCATGATTGCTATTTTGCCTAACAGTTGATACTCTGTTTTCTAGCATTTTCCTAGAATATTTTTCTGTCCTAGAATATGTTTTTCCTAGAATGTTTCTACTTGTCATTTTTATTTATGTACCTTAAGAGCATTAAACTAACCCCTTAAATGTGTTAAAAACTTTTAACGGGAAAACTTAATCTATTTGTCTTATACATAGTTTGACTTTTACGAGTGTTCTTTTGCTTTTTTTTTTTATATTCCTCTTGTGGTTTGGAAGTAATAGTTTGCATTTTATTCTATCCCCCAGCTTATCTACTTCCTTTTTTCCTGATGTACACAGTTCAAGTGTGATGCTCTGAGTCATCAGCTGGCTTGACTTTCTCTTCCCACTCAACGCCAGTTCAAGTACAGGACTCTACATCAATAATTTCTGTAGGACTTTGCAGACACTGCTCCCATCTTGCCATCCAGGGTTGTCAGAGGAGCGATAAGCTGATCTGAGCATTTCTTTCTAAAAGCTGTAAGATCTTACTCTTCTGCCTCCACATAAGCCAGTGTAAGACCCGTGGCCATCTTTCGTGTTGAGAAATCACTGTTTTCTCTGTTGTGTCCTAGACCATCTAGAATTGGCCTTCATGTCTTGTATTTTCCCTGTTGTGCCTTTGGGCAGCCTTCTAGGAGATTCTTTAGCTCCTTCATCTAAGTCCTTTTTTGACCTTCTTTCTGCCAGTCAACGTGGAGTCTTGCGATTCCCAGGAGAATAGGAATGATTATGAAAATGAAGACTGTTTGCTTCTAGAACCTCAGGTTCTTGGTCATATCCTTGTGGGTCTGGTTTTCCCCCTAAGCATGTGTTCATTGGGTAGGTTTTTTTGTTGTTGTTGTTGTTTTTAAAGCATGTGATCTGGGGCACCTGGGTGGCTCAGTCGGTTAAGCGTCCGACTTCGGCTGCAGTCTTGATCATCTCACAGTTTGTGGGTTCGAGCCCCGCGTCGGGCTCTGTGCTGACAGCCAGCTCAGAGTGTGGAGCCTGCTTCAGATTCCATATCTCCCTCTCTGTCTAACCCTCCCTGCTCATGCTGTCTCTCTCTCTCAGAAATAAATAAAACATTAAAAAAAATTTAAAGTATGTGATCAGTCTGAAGTGGCTGTACGGGAGGAATGGAACACTCTTTGGAGGAAATATTCTGGCGACAGGGTTCTGTTCTCCAGAATATCTCTGGCTCCTTGAGGCCTTTGCACTGTTGCTGTGGTTGTAAGCACCCTCACCTTCTAACAGCCTGGGGATAGACACCATTGCTGCTGTGGTTCGGTGCAAGTAAGGGAGGGAGTCACCCTGACCATTCTACATGGATCGTCAGCTGCTGAGCCAGAATGCTGTTCTAAGATCCCTACACTTGATCTCGAATACTTTAAATAATCCCTCCCCTTTTCCCATACCGGGTTTGGCCTATGATTTTTCCCTTCAGTCTGATTTTATTTAATCTGTTCCTTCGGATTCCTTAAAATTTGTGAGCCGCCAGCGAGTAGCCCACCTTCTCATTTCCCAGTGCACTGAACTACATATGGGCATTTGGACCGAAGGAAGAGGCAGACCCCGTATGCCCAGGCTACCATCTTGGTCAGATCTTTGCCGTCCTCTTCATAGAGAACCCTTAAAACCTTGAATCTTCCTTATGTGTTTGAAGGAGACAAACCACACAAGTGTGAGTTCTGTGACAAGTGCTTCAGCCGGAAGGACAACCTGACCATGCACATGCGGTGCCACACCAGCGTGAAGCCCCACAAGTGTCACCTGTGTGACTATGCCGCCGTGGACAGCAGCAGCCTTAAGAAGCACCTGCGGATACACTCGGACGAGCGGCCCTACAAATGCCAGCTCTGCCCCTACGCCAGCCGCAACTCCAGCCAGCTCACGGTGCACCTGCGGTCCCACACAGGTAGGTCCCTGACCTTGGAAACTTGTTCTCTAGCCTCTTAACCTTCATCTCCTTGAAACACAAGCATCTAAGATGACTTGATGGTCTAAGCAAAAGAATCGGAATTTTCTATGGTTTTTCACCAAGAAGACAACTTCCAGTAACACCTGGAAGTTGGACAGCTGGGTTCTCTATAACTTCGTAGACCACAGCTGGTGATGAGTACCCAAGACAGCCGTTAAGCAAAGGCTGTGTCCCCAAAGTCTCATGTATAAACTAGGCATTTCAGTCATTTTACAGAAGCCGATCGCCTGGCCTAATTCAGAAACGTGGCAGAATTAGTTGACGGGAACTGCAAATCCCAAGTTTCTAGTTGCTGGAAATCAGACTTTGCCAAGAGCTTTATCCTCCCTTGCTGAGACCCCTTTTGAATAACAATAGAAATACCAGCTCCTCAAGGCTCAGGAGAAATGGGGGTTGGGAAGCTCAAGAGGCTCAGAAAACTAGACTTTGCAGTGAATTCATAGAAGATGGTGAGCAGACTGAATATGCTGACATCTGAAACTAAGTAAATAAGTAAATAAACTTCCAGCAGACAAATGGGAGGCAGCCATGGAGTTGGGAGCCCATCTTTCCAGCCACTGTCTTACTACCCTGAGAGCTCTGAACTTGGAACTGGCATGTAGACTGCCAAGGCCACATAGCTCAGAGGAGAAGCTCAGGCCTCCATAGGCATTATGCCCCAAACTGCCCAGTAGCAGATAAAACTCAAAACACCTGTGTCTAATCCTAAACCAGACTACTCTTCCTAAATCTAAATCTCAATTATGGATTATAAGTCATGGCTGGAAACAAGTGATCTAAAAATGCACCATATCAAATCAATCCCGGAGTTAACCAAGTACTTGGGTAATGGTTTCCATTCTAATTGGTATCTACCCACTGGCAGAAATGTTGCATCGAAGAAGAGTTCTATGAAAAGGCAGTGAGAACAAAGTATGAATGAAAACCAGAGTTGCTGTTTACAAAGGTAAAGAAATTTCCCAGAGATTAGATGAAAAAAACTTGGATTTGTATAACTGAGAATAAGCAGCTGGAAGTTTGGTGTTACTAACTAGGTCTAGGAAAAAAAGTAGAAGTGAGAAAATCAAATGAGGAAGAATTTCCCAGTTCTAAAGAGCCGTGAGAATGGAAAGGGTTCACAGATGCCTTGCAGGACAGAGGGAGTGGATGGGCAGTGTCAAACCTAGGAAGACTTCTCAGTGGTTTTGGCTTCTAAGGGGACTGTGGAATTGTGCCCTCAAAGTTGGGAAATGATTTTGAAGGAAGAATTCTATACCCAGCTAAACTACCTGAAGTATACAAGTAGAAAGTATACAAAAATACGCAAGAAGTCAACACTTCCAGCCAGCATGCTAGTAGAAGTTCCTGGAAGATAAGCGGTCCTCCAGGGAGAAAACAAAATTTGGCATGAGATATTTCATGTATATTTGAATATAGCTGACGGAGATTGCAGTAAAGAAATCTCAAGATAATTCCTGTGTAGAAGGTTTTAGAGAAAATTAAGTCAGAAACTGAAACTCCACCAGAAATTTCATGTAAAATATCACCTAATTAAGAGACTGGATGACTTTTGAGATTATAGCAAGATTCTTTTTCCCTCCGCGCACAGTCCAGTCAAGAATTAAGCTAAACTGTGAACCAAAATAAGCACGGAAGAAAAGCAAATCCATTTGACCTTGATACTAATACTATATCACATGGTCCAGGTGTGACAGTGATCCTCCAAGGAGGTAAACGGAATTCTGGTCCAGTGTTTGGCTCTGGTGAACATGACCTATACCCAGTCATAAATTATAGTCTGATTCTAACACTGAAAAGAACTAGTTAAAGCCTGGGAGTTCCCTGGTCAGAATGTGAATGTTCTTGAACTTAAATGTGAAAATAAAGCTATCCTGACAAGTAGGGAGACATAGTGTGGTGAAGAGGAGGGAACCCTCAAGAAACCTCTCAAGCTGATGGACTAGAAGTCGGGAAGTTACTACCCCCCAGTGTAGGAGGTAATGCCAGAAGAGTAAAATAGGCACCCAATGATGGAGGGTGGGGGGAGGGGTGGATGTGTAGGATAACTGAGATCTTCATCATTGCTTATGTTTAGCTGATGATGATTAAAGTAGCAACGTCCAAAAGCCCTAAAACCCGTAGCGCCTCCAGAGTACAGAAGGAGGCTATGGATTTTCAGTGCTTGTTGCCTGGCAACATATTCCCGTGTCAGTTTTATAAGGAGAATTCAGTCCAGTCATAAACTATTGAAACTTGAGTGTTATAAGCCAATCAATTGTTATAATACGGCTTCAACATTATAGATAGCAGTTAGGTCCTAGTTGGGTTTGGAACAACTGTAACCTAAGTTGTACCCCATCCGTGTCCGATTTTGAGGTGCAGAATGAGAGTCTGGTTCAAAAGTAAAGTGACCTCATAAATACCGTGGCCTTGGATACCATGGTGCCTGAGTTCAAATCCCTGCTGTTTGACCTCCCTAAGCCTCCATTACCCCATCTGTTGAATGGGGTTATGGTACCTACTTCTAAGATCGTCGGGAGGAGAAGAGAAGGTCACGGACATGGTAAGTGGTGCTGTTAGGGAGTTACTAGTAGTTGGAGTTCAAGACCCAACTGTCTCTGCAGCCACAGGTATTCTGATGCATGTGTGGGGGGAGCTCTTTTGCCTGCCTGCTCTAATGGAAACACACCTTCCATTGTTAGGGGACACCCCCTTCCAGTGCTGGCTCTGTAGCGCCAAGTTCAAAATCAGCTCGGACTTGAAAAGGCACATGATCGTGCACTCGGGGGAAAAGCCTTTCAAGTGCGAGTTCTGTGACGTCCGCTGTACCATGAAGGCCAACCTCAAGTCGCACATCCGCATCAAGCACACGTTCAAGTGCCTGCACTGCTCCTTCCAGGGCCGGGACCGGGCCGACCTCCTGGAGCACAGCCGGCTGCACCAGGCCGACCACCCCGAGAAGTGTCCCGAGTGCAGCTACTCATGCTCCAGCGCGGCCGCCCTGCGCGTGCACAGCAGGGTGCACTGCAAAGACCGCCCGTTCAAGTGCGACTTCTGCAGCTTTGACACAAAGCGGCCCAGCAGCCTGGCCAAGCACATTGACAAGGTGCACAGGGACGAGACCAAAACGGAGAACCGGGCCCCGCAGGGCAAGGAGGGGCCCCACGGGGACAGCTCCCAGCACGTGGCCAAGATAGTGACCCAGAGGGCCTTCCGCTGCGAGACCTGCGGCGCCTCCTTTGTCAGGGATGACTCCCTGAGGTGCCATAAGAAGCAGCACAATGACCAGAGCGAGAACAAGAACTCGGACTTGGTCACCTTCCCGCCCGAAAGCAGTGCCTCGGGGCAGCTCGGCACCCTGGTCTCCACCGGGCAGCTTGACACATCCCTGGAGCCCAGCCAGTGCCTCTAGTTCAGCCAAGGAGGGTGGTCAGCTGTCTGGATTCCAGGCAAATAAATGCCCTCCGAGTTGAGACCGTCAAGCCAGACTTGAGCTGCCAGCTCCCGGGACGGCGGCCCTGACTTTCCAGGCCCTCGAGGACAGTGGCTGCTGTCGCTGGCATGAGAACCGACGCCAAAGCAACTGTGTGGAGACTGCCCCTCCCCATGGCCATCTGACCTCCGAGCATTGTCTATGCACGGACCCAGGCATCCCAAGGTGGGGGGTCCGTTGCACACCATTCTATCCAATAGGGATAGTTTTGTGATGGCTTCTGACCTTGAACCTAATCCATCTCTGATGAAATTCTTAAACTACTTAGACGGCATGGAAGATTGATGTGTGTGTACAGTGGGGAAGTTTAAGAGGGACAGCGGGCTACGTGGAGGGCCTGGGGTGGCTGGAGAAGTTCTATTTCTTAACCCGGGTGGTGGTGACGAGCGTTCGCCTTAAGCACTTGTAGGGTTCCTTTTAGCGATGTCTTATAATAAAATGACAGACTCCTCTGTAGGATGAGGTGAGAGGGACGCTCCATTTTTTCTTGACCTTCTTCCAGTAGACTGGTTCCCGCGTGGGGTTCCCCGCCCCATTCAGTAATGCATTCTGAATGCACCCGGCATCTCCAGCTCTCAGTGCTTCAGGGAAGCGAAATGCAGTTGAATCTGTAGGTGGCACCAAAGATCAAACTAACGCTACCTGCGTCTGCCGTTATGCGTTGTGAAACTCCGTTTCTGTGCTTCATGAAGAAAAGACTAGGGGCCCAGTGGGCCCCCGGCTTGGTTCTGGGACACATGCATGAGACCGCCTGAGCTTAGTCTCTCCTCCCAGTAAGCACTTGGCATTTGCTGCACCAACAAGTGAAAACCCCAACCTCTTGTAGATGGACATTTTGCTTGGCCGAAACCTAGGAGGGTTCTGGAAGGCCAATGGATATGTAATTTATCCAAAGCCGGTTTGTTCTTTGACACCTTTCCCTCACATCCGGTCTTTGTGCCCTCATCAAGTTAGACGTCTGTGCTTTTCAAACCAATTAAATGGATCTATTGTTTTTGGTAAACTAGGGGAGAAGGACGTGAAAATTTTTATAGATTGTTTACAGGGGAATAAATGATTTACTTACGAAATAGCAAGTCTGTAGCTTACTTGGTTATGAATTCTCTTGTTTGAACATATCTGATTGAAGTGTGGCATCAGGTGATTGATAAAAACACTGTCGGATCTCTTTGTTGCAAGAAGAAAAGATGAAAATGATGGAGACTCATGATAGAATTCATCCTTGCTTTGGAGCTGTGGTTTTCGATTGTTCAGGGGAAACGTCTGGTTACTGAATGCCAGTGCATTGTACACGTGCTGTTGTTACCTTTCTGCTCTTTGTCACGAGTCTTCTCTGTGTTTCTGTTGTAGTAGCGGGGGGCTGTTGACCTCTCAAGTGGGAACCCATATATCAAAATCATAAACGTTCCTCGAACTTTTGGTATCACAGCTCTTCAGATAAACCGGAACAGCCTTTTTGAAGGTATATTTTCCCCCCATTTTGTATGGACTTCACGGGTCTGAGATCCACCCTGGGTATCATCCAGCACATTTGGATTCCCTTTAGAGCAGAGGTCTGCCAAGAATTCCGGACCCAGACGGTAAATATTGGAGGCACTGTGGGGCCATCAGTTCTCTCTTGTGATGAAATTCTGGTGTTAGCACAAAAGCAGCCATAGGCTATAAGAAAAAGAAGGAACTATTCTGTGTTCCGATAAAACTTTATAAAATCGGGGCACCTGGCTGGCTCAGTTGGAAGAGCGTGTGACTCTTGGTCTCAGGGGTCTTGGGGTTGAGACCCATGTGGGGTGCAGAGATTCCTTAAATAAAACTTTAAAAAAGAAACTTTACGAAATAATTCAGGAAGTGGGAGAATAAACTGGCTGTCCCTTCTAGGATGAAGGCTTCAAATATATAGTTAATGCCACAGCTATGGGAAGCCACCATGATGGTGGAGACCAGAAAAGCAAAGTTTCTGTGCCTCGACTTGCAGAGTCAGTATTGGCCTGAAAGGGGAAAATGAGGATGTTCACAGTTTGGTCACACCTGGACTAGGATTTGGTGAACTTTCTCAGTCAAGGGCCGGATAAATATTTTGGGCTTCGCTGGCCTTTGTCTCTCTGATGGGCCTGTTCAACTCTGTTAACTTAATGCTGTTGTAGCACAATTACTCCACCCTGCCGTTATAACTGTAGTAGCCAGAGATAATAGGTAAGCATATGGCCATATGCCAGTAAAACTTGATTGACAAAAAGGGCCATGCTTTGGAGGGGCCAGTGTTCGCTCACACCTGGGCTGGACTATTGAGTGTAAGCAATGGGGTAAGTGATTATGGGTTAAAAACTTGGGGGAAGAGCTACTGAGAATGCTAAATGCCCCGGGGTCCCTTCGAAGAAGGCGCTATTTCATGCGACAGATGAGTTCACCATGTTAGGCATTGGGAAAAACTAGATCCTCCTAAAAAAAAAAAAAAAAAACTAGATCCTCCTGATCCTTATTCAGAGTGGCTTCAGAGTGGCTATAAATTTCCAAGAAGGATCCAGAAATCAAGATGGCCCCATGTTGTTTTCTGCTTATGGTTTCTTGCTGCCTTCTAAACCCCATAGAATATGAATTTTTTTGGTCCCTGCATTTAGTTCCTTTCTTAAAAGGACGAACCTCCGTTCCTATTGCTGTGGCCAAACCTTGTGCTAAGAACTTTACCTGCGTTCACTGATCTCTCCCAGTGCCGTCCAGAGCTGGGACTGCGGTGAGGGAAGGGAGACACTTGCCTAGAGCACCAACAACTCTGTAACCAATAAATATTTTGATTGGCACAATACGGTGCAGAGGTCAGCCACTTTGTTTTCATGAAGTAGCATTAGAAGTTGGCCTGGCAATTGGGGCACGCCGTCAGGGGCAGAATTGGAGCCTGTCTTTAAAACCGCATTAAAATATTGACCTTGATCAGTGAGATGGTCGGTACCAGTTTGTATTGGCACCTGAGGGGACTGCCTCACCCACCTCACCCTGGTCCCTGCCTCTCGTCCAGATGCAAAACCTGAAACATCAAGGTGAAGAAACTTCCTAGAACAGCCTTGGATTTCAGCCCCTGGTGGGGCAGCTCCAGAATTCAAGTTTTTAACGAAAACGCGAGGCTGGGTCTCGGAGAAAAAATTTGTTAAGCTAGTAAGTTGATCTGAGAGGGTGATGACAGCGATTCCAAAGGAACCTTTTTATGTAAGCAAATGGGGTTGAGGAGGAAGGATGTGAGGAAGCCCGGCTGATGGCAGTGCTGTATGGCTGACCTCCAGCTAGAGACTCCAGTTCGCCATTTGCTTCTCTAAATGTGCCACTTCAGGCATTTGGCTTAATGATCAAATCAAGTGGTTTAAAACAAAACCAAGCTTGGCTTAGCCGTTTGTCCTTTAATTGTTTTGTTCGTGGGGGGAGGGGGGAGCAGGCAGATTGGGAAATAACCAAGAACTAGTACTATGACCTTCTGACATTGGGATCGTGGCTTCTGTCTTCTCACCCAGGCTAGATCTTCAACATGTAGTCCAAAATGGCGGCCCTTAAGCTCCAACCAGGTGGAAAAGGCCATACCCCTTCCCCTTGACACTTCCGGGAAGTTGTATGTAAACTTCTGCTTGCCTCCCCTGGTTACTTAGATGGTCACACAGCACTGCTGTTGTGAAGGGTGCTGGGAGATGGTGGCTCTGAAGGAGCTGTGCCGAGTTAAAACCTGGAAAGAGACCCTAGATCATGAGTGTTCTCTGATCAGTAATGTGGCCTCCTAGAAGTTTGCCGACGACTTTTCTAGGAAACCCCTGGTTCAGATCCTGCACGCTCAGGGTGCTCTCCCCATGAACACTTCTTTTTTTATCAGGGCTTTACTGGGGCTGCTTTGCCTGCGCTTTACAGATGATGGTCCTTGGCCCTCAAGGTGTTCTGTAACTCTAGTCCAGGGGGCCTCCACTGTGGCTACAGTCACCTAGGAAGCCCTTAGGTATTTGGAATGTATCTTGGGGCAGGGAGATTGGTGTCTTTGAGAGTCTGCAGGTGACTCTAAGGTGCAGTGGGACAGCTGCTCGTTGGAGGAGCTATCACCTGTGCTGTCATAGAGGAGCCAACACTTGACTGCTCTCGCCATCTCGAACTGAATTTTTTTTAAACGATAATTTTTGAGAGACGGAGACACAGAATCTGAAGCAGTCAATACAGAGCCTGACGCGGGCCTGGAACTCCTGAATCGTGAGATCGTGACCTGAGCTGAAGTCAGAAGCTAAACTGACGGAACCACCCAGGAGCCCCAAGATTCTTAATTTTTAAACCAGCCGTCGTGTGTTTTCATTTGACACCAGACCCCGCAAATTATGTAGCTGGTCCTGTGAAGGAAAGAAAAGAACCTTCCTGAGAAGGAAGGCTGCCTGCATCACTGATCTGGAAACTCTCCCCACCCCCCCACCCCCACCCCCACCGGTTGGCCAGCCCAGGGCTCTGCATAGGAGGAACCAGCACGGGAACCATGGCGTTCTAGCATTTCTCTGCCCGGTTCCATCCATTCCTCCCCGCGGATGTCATTGCCATTTGTCCCAAGGCGGGGAAATCTCTTCAGGAACCATAGCTTGCCTCATGCAGCCTGTCCGGGAAGGTCAGACCCAGGTGTGCCGGGCTCACACACCCGCGTGGTGTTTGCAGTCTGACTCTCCACTACGTAGAGGGCGTGTTCCATGGGCAGAGGCGGGGCAATCAGGGATGGAACCGTTTGAGTTCTAAGTGATAGGGCAGAAAAAGGATTCAGCTCGTTCTGCAAGAATGGGGAGGGGGCGCCTGGGTGGCTCAGTCGGTTAAGCGTCCGGCTTTCGCTTCGGTCACGATCTCGCGGTTCGTGGGTTCGAGCCCCGCGTCCGGCTCTGTGCTGACTGCCAGCTCGGAGCCTGGAGCCTGTTTCAGTCTGTGACTCCCTCTCTCTCTGACCCTCCCCTGCTCACGCTGTCTCTCTCTCTCTCCTAGAAATAAATAAAACATTTAAAAAAAAATAAAAAGAATGGGGAGGTCTACAGTTGGATTCCGGGTGGCAGGACTTCAAATACGGGTATTGTTGGATGATTGCAGAAATGTCCCTGGGCTGTCCGGCCACATGCTAGGGCAGGTATTGCAGGAATGGACTTGGTCTTCCAACCCAGGCAGGTCACATGACTAGTGTGTCTGAAGCCGAGAGTGTTAGGATTTGAACCTGTGTCTGAGGCCTGCAGGTAGAAGTCCTTCTAATATCCAATATCCAATACTGCCTGCTTGGGAGACCTGCCTGAAGGCCAGAGTCAAAAGTCCTGGACCTCTCTGGCAAGCCAGCGAAGTCTAGGAATCCCCTCTAAGTGATGTTTAAAAGAAGAAGGAAATGTGTACGTTTGTAATCGAAAAGATTACTAAGAAAACATAATTGAAATAGTTATCAAAGTATTTTTTATAATGTGTATTTTTGAGAGACAGTGTCAGCAAAGGGAGGGACAGAGAGAGAGAGGGAGACACAGAATCCAAAGCAGGCTCCAGGCCCTGAGCTGTCGGCACAGAGCCCAACGTGGGGCTGGAACTCATGAACTGTGAGATCGTGACCTGAGCTGAAGTTGGACGCTTAATTGACTGAGCCACCCAGGTGCCCCTTTTGAATGATGTACACTTTTATTACTACATTAAGTAAGCTCTAGCAGCAGATCTAGTAAGTGCTCTGCAGTAGGGACGGTATTTCAAGATCACTAGAGCCATGATTTTTTTTTCAATATAATTTATTGTCAAACTGGTTTCCATATAACACCCAGTGCTTATCCCAACAAGTACCCTCCTCAATGCCCATCACCCACTTTCCCTTCTCCCCCATCAACCCTCAGTTTGTTCTCAGTATTTAAGAGTCTCTTCTGGTTTGCCTCCCTCCCTCTCTGTAACTTTTTTTTTTTTTTTTTTTACCCCTTCTCCTCCCCCATGGTCTTCTGTTAAGTTTCTCAAGATCCAGGGCTGCCTGGGTGGCTCAGTCGGTTGAGTGTCCGACTTTGGCTCAGGTCATGGTCTCATAGTTCATGGATTTGAGCCCAGGCTCTGTGCTGACTGCTAGGTCAGAGCCTAGAGCCTCTTTCGGGTTCTGTGTCTCCCTCTCTCTCTCTGACCCTCCTTGTTCACGCTGTCTCTCTCTCTCTCAGAAATAAATTTAAAAAAACATTAAAAAAAATTTTTTTTAAGTTTCTCAAGATCCACATATGAGTGAAAACGTATGGTATCTGTGTTTCTCTGCCTGACTTATTTCACTTAGCATAATATCTTCCAGTTCCATCCACATTGCTGCAAATGGCCGGATTTCATTCTTTCTCATTGCCATGTAGTGTTCCATTGTGTATATAAACCACATCTTGATCCATTCGTCAGATGATGGACACTTAGGCTGTTTCCATGTTTTGGCTATTGCTGAGAGTGCTGCTGTGAACATTGGGGTCCATGTGCCCCTGTGCATCAGCACTCCTGTATCCCTCGGGTAAATTCCTAGCAGTGCAATTGCTGGGTCATAGGAGAGTTCTATTTTTAATTTTTTGAGGAACCTCCACACTGTTTTCCAGAGTGACTGTACCAGTTTGCATTCCCACCAACAGTGTAGGAGGGTGCCCGTTTCTCCACATCCTCGCCAGCATCTATATAGTCTCCTGGTTTGTTCATTTTAGCCACTCTAGCCAGCGTGAGGTGGTATCTTGGTGTGGTTTTGATTTTATATCCCTGATGATGAGTGATGTTAAGCGTCGTTTCATGTGTCTGTTGAGAGCCATGATGTTAAAATACCTGATTTCCTTTGACTTGGTACCTATATCCAGACTTGACAGAAATGCTCGATTTTGGTTGGAGCCTAGTGCAGTAAGTTCTTTGCTGTCCAAATCCCTTGACCTTCTAAATTCCATCCATGGTCCCCTTGACCTATGTGAAGACCACCAGTGCTAGTGCAGTTTCTGGGATCTGGTGCCCGTGGTAAAATTTGAACTTGCACTTCTGTCATAACGGGAGATGGTAGCACCAGTATTTGAAAACTTACCCCCTCTACCCCTGCCCAAAACACCTTGCCTTTGGAGGGCTCTTTGTGGTACTGATGTATAGTCTTTTTCTGATAAGCTGCTCTTTAAGATGGCTCATTCCTCACATGTTAGTTTAAGGGACTTTGGCCCATAGAAAATACACTGTGCATTTGTCAGACCATTCTGAAGTTCTTCAGGCACGATACACACTCACATTTTATCATATATTTCTTGAAAGGCTGCAAAAGCCTGGCTTCAGCCTAATGCTAAAGGTAAAGGTAGGCTTTTTCCCCAAGGCTGGGAGGGTAACCAGTGAATATGGAACAGTTAATTCTAGCATTCAGCCTAGTGTCCTCTGCACTGGTCTTAAGCATCCTGGGAGGGAAATGGGGTTTCAGCTGTATTGGTGGTTTCTTAGGGATTTGAAACAACCTACCTCCATTTCTTTTAGTTTTGATAAATGATCCCTGCAGGAGGAGAAGAAATTGATTCCCTGTGTATAGTTCTTTCATAAAGCCTCTCTGGATTTTAAAGAAAACTAGATCTATCTGCCTCTCCAGATATCTATCCCCAGTTACCTGAAGACCTTTCCTCTATCCATATCTGAGGGAATCCAGCGTGCACATGTCCTTTAGAAAGATTTCGCCTTTGAAAGAAAAATCTTTATTCCAGGTATGCGTTTCTTCCCTGACCCCAACCTGGTGTCTAGCCCAGGGGTCGGCACACTTTTTTGTAAAGCAGGTAGTGAATATCTTCGGCTTTGTAGGCCGCTGGGTCTCTGTCGCAATAGCTGAACTCTGACCTTGTAGCATAGAGGCAGCCGTGGACCATCCATAAAGGAATGTAGAGCTGTGTTCCAGTCCATCTTCGTGGGCAGTGAAAGGAGCTTCATGTAAGTTTTGACGTCACAAAATGCTTCCTTTGATTTTTTTTTTAAGCATTTAAAACTCTACGAACCACTCTTCATTTGGGGATTGTGCAAAAACAGTTGACGGGTTACCAGGGGAAAGGCTGGGCAGAGGTAACATGGGATCATTCTCTGGACGACTGCATATGGACCTATAGTTGTCAATATGAAGTCCGTTTATTTTAATAACAGGTAGTTGGCTGGGTTTGGCCTCCTTAGCTATAGTTTACAACCCCTTCTGGTCAGAATAGCTTATGAAAGTATATTTTTTATTTATTTTTTAATGTTTTATATATTTCTAGGAGAGAGAGAGAAGCCGTGTGAGCAGGGGAGGGTCAGAGAGAGAGGGAGTCACAGACTGAAACAGGCTCCAGGCTCTGAGCTGGCAGTCAGTATAGAGCCCGACGCAGGGCTCGAACCCACGAACCGCGAGATCATGACCTAAGCGAGTCGGACGCTTAACCGACTAAGCCACCCAGGTGCCCCAAAAGTATATTTTTTAAACCTCTGTCTTTTCTTAGATTGTTTTTGATGTGATCGGAATGCTTGAATATTTTTTTTTGATGTATGCTGTTCCCAAATACTGCTTTTATAATAACAAGTTGAACTACAAAAGCCTGTGCCTTGTAGCGGTCCCTGTAATCACTCACGTTTCTCAAACATCTAAGTAATAGGAAGTGAGTTTGTCAAGTGTTCACTTAATTAGCTCAACACATCGTCGTTCCTAAACATGAAAGTCGTTTATGAAAACTCTTGCAGTTTTAAAGTGTCTTGTTTGTATTTCAAAAGCAACATACATACACATAGCTTAGAAAACCATATCAGGGCACCTGGGTGACTCAGTCAGCTGGGAGTCTAACTCTTGATTTTTGACTCAGGTCATGATCTCATGATTCATGGGTTCGAGCCTCACATTGGGCTCTGCGCTGACTGTGCGGAGCCTGCTTGGGATTCTCTGTCTCCTTCCCTGTCTGTCCCTCCCCCACTTGTGTTCTCGCTCTCTCTCATGGTAAGTGAATTAACTCAAAAAATATTAAAAAACAGTATCAGGATATGCCGTGAGAAGCCTCTCTCCCATCTTGGTCCCTCTTTGTCCCTTTCGAGAGGCAGTCATCGTGAACAAGAGTTTTATTTTCATGAAAGTTTTGATTTCAGATTTGTCATCGTAGCTGGTTTTGTGTTGGGTTCGCTGCCCGAGGTAATTATAATAGTTAGCAGTGCTAGGTGCTGCCTTCCACCTCCCACATGTCTGTTCCACGCACCAACACAGGCGATGCTGGCCCCACATTTTGCAGGAGCTCTGATGGAGTTGGGGGAACACAGTCCTCAGTCACCAGCAGGGAGCCGTCACCGGACATCTTGTGATTCTCCCTCTAGCCTGCACAGGAGGTAGTTGGCTGGGCGCCGAAGACCCTCTGTCTAGCCTCACACCCAGAGCGGCCATGATTGTTGCCTCCCACCTTGTGAATGACCCCTCTCCCTTCTCCTTTCCTTTTCTACTTCTTGCATCTGCTAGGGGACCTCATCTGCAACAGACACGCACCACGATGCTAACTGCGCAGCCACTGCAGTCCCCTCAGAGATGCGTTCCGTGCGTGTCCTGGCACATGACCGGTGACCATTCCAGTAAGGGTGTGTGGCCTGAAGACCAGCTCTTGAGAAGTATTCGGATCTCAAAGACTGCTCTTGAACAGGCGTAGACTAACAGGACACCTCTCCTGAACTTTCTTGCATTTTCATATCTGGTGGGCATGGTCGGCCATTAAAATAAGCTCACATTTGCTTAGTCAGACTACACTAGAATTCAGCAGTCCTTTATCTGGATAAATAGAACTACCGTGAGGTGAACAAAACCTATACCCTGACAAGCGCCACTCAAACTGGAAAGCAGTGCCCTCCATGGTGTATTAGCTACTTGGGAGACAATGTTGTGTAACAAACCACCCCACACCCCCACCAAAACATGGGGCTTTCAGCAGACACTTCTTTTTCTCACTTATAGACTTGGCAGCTCAGTTTTTTGTTAAATAAACTGCGCTCCAGGTTTTGGGTTGGGTTCCGGTCTATTCCGTGAACCTTCGTCTTCTCCTTGGGCCAGTGACTGTCACCGTCTTCTCGTGGCCGACCCCAGGAGCATAAAGGAAAGCAAAACTCACAACACCAGTGAAAGCCTCCACTTACCCGTGTCTGCTAATACTGCATTAGCTAGCACGAGCCCCACGTAGGAGTGAGGAAATACTTTTCCCGTGGACCGAGAGGACTCCAGAGGTCAACGGCCAAGCATGTGGGCACATCATCCTAGTAGAGAAGAATGGGAACCAGTAGACTAATTTAGGGACCGGCGTTCTACAACCCAAGGGCTACCTCTGGCCTGCCGCCCGTTTTTTGCGGATACTTTTATTGGCATCTCAGCGTGCAGGTTGGAGAGATCATCATAGATTCACATGCAGTTGTGAGAAGGAATACAGAGCAAGCTCTTGTATAGTTCACCTTATTTCCCCCAGTGGTGACCCACCCCGTTTTTATACAACCCTGGAGCTAAGAATGGTTTTCAGATTTTTAAATGGTTGGAAGAAAAAACATTTTGTGACAGGTAACAACTACATGAAATTCGGGGACGCCGGGGTGGCTCTGTCAATTAAGCATCTGACTCTTGGTTTCGGCTCAGGCCGTGATCTCGCAGTTCGTGAGTTCAAGTCCTGCATCGGACTCTGTGCTGGCCATGGGGGGGGGGGGGGGGCATGCTTGGGATCCTCCCTCTCTCTCTGCCCCTCCCCGCTCATGTTCTCTCTCTCCAAATAAATAAAGAAAAGCTTTAAAAAATTTAAAAATGTACGTGAAATTCAAATGTGCATAAATAACACTGGAACACAGCCACGCCCCTTCTCTCACCTTGTCTGTGGCTGCCTTTGTACTGCACGAGCAGAGGAGAGGCAGAGATCCTGTGTCCTTCAAAGCCTAAAATACCCAGGACCGTGGTTGTGCCCATCCTGCCCTAACCCGTAACGGCATGCAACGTGCTGGCAGACTTGCCTTTGGTTTGTTTTTTTCTTAAAATTTTTCCCCTCGTAAGTAGGCTCCACACCCAGTGTGGGGCTTGAGCCCACGACCTGAGATCAAGAGCCGAATGCTCTACTGACCAAGCCAGCCAGACACCCCAGCTCGCCTTGGTCTTGTGGTTACTGTGTGTCACATGTTCTTCCTTGCTCTACCTGCCTTAAGTCATGTGATCATCACTAGACCTGTATGGGGTGGGGGGAGCCTTTTTATCCCCATTTCACGTATGAATCAGCTGCGGCCTTGGAACCTGCCAAGAACACCTGGGTTATGTTATGAGTGGTGGGGCCACCATTCAAACCCAGACACCCCAACCTGAGGCCCCCCAGCATTAACCACTGAGCGGTTCTGGGTCTTTCCGCCGTGTCCCCAACAGTCAAGGGTCCAGTGGATTTTAGGGTCTCCGTGTGCCGCTTAGCCGATGAATGAAAGCATCAGAGGAGGCCACCAGCAGCACTTAGCAGGGGTTCCTATTCTCTGTTGGAATTCTTTCCATCCTTAGAAGCCTGTTTCAGTCACTGCCTCCTAATTCTGCCCAACCAGAAGGACTTCCTCTTCCTTGTTCCTTCCCAAAGCAGGCATCACGCTTGTCAAATTCTGTGTGCAGGATCATGCCCGCTGTCATTTGGCACACATCCTGCCCTCCACTGGGGGTGCAGGCACCAGGGTGCTCAAGTCCATACTAAACTCTGGGGGTGTACAGTATCTTCCAGATTTGAATCTTGAAATTTTGCCTCTAGTGTCTAGAAGGTTTGGTTTCAGTTTGGTCTCATGAACCACCTCCCACATGCCAAGTGGCCCTTGGTAGGGAAGCTGGATGAGGCATTTGAAAGATAAGCCACTTTCTGGTATTGAAACTGTTCTGTCTTCAAGAACTATTGATATTTTTTAAGTAACTGTGTGTGTGTGTGTGTTTTTTTTTTTTACATTTATTTTTGAAAGACTGAGCGCAAGGGGGGAAGGGGCAGAGAGATGGGGAGACACAGAACCCGAAGCAGGCTCCAGGCTCTGAGCTGAGAGCACAGAGCCCGATGTGGGGCTTGAACCCACAAACCATGAGATCACGACCTGAGCCAAAGTTGGACGCTCAACCAACTGCGTCACCCAAGCACCCTGCATCCTTATGTCTTGAATGTGAACTTCAAATACAGCATGGTGGTTAAGAGCCCAGAGGCTACAATCAGGATGCCTGGTTTGAATTCTGGGGGTCATTTTATTAGCTTCATGACCTTGGTCCTATTACTTGAGACCTCTGTGCCTCATGTTTTTAATCAATAAAATGAAGATAATCATAGTGCCTGCCTCACAGAATTGTCACAAAGATTATGTAAAGAGCTGGACTCGTGTAGTGCCTGGTATATAATAAGCCCCAGATAAAAAGCTACCTAATTATAATTTGTTTATAAATGAGTAGTTAATAGCTACAGATAGTTTTCTTTTACCCATGCCTACCAGGACATGCAAGCATTTCCTTAATCAAATCAGTCATGTGTGACTTTGGAATTAATTCTATACTGTTTGTATTGGGTTTATTTGGTTAATAGTAATCTCCAGTGCTCATAATTGAATTAGAACAGACCACACATTTTGCCCTTTATCATCTCTTTGGTCAAATACAAAATGCCTGTGTCTTTCAATGACACGGACACAATAGAATAAAAATCATCTGTTTGTTATCAAAAAAAATTTAATTCCTTGGCCAAAGATGGGAGAAGAGAGTCTGAGAGTCCTGGGCTCTGGGGGTGGGAGACTCACTGAAAGAGGAATTGAGCTGTATTTACCAAAATATAAAATGCGACTACCTCGGCCTAGCGATTCTTCTCATAGGACTTTCTCCCATGGAATTGAACTTGAAGCATGCAGGTGAGTATGTGTACAGATGTTGAGGGCAGCATTGTCCGTGGGACCAAATAGCGAGGTACAGCCAGAATTTCCGTAAGCGGATGGCCACAGACACCTTTGTGGCGCTTTCCTTTTCCAAAGGTGTGGTTGATGCACGCGTGTTGATGTGGATATTGATTGAGGGCCAACTATTACGTGAGCAAAAAGCCAGTTAGAGAGCCCTTGTCCCCACTGGTGTTCAAAAAAGAAGTTATGTGTGTGGCTATTGTCTTGAAGGATACGAAATAACTTTAGTGGTGTTGGCTGTCTCTGGTAAGCGAAACAGGAGAGAGGAAAGGGCTTTTATTACTTCAATAGCCTTCAGCTAGGCTTTTTACAATGAGCAAGTCCTACATAAATAATAAAAATAGCTTTTCAGTTTATCCCCCACATTCTCATTTAGTCCCTTTGATGTCCACAGTCTGAATATCTACGATATGTTAATTAAACACGTAAAATGCTTTGGAATTTAAAAGTCCTCTGAACATCTTCCTTCTCGTATTTTGCATCTGTGCTCCCTCTCTGCACCTGTTTCCCCAACCCTCGCCATCCACCTTTGGACATACTTTTTTTTTTTTTTTTTTTTTACATTTATTTATGGGAGACAGAGAGCAGGAACAGGGGAGGAGCAGAGAGAGAGGGAGACCCAGACTCTGAAGCAGGCTCCCAAGCTCCAAGCTGTCAGCCCAGAGCCTGATGCGGGGCTCAAACCCACAAACCGTGAGATAATGACCTGAGCTGAAGTCAGATGCTTAACAGACTGAGCCACCCAGCGCCCCTCACCTCTGCGCATTTTTGACCTCATTTTCTGCCAGTCCCTGGAGAAACCTCGAAGAGCAAACTGAAAAAATTCTTTATAAGGCAGTTTGCAAATTGCACAGAATCATCTTTCCAAATATGAGCCTGGAAGAATTGATCCCCGGCAGAATTGATCACCTTTCTTTGTTATTCTCTGAAACTCTAATTTTAGGATAAAATAGAAATTTATTCCATTAGTACAGTAGTCATTTCAGCAGATGGACTTGTTTCTGTCCAAAAAAAAAGAAAAAAAAGATTTTCAGTCAGAATGGATCTTTTCACTGATTCTTTTTTTTTTTTTAAGTTTATTTTGAGAGAGAGAGAGAGAGAGAGCGCGTGCACAAGCATGGGAGGGGCAGAGAAAGAGAGAGAGAATCTCAAGCAGGCTCTGTGCTACCAGCGCAGAATCCGACATGGGGCTTGAATTTAGGAAACTGAGATCATAACCTGAGCCAAAACCAAAAGATGCTCAACTGACTGAGCCACCCAGGCGTCCCACACTGGTTCTGTCTATAACTTACCTCTTACTTTTATGCTTTCCTCTGATAAGATACCTCTCAAGAATTTTACCACATCTTTTCAGAATAGGTAATATTGTACTAGGAGACGACACAATGTATTACTGATATTTGACACCAGAAGGAAATGTTGATGTTAAACTGTTGCAGTACGATCATTTTTATGACATAAGTTAAATCCATGTTTGTGGGAAACTTGGAAAGTACAAACTAATACAGAAAAGTAAAATTACCTCTAATCCAGTCCTAAATTCATAGGCAACAGTTGCTAACATTTTGCTCTATTTAAATTGTCTTAGGGTCTGCTTGGTGTGCTTTTCTATCATTGTCGAATGTTTTTACCATGAGCACAATTTGAAATATTTATTTTCCCTTCTTTAAAATGTAACAACGGGCGCCTGGGTGGCCCAGTCAGTTGGGCATCCGACCGGCTCAGGTCATGATCTCACAGTCTGTGAGTTCGAGCCCCGCGTCGGACTCTGTGCTGACAGCTAGCTCAGAGCCTGGAGCCTGCTTTGGATTCTGTGTCTCCCTCTCTCTCTGCCCCTCCCCTGCTCCCGCTCTGTCTCTCTCAAAAATAAATAAACATTAAAAAACAATAAATAAATAAATAAAATGTAATAAGACCTTTCCCTGTGTTCTCATGTACTACTTAGAAGTTACTTTCCATCCCTCCCCTAGTGAACATTTGGGTTTCTTCTATTTTTTTTTATCACTGAAAATAATGCTGTGTTTATCATCTTAATGCATAAAGCTCTTTTTAAGATAGGATTATTTTCTTCGGCTAGATTCCCAGAAATTTAAGTACTTGGTCAAAGGTTATTAACATTTTAAGACACTTGCTAGATGTTTGCCAAATTGCTTTCTGCAAAGGTTATGCCAGTTTACACTCGGCAGCGGTACGGAGCGGCCAGGTTTACTTTCCTCTGCTCCAAAATTACGTTAGTTTGGTAAGTACGATATTAGTTTAGATAAGCCGATTGTCAGTATGGCATTAGAACTTTTAATGGCATTAGTAGCAGAGTTTTTAAAAATCCAGACATGGTCACATTTTTACATAGTTTAAGTAACATAATATGGTAAATAAATGTGGGGGAAATGAAGGATGATGAGTATCCTGATAACCAGCACCAACACACAAATAGAAAATTTACCAATCCCTTAATCCAACAGCACAGTAAGCACTGTATAGAGGTGCCTGGCCGGCTCAGTCAGTAGAGCGTGCAATCCCTGATCATGAGTTTGAGCCCCACGTTGCGTATGAAGAGTACCTTAAAAATCTTTAAAAAACACTGTATAGACATAAAATAATTTGCAGTTTCACCCTTTATTTAGCACATTTGCAATTTCACCCCTTTATTTTGCACATAATGATTGTAGGAACCAGCAAAAAGGGAAATTATTAAGAATCGGGACTTTCTGCCCCCATGTTGGGAATTTATCCCACGTGTCTTGATTTGCATAATTAGCATTAAATGCTGCTTACATATAAGTCACAGGACCATAACTTCGAATTGGACAGTTATGTTTATGACGACCCAAAGCTGCCAGCACAGTTGGTTTTTGGTGATGACTTGGCTTGAAAATTGTCCAGCGCGGACCCATTTTCAATTGATTATCTTTCATTGCTAATAGCCTCAAAGATTGCTTCTACTCCTATATTTAAATGTAATCTTGATAGCTGAACAAAGCATGGGTCGAGGAAAGGGTATGGGGGTGGGAGCCACAATAAAACAAATGTACAGCTTTGCCGGATTTCAGTAACTGAGGACAGCCGAAAAATCGGAAATGTGCAGCAGTTGATTGAGGTCCTTAAGCCAGAAAATGAATGGGAACCTTGGTGGGGGGAGCGGGAGGGACTTGACTTCTGGAGAGCACTTAAAGTCATATATAAAAAGAAAGGAGGAGAAAGACTTATCTAGTATCTATTAGGGGCTACTGATGCTATCACTTCTGCAACTTCATTTGATTATTTGGGAAAAGAGTCAAGACACATTCCTAAAATGTGTCATAGGAATAATCCATCATTGAGAAAGGACAAAAGAGCATGAAGATTATATGTGGTATGTTGATGGCATTTGGGGGGGCTCAGTTGGTTAAGTGTCCTCAGGTCATGATTTCACGCTCCAAGAGTTCCAATCCCTCATCAGGCTCTGTGCTGACAGCTCAGAGCATGGCGCCTGCTTCAGATCCTGTGTCTCCCTCTCTCTCTGCCCCTCTCCTGTTTGTGCTTTGTCTCTCAAAAAATAAACAAAGAGGTGCCTGGAGGCTCAGTTAGTTAAGCCTCAGACTTCAGCTCAAGTCATGATCTCGCAGTCAGTGAGTTCGAGCCCCACATCAGGCTCTGTGCTGACAGCTCAGAGCCTGGAGTCAGCTTCAGATTCTGTGTCTCCCTCACACTCTGTTCTCTCTGTCTCTCAAAAATGAGTAAATGCTAAAAAAAATTTTTTTCAGCAAATAAATGTAAAAATAATAAGATACTCCTAGCACCCAACATTACTGGTTTTATATCCATAGAATGGGATTATGTATAATCTCACTGAAAAACTTGCACTAAGAGAACAAAGCCTTCAAGAGTATGATCTTACCCCAACATGCCCATAACGATACAATAGCTAACATGAGGACTGTATCTCTTATACACTGTTTTGTATGTGCTTTAACACTGTTAACTAGAAGACAAAAGTTGGTGCCCTTGGTTCAGCAGTATTTACTTAGAACCTACTACGTGCCTGGCATTGTGCAAGATGGAGAAAGGAGAGAAATCCCAATATATTATTTTATTCCTTTCCTTTTAAGTAATTGTATTTTATTATTATGAAAACTAATATATAGGGGCACTTTGGGGGGCTCAGTTAGTTGAGCATCTGACTCTTGATTTTGGCTCAGGTCATGAGCCCAGAGTCTTGGGATCCACACTCTGTGCAGACCCTGCTTAAGACTCTCTCCCAGGGTGCCTGGGTGGCTCAGTCAGTTAAGCGTCCAGCTTCAGTTCAGGTCATGATCTCCTGGTCTGTGGGTTCGAGCCCCACGTCGGGCTCTGTGCTGACAGCTCAGAGCCTAGAGCCTGCTTAGGATTCTGTGTCTCCCTCTCTCTCTGCCCCTCCCCTGCTCACACTCTGTCTGTCTCTCTCAAAAATAAAACATTTTAAAAATGTTTTTAAAAATTCTCCCTCTGCCTACTCGTACAAGCTTGTTCATTCTCAAAAAAAATTTTTTTAAGTAATTTGTAGAAGATTTAAATCTTACATATAATTAATTTAAAAAGATGGTCACTTCGATACATGTGCCTGGGAAAATTGAGTACTGAGTTGGGGGGGGGAGGAAGTAAAGTTAGATTCTGTAGTTACAAAACTAAATCCCCACTGATTAAATAACAAAGCCAAAAAAAAAAAATAAAATTGATGGCTGTGGATGAATGTGTGGAAGAATATATTTATTTAAAAGACACAAAAGCCATCAAAGAAAGAGACTAGACATCTCCAGACTTGAAATACTGATTATAATAAGGCACACGGCAAAGGGAAAAGACCAGCTGGACACCAGGTGAATTATTTGCCGCCTGTATTAGACGATAAATCGAGAATCCACAACGAACTCTTTCACATCAGGAAGAAAAAGACAACCCAACGGGAAAATGCGGCAAAGCCTGGGGACAGACGACAGCAACAGGCATGTGGTCAGTATGGTGCGCAAGAGGCTGGACCGAGCCTGACTCGGGAAAATGGACGGGCAAGGCCGTTTCCCAACGTAAGACTGGCAGACGTTTTCCAGTCGGTGACACCACGGGCTGACAAGGGCTAGAATAAGAGATTTGAGGGGCCCGTCCCCACCATCTGCAAACTTGCTGCCTTGTCCCAAGGTGGTGTCCAGAGGGTTTCTCCACTTTATTTATTTACTTTTTTAATGTTTTATTTATTTCTGAGAGAGAGAGAGAGAGAGCATGAGCAGGAGAGGGTCGGAGAAAGAGGGAGACACAGAATCCCAAGCAGGCTCCAGGCTCCGAGCTGTCAGCACAGAGCCCGACGCGGGGCTCGAACCCACGAACCATGAGATCGTGACCTGAGCCGAAGTCAGACGCTTAACCAACTGAGGCACCCAGGCACCCCAAGAGTTTCTCCACTTTAAAGTTACCTTTTCCCGTTTCTCCTTTGTACCTTGGAGGGGGGTGGGGAGCATCTGAGTGGCTCAGTCAGTTAAGCTTCTGACCTTGGCCATGATCTCATGACTCATGAGTTCGAGCCCCACGTGGGACTCACTGCTGTCCACACAGAGCCCACTTGGGGTCCTCAGTCCCTGCCTCTCTGCCCTGCCCAACTTGTCACACGTGTGTGTGCGCGTGCTCTCGCTCAAAAATGTTAAAGAAAACATTTTAAAAGATCTTAAACACATACCTTATGGGGAGATTCTTTGATACCACGCAAATACCGTCTTTCTCTTCATTTTCCAACAACCCCCCTCCCCCCGCCTCACACTGTCACATCCATCAGTGCCTCATGGCTGCAACAATTATGCCTGTGGTGTTTGCCAAATGATGAGTTTTCAAACTCTAGCATTACTCTCACATTTATTTATTGGAATTTCTATAAGGAAGCACTGTCCTTCTCCCCTATTTATTCAAGTATTGGTTTGAGTCACTTATTACTTTGATTACTTATTTGGTTGCTCAAAGTGCTCTATAGTTGGCCATTGGGATATCTTCCTGTTGGCCTCCTGTGTCTTTTCAACACACCCTCCACATTTTTTTTGTTGTTGTTTATTTTTATTTATTTTGAGAGTGATCAAGGCAGGCGCAGGAGGGACGGAGAGAGGGACAGAGGGAGACAGGGAATCCCAAGCAGGTTCCACGCTGTCAGTGCAGAGCCCGATGCGGGGCTCAAACTCACGAACCATGAGATCATGACCTGAGCCGAAGTCAAGAGTCAGACGCTCAACCGACTGAGCCACCCAGGCACCCCGACACTCATCATTTTTAAAGCACTTCCTCACCTCCTGGTATCAAAAGATGTGCCAGGCTCTCCTGGTACATTCCTGCCCCAGCCCTGGGATCAGCCATCTCTGAAAGGAACCCAGGCTCCTTTCACTGGAGAATAGTATTTGAAATCACTCTGGGCCCTAAGTGTGCCTCTTGCTACTGGGTATCTCCGGACTGTATCCTGCCGCTTTCTGGGCCCCCTATTTCCAGTCTTGCCTTCCTCCTCACACGGGGGGAAGAAGATTCTGGGAAATGTCCAAAGGGCAGCAGACAATTTAGCCCAGTGGCTTCCAATTTCCTGTGGGCTAAACTTCACTCGCACCATGGCTGCCTTCTCCTCCCCTTGCTCATTACACACTCCTCCATGTTCCCCTCGGTTCTTCAAATCTGCCAGCCTCTTTTCTACCTCAGGACCTTTGTACATTGCTGTCCCAGTTGCCTGGAATGCGCTTCCCTTCCTTTGCCCAAGCCTAGTTCTTTCTATTAGATCCCAGATTAAAGGGACTCTCTTGGAGAGGCCTTCCCTGACCCGTTTATTTTAAATCACTTCCCTTTTATTAGAATCTGCCTTTTCAGAGCTAAAGGACTGTCTTCTTCCGTCACATCCACAGGATTTACAACAGTGCCTATCGCACGGAGGTGCTTAAATACTTAATGCATATAGCATGGACCACGATTGGCTAATATTTCATTTTTTTTAATAGCTTATTTTTGAGACAGAGACAGAGGATGAGTGGGGGAGGGACAGAGAGAGACACACACACAGAATCTGAAACGGGCTCCAGGCTCTGAGCTGTCAGCACAGAACCCGATGCAGGGCTCGAACCCACAAACCGTGAGATCATAACCTGAGCTGAAGTCAGATGCTCAACCGACTGAGCCACCCAGGCGCCCCTAATATTCACTTGCCTATTTACTGTTGACTAATTACTGATCTGCTCCCTATATCCATATATGCGCTTTTAGGGAAAGGGTGAGGACTATCATTTATTGCTTATACCTAACCCCTAAAATAGTGCCGAGAACATAATAGGTATTCTGTAAACAACTGTTGAATGAAGAAATGAATGAACCCCCACATTTAAAAAAACTTTATGTGGATAGAAAGTCCTGGATAATCATGGGAATAGGTAAAATTGCATAGCAGGGTTTTTTTTCTTTATTAAGTATATTCTAATATCCATCTAATGTCTAGACCCTTGTCCCCCCATATTTCCACGTGACCAGCCATCCAAGCAGGGCATCTCTGAATCTGGAGGGTCCCTTCTGAGGTGAGGGCCAGCGCACTCTGTCAGTTCTCTGCCTCACCTTAAGATGTCACTAAGTGACTTGGCCGTGGCGTCTGCAGGGCTCGCAAGTGCTGGGGGCCGGGAAGGGAAGGGAGGAAATGACCCGGTGTTATGAACAAATCTCCCACTTCCGCCAGCGCCTGGCAGACAAGGTGAGAAGGTGCTGATGTGCTCCCCCGGCTTTACAGGACGTTCATTAGCACACCTGATATTCCAGAGCCCTGGAACCTTCTGTTTTCTTCTACAGCCAGAGCCTTAATAAATCAGTCCAGACCCGATAAATCATGTCACTTCGTGATCGACTCCATGTTGTGAGACCAGCACTGTCCCGACGGACTTAAACGTTCAGTAATATTTCTGCTCTCCAGAGGTAGTGGGGGAGTGGAGACGGGCAAGAAAGAAGTGAAAACAACAGAAAATCCCCCAGGCACGAGGTATTCTCGATCCCAACAGAAAAGGGCCTGTCTGTGAGGGGGGAAACTAGTGACATACAAAGGAAATGTCTAGTTTTGTTAATAGTGTTGTGGCAATGTGAAGTGTCTGGGTTGTTAATCAGGAGAAGCTAGGTAAGCCATACGCACCCCCTCTGTATGATTGTTACGAGTTCTCACAAATCTAAAGGTAGTTTTAAGAGTGTAAGTTGATGAAAAGGTGTAATATTCTAGTTATAAGATACAGGGATACAAGGGAATATAGTTAACAATATTGTAATAACTTTGGCAACACACGGCAGCTAGATTTATTGGGGATCACCTCAGGGTGTATATAAACATTGTATCAACCAACTGATACAATATTGCATGCCAGCCACACTTAAAAAAGAAAAGAGTGTGTAAGAGTGTTGGCCTGAATGGCATGGATATATATTGTAGGACTCCACATGCAGTAGAGGGATTCCTGAAATCAAACAGACCTGGGACGAATCTCTTCCCTGACATCTGCCCCCCACCCCCCCACTTACAGCTGTGTGACCTTGGGCAAGTGATGTAAACTCTCAGGGCCTTAGTTTTCTTATTTTTTAAATGTTTTTTTATTTTGAGAGAGAGCTCGTGAGGGTGGGGGAGGGCCAGGGGAGAGGGGAGAGAATCCCAACCAGGCTCCGCACTGTCAGCACAGAGCCTGACATGGGGCTCGATCCCACCAACCGTGAGATCATGACCTGAGCTGAAATCAAGAGTCAGATGCTTAACTGACTGAGCCACCCAGACGCCCCTTGGTTTTATTTTCTTTTTAATTTTTTTAATGTTTGTTTATTTTTGAGAGAGAGCCAGAGTGCAAGCAGGGGAGGGGCAGAGAGAGAGGGAGACACAGGATCTGAAGCAGGCTCCAGGCTCTGAGTTGTCAGCACAGAGCCCGACGCGAGGCCCGAACCCACAGACCATGAGAGAGATCATGACCTGAGCCGAAGTCGGAACTCAGCCGACTGAGCCCCCCAAGGGCCCCTTAGTTTTCTTATTTTTAAACAGTGTCCATGCCATGGGGTTGTTGTGAGGGCTCCATGATGTGTCTCATGTAATACGTTTCCTGCACATCATAAATTCTCGTTAAATGCTATCTGCCCTTTCTCTGTCATTTCAGAAAAAGGAGCAATCGGCTGTACTCATGTGTTTGGCAAATAAGTAATGAGAAGTGAGATTTGTATTAGGTCACTGAGGCTGGCTCACTTGAATGAGAAAATCAGAAAGGGGACAATGACCTGGCCTGAAAGCAAGAGAATCGCTCTTGATTTGTGTTTAAATCTCTGTAAGGTATAGGGGCATCTGGGTGGCTCAGTCAGTTGAGCGTCTGACTTCGGCTCAGGTCATGATCTCAGGTTTCTGTGTTCGAGCCCCACGTCAGGCTCTGTGCTGGAGCCTGTTTCAGATTCTGTATCTCTCTCTCTCTGACCCTCCCCTGCTCACACTCTCTTTCTCTCTCTCTCAGAAATAAATAAAACATTAAAAAAAATTTTTTTCTAAATAAAAAAAAATCTCTGAAAGTATTTTGTAGGCTACCGAAGGAGGCATTTTTCTGTTAAAACAGGGCTTAAAAACTTGTGTCCCTTTTTCTAGTATGAACTGAGAGATGAGCAGAACAATAGTTTGTGGAGGTTATTCGTTACAGCACTGATTGTAAAGGCAAACAATCAGAAACCAGTTAAATGCCCTCAGGTAGGGAATCTGGCTGAGTAACTTAGGGTTCATCCTTGCCATAGAATTCTCTGAAGACATTTAAAAATATATAGCAGGGGCACCTGGGTGGCTCAGTTGGTTGAGTGTCCAGCTTCGGCTCAGGTCATGGTCTCACAGTGCATGGGTTCAAGCCCCACATCAGGCTCTGTATGGGCTCAGAGCCTGGAGCCTGCTTCTGATTGTGTGTCTCCCTTTCTCTCTGCCCCTTCCCCCCTCATGCTTGCACGCTCATGCACACGCTCTTTCTCTCAAAAAACAAATAAACATTAAATATATACGTACATATACAAATACCAAGTATGTACGTGTGTATCTATATACATACATATGGTATGTCATGATACGACATGGTCATATGCAAAGAGATATAAGCAAAATAATAGGGTGCAGAATGTGCTTACACGGAGCTACCATTTATGTATCAGAGTATATATGAGTATTTGTTCATGTGTTCATTCACTATCACCAGAAAGAGACAGGAGAACCGGGTAATAATGGTTGTTATTTGATCTGCACCAAAGAGACCACTCAAGTTATATCCTTTTTAACATGTTATTGCCAGGGGGCGCCTGGGTGGCTCAGTCAGTTGAGCTTCTGACTTCCGCTCAGGTCATGATCTCCTGGTTCGTGGGTTCAAGCCCTGCGTCGGGCTCTGTGCTGACAGCTCAGAGACTGGAGCCTGCTTCAGATTCTGTGTCTCCCTCTCTCTCTGATCCTCCCCTGCTCATACTCTGTCTCTCTGTTGCTCAAAATAAATAAAGATTAAAAAAAAATTTTTTAAAGATATTGCCAGTAAAATTTAAGAATGTATGGCATACTTATTCTCCCATGTGTTTTTAACATTTTATTTTGAAAAATTTCAAACACAGAGGAGTGAGGATCATAATGCCCCTCTCTGTACCCAGGACCCGGCTTCAACAGCCAGCAGCCTTCTGTTGTTCAATTTTGTAATGCCGTCGCCTTGTTTTCATCAATTACATAATCATTTCGTCAATTACATTAAAAGAATAATTGTACCAGTAACTCAGATCTGATCAAAGGAAGTTAAAAAGGTTTTTAAAATTTCTCTATAAATTTTCTTGCTAAGAAGCTTGACAGGGTGATCAATACAAGAGTTCTAAGCCAAACAATAATTATTATGTGACTATAAGATCCCATAGGGAGGTAGTTAAAATCTAAGTTTTAGGAGAAACAGTCTTTCAGTAATGATATCAAATCTCAACTTTTAAAGAACAACTCATTCGTATTTTATTTAAATGGATGGACCAGGATACATACTATTTAGGCTACTTTATATATAAATACATGACGTAACAAATAATTACTATGCCCCAGAATCCTTTTAAGCTATTTAAATATATGAAAACATTTTAGATATCAACTTTACAACATTTACAGGAATACATAATTTTTTTAATTGGGTTTTTTTTAATGTTTTATTTCTGAGAGAGAGAGAGAGAGAGACAGTGTGAGCAGGGGAGGGTCAGAGAGAGAGGGAGACAAGAATCTGAAGAAGCTGTCAGCACAGAGCCCGGCATGGGGCTCGAACACACAAACTGTAAGATCATGACCTGAACTGAAGTCAGACACTTCACCAACTGAGCCACCCAGGCACCCCAAGTCTGTTTACTTCCAAGTCTCAGAGAGCTGTTGTGTGGTTTGGCTAGAAGATCATGTGTGCCTGAGTCTGGGGAGAGGAAAGGCAGGCTGAGACCTGAGATATGAGGTCTGATCCATGCGTCTCTTTCCCACTGTCTGTTATGACCGTGCTGGATCATTCCAAAAATGCAAGCCTCGTTTAATACATGAAAATCAACCAATTTAATTCACCCATGACCACCCAGGGCCACAGATGTTCAAGTCTGTGGGCTGTTCAAGTCTGGCCACTTTACATCTGCAGGAGAATTAAACACCACCAGCAAGTCCCTTCCTTGACTCGCCAACTAACCCGCTTTCCCTCTGAGACTGCTTTGTTCAATACGTGGGTGGTGGAGGGTGCGACCCACGTACACCCTAACACGTACGCCCTAACTAACTATCTTGGCGGTGGTGCCCACTCTGCTCCTCTCCCTGGCAGCATGTTCGGTCTTCACGCGGCGTCTATTCAGGTGTGGCCTGTTACCCGTCTGTCTGCAGCTGGAGTCCCCGTAGATCCCCGAGGCCCTGCGCAGAGCTAACTGAGGCATCTTTCTGGGAATCTGCACTTGAAACGTCTCCCCTCTCCCACGTGTTTTGGCCTTTCACGTGACTGTTCCTTCTCTGACCCATCTGAGGGGTCCCCTTCCTTCCTCTGGTCCCCCAAATACACACGCTCCCCCCTTCCAAGCATCCACCCTTTTTGCAGCTGACTCCAAAATTCTCATCACTGATCCCGACCATTCTCCTCCTAACAGCCTGTATCGGGTACCTGTTGAGGAATGAGTGCTAGACCTTGACATTGATCTGCTCATTTACTGCCCAGAGAAGCCCCTTAGGGCAGGTCATCACTATCCCTCTCTTACGAACAATGAAACAGAAGTTCAGAGGGAAAAGCAGCCTTTTCAGCTTATAAGCACTAAATGCGGGTTTTGAACTTGGGACAGTCTGAGCTCTTAATCACAGTGGTCGGCATCTGACTTGTGTTCTCAAATGCCTGAAACGTAATTTGCTACCTCTCCCTGCCTGACTCCAGTGCCGGATGTCTTCTGTGCCCTTCCAGAGCCTCAGCATGTAACCCCATGTCCTGAACCTCTGCACCTCCTGGAAGCACGCTTCTCAGATCTCTGACCCCATCTTCTATTCTCCAGGCTCACATTCATCACCGCTCTGCTACTACTGAAAATAAGTTAAAAGTACAACAGAGATCTCTTTAAAAAGTTCTCTGGGGGTACCTGGGTGGCTCAGTCTGTTAAGGATCCAATTTCAGCTCAGGTCATGGTCTCATGGCTCAGGAGTTCGAGCCCCGCGTCTGGGCTCTGTGCTGACAGCTGGGAGCCTGGAGCCTGCTTCGGATTCTGTGTCTCCCTCTCTCTCTGCCCCTCCCCCACTCGCATTCTGTCTCTCTCTGTCTCAAAAATAAAAATAAATAGGTGCCTGGGTGGCGCAGTTGGTTAAGCGTCCGACTTTGGCTCAGGTCGTGATCTCACGGTTCGTGGGTTCAAGCCCCGTGTCGGGCTCTGTGCTGACAGCTCAGAGGCCTGGAGCTTGTTTCATATTCTGTGTCTCCCTCTCTCTCTGCCCCTCCCCTGCTCACGCTGCCTCTCTCTCTCTCTCTCTCTCAGAAATAAATAAAAACATTTAAAAAAAATTTTTTTAAGTTCTTGGAACTTTGTGACAGGGCCGAAAACAGATGAAGTCTCAGTTATGGGGGCTCCTCTACTTACAAGCAGAATATTGCTGGGTCTGTGTTCTGCCGAGTCTAAGTGACAGAATCCATGTGACCCTATAGACCCCTTGGTGTAAATGTCACCTTCACTTCCTTTCCTGACCTCATCCTGTACCTCCCCTTCCTCCATGCTTTTGAATCTGCCCTTGCTTTAATATTTATCCAAAATGAGGAATTTAATGATCATAAATACTTCGGAAACATGCACAAACCAGAGCAAAGTGCAGTGGAACCAGAGGGCCGATTACGGTGTCTTTGGGAACAAATCTGGGTTAAAGATGTGTTCTACCCAGAAATGGGCTTTTTAGTTTTTTGGGTTGGTTTTTTTTTTTTAAGTTTATTTATTTGGAGGGAGAAAGCACAGCTGTAGGCGGGGGAGGTGGGAGGGGGAGAATCCCAAGCAGGCTCTGTGCTGTCAGTGCAAAGCCCAGCATGGGCTGGAACCCACAAACCATGAGATCGTGACCTGAGCCAAAATCAAGAGTCAGGCATTTAACTGAGCCACCCAAGTGCCCCGCTTTTAGTTTTTTAATTTGGATTACTTTTCAGTGTCAATTCTTTCACATAAAATATCCCAAATTTGGGGGCGCCTGGGTGGCTTAGTCGGTTGAGCGTCCGACTTTCGCTTAGGTCATGATCTCATGGTTCGTGGGTTCCAGCCCTGCGTCGGGCTCTGTGCTGACTGCCAGCTCGGAGCCTGGAGCCTGTTTCAGTCTGTGTCTCCCTCTCTCTCTGACCCTCCCCTGCTCACGCTGTCTCTCTCGCTCTCCTAGAAATAAATAAAACATTAAAAAAAATTTTTTTTTTAAATCCCAAATTTGGCTTTGTCTGAGAAACATCAGACGGTCCAGCAACCTCGGGTCTACTTTCCTACAGATCAGTAACTGGCAAGGGCAGAACCTTGGTGGTTGTCTCCAGGCGGGGCTCGGACCTCCCCGATGACCGCAGCCCACTTGCTGCCGGCTCCCGGATTCCGCCACCAAATATCCGCAGCCCTGGGTCTTCCTACTTTTTTGTTCATTGCATCCGGCCTTCAGCCTCCCGTTAGACTGGAGCATGAGGGGCCCCTGCTTTGGGTCCCTCACTGTTGAGCCTCTGACTGTAAAATACACGAAATATTTATTAAACATCATGGCAAATCTGTCCCCCAGCGTCGGTCCTCAGGGGTGACACCGTGACTCCGGGGCACCAGTCCACGGTCATGGCTAACGCCCTTCAGACCCCAGAGAAGCCCTTCTCCACACCTCTGGTCCCACATCTGCAACACACAGGACACTGGCTTCTGAATGCTCGTGCTGCTGCCAACATGACAGACCCTGCCCCGCGGTGCAGGGAGGACTCGAGCAACGGAAGCGCTGAGGAAAGAGCAAAGAGATGGAACGAACTAGAAGCTCCTGGTGTAGCATAAGCCCGTCAGGCACATGTGCGGCGGGTCTCCCCAGCAACACCAGAGCATCCCTTTCTGCTCATTGTCTGAGTTCATTGTGCCATGTGCTTGCCCAGAGCCCGCAACCAGTGCCAGTTGCATATGGCGGCCAAGGAACATTCCGTCATATTAAACAATTCGTATTCCTCTTAAATTTGCTTATGTATTAGACTTGACGAACATGCTTAGAGTCTTGACATTGCCATCTAGATGAGCACTGAATGCTGGACTTGAACGTTTTATTGTTGGGGCGCCTGGGCAGCTCAGGTTAAGTGACCAACTCTTGACTCAGTTCAGGTCATGATCTCATGGTTCGTGAGTTCGAGCCTCATGTCGGGCTCTGCACTGACAGAGTGGAGCCTGCTTGGGATTCTCTGTCTTTCCCCCTCTCTGTCCCTCCCCTGTTCATTCTCTCTCTCTCTCTGTGTCTCTCAAATAAAAAACTTTTTAAAAGAGGTTTCATCTTTATAACGTATTTAGGGGGATTTAGCTAAAGCTTTTATATATATGTACATTTTAGTTTTGTTTAAATAAAGCTGGATGAAGCTGGATACCAATCATGATTTTACCTTTCCATCTTAAATGATTTTGAATATTTTGGGAGAAAAATATTTTAAAATATTTATGAAGTATTATTTAAAACATTAACATTTAATGTTTTAAAGAATGTAAGCTCAAATTTTCTTACCCTTTAAATATAGTTGTATTTGATTATTTTTTCCATCCTTTACATGATTATTGTCAATAGCAAGAGTCAACAGATGACAGGATTTTATTTCTAAAAGCCTAATGGCTCTATTTAGCTATAATTAGTCCATAATGGCTAAGAATGGCTTTTGTGTTTTTTAAGCTTTTTTCTTATGTTTATTTTTGAGAGAGAGAGACAGAGAGACAGCATGAGCAGGGGAAG
This sequence comes from Hyaena hyaena, assembly GCF_003009895.1. NCBI lineage: Eukaryota > Metazoa > Chordata > Mammalia > Carnivora > Hyaenidae > Hyaena > Hyaena hyaena. Next base: position 2,511,638 of record NW_024080674.1, read on the forward strand.
GGCAGAGACAGAAGGTGACACAGAATCCAAAGCAGGCTCCAGGCTCTGAGCTGTCAGCACAGAGCCCAGTGCAAGGCTTGAACCCACAAACCAAGAGATCACGACCTGAGCAGAAGTCAGATGCTTTCCTGACTGAGTCACCCAGACACCCCGGTATTTTTAAAGATTTATAAAACAGGGGCGCCTGGGTGGCTCATTAAGTTAAGCATCCATCCGAGTCTTGATTTTCGCTCAGGTCATGATCTCAACGGTTTGTGAGATCAAGTCATGTATTAGGCTCTACACTGCCTGCTTGGGATTCTCTTTCTCTCTCTTTCTCCCTCTCTGCCCCTCCCCCACTCACATTTTCTCTCTCTCTCCTCTCTCTCTCTCTCTCTCAGTTAATGAAAAACATTTTAAAAAAATCTCTAAAGATTTGTAAAATAGAAAAGAACATATGAGAGAGATCTTATATAGACTGCAAAGCCTTAAACACTCTCTGGCTCTTTACATTGTTGGGATGAACACTAGGTGTTATATGTAAGCCAATTTGACAATAGATTACATTTAAAAAAATAAAACTCTCTGGCTTTTTACAAACATATTTTGTCAACCTCTGGTCAACAGAATATAAATTATGTAAAACCTTGAGTGTAGGGGCTCCTGGCTGGCTCAGTTGGTAGAGCACGTGACTCTTGATCTTGGGGTCATGAATTCGAGTCCCATGTTGGGTGGAGAGATTACACAAAACAAAAACAAACAAAAAACCCTTGGCTATAACTACATACTTCATGATTTCATTGAAATGCAAGCAGCAAAAAGAAAGGGGATATATAATCATTATCAGAAAATATAATAATATAGGACAAGTAATTATGAGTTCTGTTTGTGACTCATTAGAGTAATATCAGAGGCCCAACCACAGAACACCCAGATGTGCAATAATAAGGAAATTCTCTCATCCTTGATAGTTTTGTGACTTTCAGTAACTTTATGCAAGCTTTGCTTTGTCATTGTGAATATACTCGTCAACATAAGAGGATTCGATGATTTATTTAAAATTTGTTTAGATTGATTTATGACTTTGCGGGCCGTGGCTGAGATCTGCCGGTCCATTTGGCTCTAACCCTTGAGTGCATTTGAGTTTGGGTCTTGCCTTAGCCTAAAAATTTTTAAGAGTCGAGACAGAGCCTGTGTCTATCGCCCTCTGTTGGCGTCAGGTAGAGTTACCACACTTTTGCCTCTGGAGTTCCTTCGAATCAAGAAAAGATCTGAACTGAACCTTCAAAACTAGAAGAGTTTCTGGACTCTGTATTTCTGGGCTCTGGTTACATAATCATTTAAAAATAAAGCAACAGGGGCACCTGGGAGGCTCAGGTGGTTAAGTGTCCGGCTCTTGATCTCAGCTCAAGTCATGACCTCGTGGTTTTGTGAGTTCGAACCCCATATCCCCCTCTGTGCTGGTGGTGCAGAGCCTCCTTCAGATTCTCTCTCCCTGTCTCTGTGCCCTTCCCCCACTCGTGCTCGCTCTCAAAATAAATAAACATTTGAAAAAAATCAATCAACAAAAGTGCTTTAGGACGCAACATTTTTATCCACCGCCACCCCCACCCCACCCCCCGCAGAGTCATTCTGGTCAAAGTCTATATTTGTTTTTACTTATTGCCATCCTATGTTGCAAAGATTTGGGGCCAATGTGTCCTTTCAATCTTCTCAGACCTTTTTATTGATTATTGGTAATATTTATTGATGACTGATAAGGAGACCTAGCTTCCAGCGACTGGGTGGAGGAAAGCACACACAAGGCAGAGTGGGAAGCCAGTGATGTTCCCCAAGAAAGACTCAGCCCCCTTGCAGGAAGCAAAATAAGGGTAGAGGGGGAGAAGGGGGTGGAGGGGAGGAGGGAGAGGGAGGAGGGGAGCTGAGAGAGCAAAGGAGAGGGACGCAGCTTCTGGGACTCTGACCCCCACTGAGTTCTTATCAGCCACCTCCTCCTAAGTGCCTCACTCCAGCCAGGCTTTCACCTGGGACCCCAGTTACTTTCTTTCCTGGTGAAAACAGGAGTTGCTACTTTTAAGGGTAAGCCTTGGCGCACTGGAGCCTGGGGCTCCTGTTCTTGCAGCACAGCTGATGGGCCCCCGTGTCCAGGGGCCGAGCGAGTCACAGGTCACATCCCCCTCCTGAGAGCAGAGGGACCACTCTTCCCCAGAGCCTCACCTGGAAACGTTCGCAGTCCATTCTGCTCTCTCCTTGCAGCTCTGAGAGTTTCTTTAAGCGGCAGCAGGGTAGCTCTTGGCCCGGGTGCCCAGGTGGCTCAGTCTGTTAACTGATCTTGACTCAGTTCATGATCTCACAGTTCACGAGTTCGAGCCCCGTGTCAGGCTCGGTGCTGACAGCTCAGAGCCTGGAGCCTGCTTCGGATTCTGTCTCCCGCTCCTTCTGGCCCTCCCCCACTTGAACGCTCTCTCTCTCTCTCTCTCTCAAAAATAAGTAAACATTGAAAGAGGAAGAAAGCCCTTAGCAAGTACAGGTCGGGAAGCTGTGAGGCATGCACAGAAGATCTGGAGTCCTGTTCTTAGGTGATGTGCTGGACGGTTTCCAGAAGGCAGATTGCCTGTTCCCAGGCGCAGCCTTGCCTGCGCCTTTCAGTTTCATACCTTTTGAGAATCTCGACCATAATCAGAGAACTAATTTACGTAGTTCCAGGTTTTTTACTTCTGAGTGTTCCTTTATTTTTTTTTTAAACTTTTTATTGTTTGTTTATTATTTTTTTTAATGTTTTTTATTTATTTCTAGGAGAGAGAGAGAGAGAGAGAGACAGCGTGAGCAGGGGAGGGTCAGAGAGAGAGGGAGTCACAGACTGAAACAGGCTCCAGGCTCTGAGCTGGCAGTCAGCACAGAGCCCGACGCGGGGCTCGAACCCACGAACCGCGAGATCATGACCTAAGCGAAAGTCGGACGCTCAACCGACTAAGCCACCCAGGCGCCCCAGTGTTTGTTTATTTTTGAGAGAGAGAGAGAGAGAGAGAGCGCACGCGCGCACGCAAGCGAGCTAGCATGGTCGGGGGAAGGGCGGAGAGAGAGGAGACGCAGAATCCTTTGAAGGCTCCTGGCTCTGAGCTGCAGTACAGAGCCCCACACGGGGCTTGAACCCACAAATGGGGGATCATGACCTGGGCCGAAGTGAGACCCTTAACCAACTGAGCCACTCAGGCGCCTCCTGAGTGTGCCTTTAAAGGTTGAACCAACAAGAGCCAGAAGAGACAAAAATTTTAAAAAATAAAGAACGAAAGGAAATATGAATAAATGGAAAACGATTTCCATTTTTGTAGGGGGGAATAAGTTTAATTCTTCAAATCACTTTTGGGGCTCCTGGGAGGCTCAGTCAGTTAAGCATCCAACTCTTGATTTTGGCTCAGGTTATGATCTCACAGCTTGTGAGTTCGAGCCCGAGTCAGGCTCTGCACTGACAGTGTGGAAGCTGCTTGGGATGCTTCCTTGCGCACGTGTGGTCTCTCTCTCTCTCTCTCTCTCTCTCTCTCTCTGTCCCTACCCCGCTCCTGCTCTAGAAATTAATTAACAAACAAGCAAACAAACAAATTATTCAGGGGTACCTGAGTGGCTCAGTCAGTTAAGCAGTTAAGTGTCCTACTTCAGCTCAGGTCATGATCCCACGGTTCGTGGGTTCGAGCCCCGCGTTGGGCTCTGTGCTGACAGCTCAGAGCCTGGAGCCTGCTTTGGAGTCTGTGTCTCCCTCTCTCTCTGCCCCTCCCCCGCTCATGCTCTGTGTCTCTCCTTCAAAAATAAACATTAAAAAAATTTTTTTAATAATAAGCATTAACAAAAGTTTAATTAAAAAAACAAAGAAAGAAATTGTCTAGCACACTTGCTCCATGGTTAACAATCCTCAAACTGCCCACAGTGCTTTTGGATACTGATCATAGTTTACATCGACTCTCCTTTTATCACGGTGAATTGGGGTAAAAAGGTCTCAAGAGCTTTTCTGTTCTGTTTTTTGAAAACATTGATTCCAAAGGGGGCCTTTTCCCCACCACAGGACTTTATTTTTAAATTCAGATGTAGGATCACTAAGCCTTTTCCAGCCTATATACTTAGTTTTTTACATTTATTTATGCATTCATTTATTTCCCCTATTTCCATCATTGATATATTTTGTGTCTATAAACCTACCAGAAGGAAGGGTCCCAGGTAACCAAACATAAGTCAGCGCAGAGAGAAGAGGCTGAGCCTTGAGGACGCTGACGCTACTTCAGAACCCCCTTAAAGAGAGAATGGCTGCTGACAGTTTAAATCTTCGATGCTTTATCTCTTTGTGCGAGTCCTGGAATGCCATTGATACCTTCTTTGTATTTATAATTGTTTTAATTAGCCACCCAGCAGGAGCCCCTCTTCTGGCTGGATTATAGGCTGCACAGCAGGACCCAACAACCCAGTTAAAATAAAGCACAGACTTTATGGCTCCCTTAATTTCTTTTATCTGTATCAATTTTTTTCCCCTTTCTTCTCCTGCACGTTTCACTCTCTTGCTCTCCCTTCCCACCCCCTCCCCCTTGTGTTTGTGGAGGGCAAGGGGCAAAAAAGCATTGACTCTCCGCGTGGTTTATGCCTTTGAAAAATCAAAAAATTATGGAGAAAACGCGACCGTGGCTATTTATCAGCCGTTCACATCTCGGAGAGGAAGAAAAGCGCACAGATGTGCTTGTCCACTGCTCTTGGTAACATTTCGTAAACCTCAGCGTGATGGTATCTTGAGTGAGTACCGCTGAAATTGATGTCAGTTGCTAAACCCTTGTGGGCGGAGCCAGGGGAAAGTTTGCCGAAAGGCTTCTCTGTTGCCCCTGGTGTTTGTTCTTATTGACCACATCCTTCTTTTGCGGATGGAAATCTGGAGGATCAATTATGATGCAGATCTGACACCATTTCCATTTGTGGGAGCCCCGTGGCCAGGGATGTTTGGACTTTTGGAAATTCTTGCATCGTTAAGATTGTTTTTCCCTACTTTGAACTGGATGCTGCCATGGGTGTGACCACAAACTGCCTGACCCCAGCACATCCTAAGAACCCAGCAGAAATGCAGAGTTGGTGGCTTCAGAGAAAGAGCCAGGGGTCCCTCTTTATTTGTGACTCTGTAAAGCTACCTGTCTGGAATTAAAACAGGACTGGTCCCTGTGGAAACATTCATCGTGTCTAAAAAAAAAAAAATCCTGCCCAATGCTGCAAATAATCTAATTTTTTTTTCTAATACTAAGAAGAACTTGTTTGCATTTAAAAAGAAACGATAGCTCCAGTTATCAGAAAGGGAAAAAGGCTTTGAGCTGGCTTCCGTATTTCAGTGCATTTTAAAGTCGGTCCACGTAGTAGAGCCTTTTGTTTTTAGAAGTTTCCAACAGTAAACATCGAGTCTGCCCTAAACCGGGCAGCCTGACAAAGTGCCGGGGAGAGGGGAGGCAATTTTCGGTTTGTGTACAGCCATCGAGTAGTTAAGTGTCTTTAAAACTGAAGATGGTTATCATGTAAATTTCCTCTTGTTAACTTGAATGATTTTTGGCTTTGTAGCCGATCAGAGACCCAGACCTTCACTTGCTTTGTAAAACAGGCACACACCACAAATACCCGTAGCGTCGTAGCAGCTAGTTGGGTGCAGTTGTAAGGCTTTGAAATTCAATGAGAAGATTGTGAAGTGGCTGGCATCCCTGTGTGAGCTCGAGTCCCAGGGGCTGGGGGATTCTGGCCGAACCTAGTGTCCTTGAAGGGGCACTAAATTACTAAAGGGGACAGTAACGAAGCCTCTCGTGTCCAAAGTTGTCATGTGTGGTATACATATGTTCATAAAGATAATATATTTTGGTGGTTGCACAGCATCACGAATGCACTAAAAATCTCTTAATGGTACACTTCAGAATGGTTCATTTTACATCGTGTGAATTTCACTTAAAAAATAAAATGAAACGATCTTTTTAAAAAAAATTTTTTTTTAATGTTTATATATTTTTGAGAGAGAGAGTGAGTCAGAGTGGGAGCCGGGGAGGGGCAGAGAGAGAGGGAGATACAGAATCCGAAGCAGGCTCCAGGCTCCCAGCTGTCAGCACAGAGCCCGATGCGGGGCTCGAACCCACAAGCTGTGAGATCATGACCTGAGCTGAAGTTGGACGCTTAACCGACTGAGCCACCCAGACACCCCAAAATGAAGTGATCTTTTAAAAATAGTAAAATAATATAATATAAATGCCAGTAAGGTAATAAGCTAATTTTATATTTTAAAAATAGCCCAGTCAGTGAAGCATGCAGCTATTGAACTTGGGGTTGTGGGTTCAAGTCCCACGTTGGGTACAGAGATTACTTAAAAATAAAATCCTTGAAATAAATGAGTAAGTGAAATTTACACAAATTTTTTTTTAACATATACTGTCTGATATGTTATCAGGCTTAATCCTGATAAGATACTACCCCTTCGCAGGTCCATATTTTGAATATTAATTTCATTTTGTGGTGCAACACAGGGACCCAACTTGCCTGTGACCTTCTAGTGACAACGCAGGATTGGAGACTTAGAAAGCCTGATCTTGAGGGGCACCCAGGTGGCTTAGTCGGTTAAGCACCCAGCTTTGGCTCAGGTCATGATCTCGCAGTTCATGAGTTCGAGCCCCACGTCGGGCTCTGTGCTGACAGCTCAGAGCCTGGAGCCTGTTTCAGATTCTGTGTCTCCCTCTCTCTCCCTCTGCCCCTCCCCTGCTCATACTCTGCCTCTGTCTCTCTCTTTCTCAAAAATAAGTAAACATTTTTAAAAATTTAAAAAAGATAAGGAAAGCAATAAAGAGACAGACATACAGTAAGGTTGATTAAATTGATGCCCTTATTGACACAAGGGAGATACCCTGTGATGACTCACTGGTCAATATCCAACAAAAGACAGATTTTCAACCTTATTGCTTACTTTTTTTAAATGTTTTTATTTATTTTTGAGGGAGAGAGAGACAGAGCGCAAGCTGGGGAGGAGCAGAGAGAGAGAGAGAGACAGAATCTAAAGCAGCTCCAGGGGCTGAGCTGTCAGCACAGAGCCGGACGCGGGGCTTGAACCCATCAACTGTGAGATCATGACCCGAGACGAAGTCGGACACTTAACCAACTGAGCCACCCAGGCGCCCCAACTTTCCTTTTTCTTAATCACGAACTGAAACAACAAGAAGCATGTATTCTTCGGAATTTGTTAGAGGTCACTGAGCTCCTGAAGCGACAGGCGGCGGCTCCTGAGTTGGCTGAATGATATTAGTGGGGGTTGGCAGCGGCGGTTCACATTGACTGCAGATGCTTTGCGGCTACAACTCACGAGGTCCCTCCTGGTGGCATCACTCACATCTGTGGTGACTTAAGCCTCCCGTTTCTTTGAAAACAGAATTTGAGAATATGGAGGGTTTATACTCTCTAAACTAATTAGCAGTGGCCAGTAACTTGAGGAGGCCAGCGTGCCCTCCAGGACACTCCATTTACCTGGGAGCCTCCCCACTTCTAGAGCTTTGACCTGCCCCAGTAAGGCAGGATTGGAGGCAGGCACTTCTTAAAAATAGAAAACTAAGTACATTTCTCGAGACTTTTTTTTTATATGATGTGACTTTGCAAACAAATGTAGCATCCTGCATTAGAGAAATTAATTTTAAAGGAAAAGATTGTGCTTTGCAGAAGGAAGTTTAATTATATAAAGCAGGGGCACCTGGCTGGCTCAGTTAGTGGAGCAAGTGACTCTTGATCCCAGGGTGGTGACTTCGAGCCCCACATTGAGCTTAAGGTTTCCTTTAAATATATACATATTTTTATTTTTATTTTTATTTTTTTAATGTTTTATTTATTTCTAGGCGAGAGAGAGAGAGACAGTGTGAACAGGGGAGGGTCGGAGAGAGAGGGAGTCACAGACTGAAAGAGGCTCCAGGCTCTGAGCTGGCAGTCAGCACAGAGCCCGACGCGGGGCTCGAACCCACGAACCGCGAGATCATGACCTAAGCGAAAGTCGGACGCCTAACCGACTAAGCCACCCAGGCGCCCCAAATATATACATATTTTTAAAAAGGAATAATTATGTAAAGGAATTGGTTAGATCAGTACTTTAAAAGCAAAGACAATGGGGGCACCTGGCTGACTCAGGACATGGAGTGTATGGCTCTTGATCCTGAAGTTGTGAGTTCGATCCCCACACTGGGTATAGAGATTACTTAAAAATAAAATCATTAAAGGGACACCTGGGTCTCTTTCTCTCAGAAATAAATAAAACATTAAAAAAAAAAAACAAAAACACAACCATTGACTTGTTACAAATGCCCAGCTAAAGTAACCATTCCCAGTCTTTATGACCCCTAACCTTACTTCCGAATTGTGTTTCTACCAAGCCTCAGAAAATGTGACTTTCTGCTCAAGTGTAATCAGAATCCTATTCGTCCCTTCGAGAACGCCATTGCCAGGAAGATACTAATTCTCTCTTAGGGCTTGAAAGTCTTCTTCCCAACAGAGCTTAGGGGAGCATCCAGATCCAAGACACATTCATAATCACTGTCCCCTCCAGAAATACGACCTCTTCTCTGGGGAGATGGATCCTGAAACTTTCACTTTTTCAGGATTTGAAGGAGGGTAAAGTGCTGGGTTTTTTTATTTATTTTTGAGACAGAGAGAGATAGAGCATGAGCAGGGGAGGGTCAGAGAGAGAGGGAGACACAGAATCTGAAGCAGGCTCCAGGCTCTGAGCTGTCAGCAGAGAGCCTGATGCGGGGCTCGAACCCATGAACCGTGAGATCATGACCTGAGCCAAAGTCGGACACTTAACTGACTGAGCCCCCAAGGCGCCCTGGAGGGTAAAGTTTTAATTTACTAGTTGGGAGCTTAATATTTCTAAGAGAGAAGAGACACCTTACATTCTCAACAACCAGAAAGAAGACTTTTTAAAAGATTTTTTTGTATGTGTTTTCTTATGGGCATCTAGTTGTCATCACATTAATGTTAACTAAGATTAATTTTTCCCATCCCTGATCAAATATATATGCCGCGCAAAAATGTTTAAAAAGTGAAAGGTACAAAGAATCCAAACAAACCATTATGAGTACCAGCACACACGCGGAACACCACTGAGACACTGGGATATGCCCATCCACTGCATGTCGTCATCTTAACGAGAACTCAGAGTGGAGCTCAGAATTGTGCCTGCTGGCGCCTGGGTGGCTCAGTGGGTTAAGCGTCCGACTTCGGCTCAGGTCGTGATCTTGCAGTTTGTGGGTTCTAACCCTGCGTCGGGCTCTGTGCTGACAGCTCAGAGCCTGGAGCCTGCTTCGGATGCTGCGTCTCCCTCGCTCTCTGCCCCTCCCCCGCTCTTATTCTGTCTCTCTCAAAAATCAATAAACATCAAAAAATTTTAAAAAAGAATTGATCCCTGAAAATCAGGGTGAATACCACATGTGTAGAAGACATTATGGCCCCTAAGTGATCCGGTAGGAAGGCCTAAGTAACCTAACCTGACTAGTCTATGCAAAACTTCTTAGCCAGTCATTCTTCATTTTGTTGGGTCAGAATACTTTTGATAAGCCTGTGTTATTTTGGTGCTTGGGATTTTTGTTTGTCATTTCTGGTTGTTTGTGTGTGTGGTTTACTTAATAAGAGGTCATTCACTCACATGATTCGGTATTCGAAAGGCACGAAGGGCGGTGCAGTGAAAACATTTGCTTTCCTTGCTCTGCAACCATTTCTCCATCCACAAGGCAGGCATTGTTGTTGGCTTCTTGTCTATCTTCCTGGAAGATTTTTTTTTTAAGTTTATTTTTATTTCTTTTGAGAGAGAGAGCAAGCTGGGGAGACGCAGAGAGGGAGACAGAATCCCGAGGAGGCTTCACACTTCAGCACAGAACCTGATACTGGGCTTGAACCCACGAACCGTGAGATCATGATGTGAGCCAAGGTCAAGAGTTAGGGGCTTAACTGACAGAGCCACCCAGGTGCCTCTCTGGAGGTTTTTACACATTTACAAGCAAATCGTTTTATTCTTTTATTTGTTGTTGCAAAGGAAGCATATTAGAGTGATCTTTATTTACTTTTTCCACTTGCACATGTTTCTTAGAAATTGACCCACATCATCCATATGGAGAAAGTTACCTAACACATTTTTAAAAATTGCTGTGGGCGCCTGGGTGGCTAAGTAGGTTAAGCTTCAGACTTCGGCTCAGGTCATGATCTCATGGTTCGTGAGTTCGAGCCCCGAGTCCGGCTCTGTGCTGACAGCTCAGAGCCTGGAGCCTGCTTCGGGTTCTGTGTCTCCCTCTCTCTCTGCCCTTCCTACTGCCCCCCCCATGTCTCTCAAAAATAAATTTAAAATTTTTTAAATTTTAAAAATTGCTGTGTCGTAGTTCAGTATCTACTCGTACATAATGTTTTTAACCGTTAACCTGCTTATCACCATTCCCACGGTTCTACTCTTTTCTAGAACAATAATGCCGCAGTGACCATTTGTAAATACAAAAACAAAATGTATGCAACTATCTGAACACCACCACACCACCTGAATTCTCAAAACTCTTGTGCCCTGCCCGTCAGACTAAAAAGCTGCTCAAGAAAATTTTTTAAATAATTTTAAATTAATGTTTTAAAGATTTATTTGTTTTTGAGAGAGAGCAAGCTAGCGGGGAAGGGACAGCGAGAAGGGGGGACAGAAGATCCGAAGCGGGCTCTGCACTGACAGCGGCGAGCTCTGACGCAGGGCTCGACCTGAGCCGAAGTTGGATGCTCAACCAACAGAGCCACCCGGGCAGGGGCCCTGATTTTAAATTCATTTTTATAAAAGGCTTGGGATTTACGAGGAGAAGTCATTGTTAGTATGTACCTACTGAATGTTTGTGTCTCCCCAAAATTTCTTTGCTGAAATCCTACCCCCCAAGAGTGATGGCGTTAGGAGAGATAGGGCTTGGGGGCAGGTGATGAGGTTCCCAGAGCCAGGCCTTGTGATGGGATTAGAAGAAGAGACAGGAGAGAGCTTCCTTGCTTTCACTGTACTCCAGAGCGAGCACGTGAGGATACAGAGAACGACAGTCTGCTACCTGCAAACCCAGGAGCCGGCCTCACCAGATCTGCTCACACCGGGATCTTAGACTCCAGCCTCTAGAACTGTGAGAAATAAATGTTTGTGGTGTAAGCCACCCAGGCTATCATATTTTTGTCGTGGCAGCCTGAATTGACTAAGAGAGTTATAGATTTAGTTACCTTTAGAGACCATGGAATTGGAGCGAACACTCATTGCCAGCTACAGCAGTCAAGACTCCTTAAGCTGTGATGGAAACCCAGCTCACGTATGCTTACACAAAACGGGAAATGAATCAGACTACGTCAGTGAAAAGGCAACTGATAGCTTGATATCGGGCCTGGCTTCAGGCATGGTTGCATCTAGGTGCTCAGGTACCAGCCCACCGGCCCTGCTTTTCTCTTAGGCAGCCTCTTTGTGCAAGATGCTCAGGGGCACCAGGCTTATGTCCGCCTCGCTTCCAGTCCCACACCAAGAGGGTGTATCTTTTCTAAAGGTTGCATCAGGTTCTGAACAAAAGTTGCATCGTGTTTTTTTTTTTCCGATTGGCCTATTATAGGTCCTGAGCCCACCTTTAATCCGCTCTCTGTGGCCAGGGAGATTCAGTACTGGAAAAGAGCCTCTCCGTCCACTCCCTTGGGTCCCGTCTTTGTGCGGGGTGGAGTGGGGATATGACGACTGTGGCAGCTTGCCACCCTGTGGCGGCAAGTCTGAAGATAAAGCCAGTGCAGGGAGAAGAGAAAAGGGATGGAGACACCTGAACCCTGGTGGCTTTACTGAGCCACCGAACCCACCTGGGGCCACCTACCTCCAAGACCCCTTGCTGTGTGAGATCATTAAATGCCCCGAGTATTTACCGTGTGCAGCTGAAAAGATCCTAATGGTTATAGCGTCCCTGTGGGATAGACTTTCTTATTTCCATTTCACAGATGGGGAAGCTGAGGCTCAGGGAGATTAAGGTTCTGGCTGAGAGTAAACAACGTATCAAGGAGGAAATGACAAAAATGGTCCTGATTGGGGCGCCTGGGTGGCTTAGTCGGTTGAGCGTCCGACTTTCACTTAGGTCATGATCTCGCGGTTCGTAGGTTAGAGCCCCGCGTCGGGATCTGTGCTGACTGCCAGCTCAGAGCCTGGAGCCTGTTTCAGTCTGTGACTCCCTCTCTCTCTGACCCTCCCCTGCTCACGCTGTCTCTCTCTTTCCTAAAAATAAATAAAACATTAAAAAAAATTTTTTTTTAAATGGTCCTGATTGCTGGTTTCTGTCTGCCTCCCCCACCCAGCCTTGCCTGGTCCCCTCGGGCTCCCCATCTCGGGGGGGGGGGGGGG